>NC_092663.1:13695000-14007059 GCF_032118995.1 Asterias amurensis
GAAAGATTCTTGAGTTGTGCTGCTGCAGTTTTAATAATCGAGGATGAACACCTGGATTTGAGCTCTTCGTCTGATGTGAGATCAAAGCGTATCAACCAATATTTCCAAGACCGAATGAGGTTTAATTATGAGAATTATCTTTTGGGGCATCGCTCAGTGACAATATTAATTTGAACCCAGGTCGGCAGGGAGTTGATTATTTTGTTTTCAGGTATCGATTGCCAAATTAAATAGCACCGAGCTCGAATGAGGAGTTTATTTCGCTCATCGCTCAGTGACATTTTTTTAATATCAGTTCGGCAGGGAGTCGACTATTTTGCTTCTCTAGTATCGATCTTCAAGTAATCGAATAGTACCGTGCTCGATAAGGTGAAACTACTTCTCTCACATCCGGCTCGTGTAGTCAAGTTGGATTTGATGTGGTGATATTTACGTGTGCACCGGCACGCATAAACTCCATCCGTTACAGGGAGGCGTGGATGAGTTACGTGTACATAACAAGCGATACCGATCCCCAACTGATAGGTGACATCTCCAGAAGTGCATGCGTTTTCATTCACTTCCCCTTGTTGTCTTGAAACAGAACGAGATGATAGGTTGAAGAGGCATCAGCTTGTTGACAACGCCATGGGTTAAAATCGGCTCTTCAACGGTTGGCTGCCCTCTGCCTCCCCGTCAGTGCTCGACGATTACACGAGCTATTACGCCTTGTTTTGATGGAGCGTGACGAAGAACACACCTTTCGGCTATCTTTAGTGCCGCAGTCCACGCTCTCCATTAACGGGTTTCTGACACCGTGCAACTTTAACAAAAAAACTCCTCATTGTATAAAAAGGGTTTATTCTGCGAGGAAACTGTTGGAGGGGGTTGTTGTACGGTAGCCATGAGGGGACATCTGGAGAAAGCCATGCACATACGATCGAGTGGTTTCAAACACACAATCAAGGGGGTTAAACGTAGCTGTTGGCGGTGCCGTATAGCGTTACACGTCATTCACACTTCGCCATGTATTCAGTTGTGTTTAATTTACAGCATGTTACACGCGTGTCCCCTTTTGCAAGTGTACCATGCCCTCCTATTTTGACACACTGTCCGTCCCATTACTTTACCACTTCGGTGGCTTTTGTAGTCGAACCCATCTCAGAATGTCGAGAGATTTTTTTCTCACAAGTTTTAGGAGTGCACTTGTGTACGGTGGGAGCTACCACTGGTATACAGCTGCATGGGTTGATGTAAGAAGTGAGTTCATGACACCCGTGGTTTTTCAACACCAAGCAAGCGCCATCTCGTCCTTCGGTTGGGACGTAAAGCCGTTGGTCCTGTGTGCCGTGTAACGCACGTAAGATCACAGTGCACGTTGACGAAGAGAAGGGGGTTCGGCCTGAGTACCTGGTTTGATTGGCTGCATTTTGTGCCACAGCACATTGTAGTCAACTTCATGGTGCTATTTTATAGGAGTATAATTCGAACGTAAAGTCTTACATATACATTACCGGCAAATACTACGTGAAAGCGTCGTGAGCGTCGCGAATAAAAGTGCATTTTAATCTTATATTCAAAACCACAATGGATGATATCAAAATGGTCAGACAGTTGGAGGGTTGACTGTGCACTGCACATGCTACCGTTATTGCATGCTGGCATATCATTCAAATTTATTAAAGACCATCATGTGTTGAAAGGTCGGACAGTATGTATTGAGCTTAGGTATTGAGCTTTTTAATAGTATAGTTTATTAATACTCAATACCATAGTCGATGATGTGGACTGGTCAGACAGTAGGAGGGTTGACAGTGTACGTTGTAGATGCATTTGCCACCTGGTATAGTAATACATGTGAGGATGTGCCTAGAAGGCTACATCTAATAGTAGGTGGTTTCAAGTTTTACAAATTCAAACCCAGAACTGCCGCAATGGACAATTTCTTTGAAAGTCTCTCCGCACAAAAATAAATACCTCAGCGAAAACTGAAAGGTTAACGAGAAGCGTTGAAAGGAATCGCCAAAGGGAGGTAGTGGTGATCTCATAGGTCGTCGCCCTCTCGCGACCGATCCACGCAGAGAGAATATTATAAGAGGAAGAAACACCGTCGGTCTATTTCACCGAGGGGCGTCCAAGCAATCGACTACCTGTCAACGGTTAGTATCAGCCCCTCTGGAAAGGGTACTCCAAGGGGCTCAGAGTCCGGACTACTGACGGCTAAAGAGAGGGCACTGAGAGTGTGACCCCTCACTCTTGAATCCACAAGTCGGAAAGATATCCCCTTTCACATCTAAATTGCAGGGTTGGAAAGCGAGGGGACGATTGTCGCGTCCCGTGTGTGCCATGAACACTGATTTTCATTCGGCTGGAAATTGGGTCAGGCTATTTTATCATTTTTTATTCCAGCCTTGGCTTTTGATCAGTAATGTTTGCATTGGAGAACGCAAGGTGGCTAGAGAGAATAATCTCTGAACATGTGGTTTAGGCTTTTGTTATTACATGCAGCTGGTCAGCGAAGTTTACTGATCATCTGTGCAACATTTCGTGCTTATTACAAAACCTGAAAAAACCTTGTCGGTAGGTAACACATTGAAAAAGTATACATTATTTTGGTAGTGAGATTCTCATGTCAAACATGTCTCACGCAAGGATAGGTTTATTCGACCCAAGTAGAATTACACGTGCATTTTTTTTGTGTAGATCCAATGTTAATTAATATAGTGAAAAAGAAACCAGGCACAATTATTGTCAGAATTGCATGGTTATACTAGTATATTTTGCAATTCTTCTATAACTACTATTAATTTTGAGTATTTGAACCAGTATAGTCATAGTGTATTCTGGGATTTGCCACTTTTAACTTCCTAATTCCCCCGCTAGCACATGAGTCACTTTGGAGGTCTTTTTATCCGTGGTTTATACATCGTTATCCTAAATCCATCGAGGCCTTTTAGAGTACCTTTGAATATGAATCCCCATTGGGTTAGAACACACGCCCCCAAGAGCTCTCTTGCGATATCTCGTTATAAATAAACTATATGCCGACTACCAACACATGTATTTCAGCTGTGTCACGCCAGCACTCAAACATGCCGCCGATGTGAAGTTAAAATCAAACCCATCGACACTTCGCCTGAAACAACTGTCTTTCTTTCTGTTTCTTTTAAAAGGGGTATATGAGGAGCTGTTACAGGCCCTCCTTACGATGTTTCGACTGGGGACAAAATAGGTGAACATGGGACCTTTCTTGTTTTAGCCTTGGGGTGTCCAATCCGCTTCGTTCACCGGGTGGAAATGTGCCTTTTAAACCACCTGATAGAAAGATCCTTTTGCCCGGATCTCCTGGTCTATCGTGAGTGGGGGACTATAGAGTAAAGAGGGATGGTTGGACCATCATATATAAAAATGCGGTCAGTTTAGTCCCAGGGCGACGTTAATGGCATTGAGACGAAAGGGGGGAGTGAAAGAGAGGGAGGGAGGGAGAAAAGTACATGGTGTCATCCGGCACTCTGGTTTAAAAACGGCACTGTGTGTTTCTGCAGATGCGGGGTGGCGTAATTGCCCGCCCTCCGGCGTTGGAGGCTTGTTTATCTGTTAGGCATTATGGAATAACCCTTCGTGCATTAGCTTATACTATCGCAAGGCTTTGGCGGGGCTGATTGAGGGGGGGGGATCATTTTTATTTGATACAAATGAAAAGATTAATGGTTTGGTCTGCCCAAGAGTGGCTGTCGATGGCTCTTCATCAATGGCAACACTGCTGGAACTGACAAGGGATAACAAAATTGCCGGTCACAAATTTCTTTTTTAGAGAACACCATTAAACACACGATGCATCATTTGTTCTTGAAAAGGTCAACCCTTTACATTTACCATTTCTACTTATTGTTATACGCGAAGGCAATTTTATAGACACAACCTGTAAAACTTCAATCAACTCAAGTGTTTTTTGTTGTGGAGGGTGGGGGTGTGGTGTTTGATAAATAAACTCAATTATTTGGCGCACTTGGTTCTGCATGTCCTAGTAATAAAATGAGATTGGCCAACACTTTTTTCGAACATGAGTTGTGGATGAAAGTATTTGGCGCACTTGGATCTGCGTGTCCTTGTAATAAAATGAGATTGGCCAACACTTTTTTTGAACACGAGTTGCAGATGAAAGTATTCGTCATGACTAGCTTACCCGTGTCATGCTACATGACTTATTTGGTTGTTAACTTTCTAAACAATGTCTTACGATCCCTGATAATATTGTGAAAAGTTCAGATGTGAACTAATCATCTTCTTGGAGTTTGCCTGGAACTGGCTGCCTGTAAAGTTGTTAAGTTCCCTCGTGTAACATGACCCAATCAGAGAACATGACATCATGGCAAAAGTTATTTTTGCTTCAATGAACATTTCTCCCGGAAAACTTGAGAAGAAATTACATATCTATTGCAGTCTGGGTATTTCCTATGATATCTTATTGCCCCAAGTCACTTATTTTTGTTAAAAATAAACATTTCACCTAGAAAACTTTAAGAAAAAAACGTACCACAACTGGCTTCCTGTATGACCTTTATAGCAGTTTGAATTTTGATGCGATCTACCCGCCCCAAGCCACTTAAAAAACAAAATGGATGCACCTGCCCTAATGCCGAACGCATACAACCTAACCGGATGCAACAGCCCAGCCTGATTCTTAAACACGCTGATTGATGTAGTCTGCATGCAGCTTGGTTAAACATCAATCGAGCAGATGAATTGTGCATTGAAAACTGACTGAGAAGTGAGATACCAACCTTTCTTTACTTGTAAGGTACATGGCGATAGCCCACGCCATGACTGTAGGGAGAGGTATTACTGTGAGGGGAAAAGACAAATCAAAAGTTAGATATAATTTAACCAAAATCTGTACATGTTGTCAATTTATGTATGGTACATCAACTCGGATGGGACGTAAAGCCGTTGGTCCCATGTGTAGTGTAATGCATGTAAAAGAACCCAGTGCACTACTTATCGAAAAGAGAAGGGGTTCGCCCCGGTGTTCCTGGCTGTGGCTGCTGTATGCGCCGAGCACCTTGTAAACCCTTATAAGGTGGTGCTAAATAATTGGGTCTCAGAATTTATCACTGCTGTCCTTCTGAAAGTTTGTATATACTCAGCGCCTTGAGTACCTGGTTTGGTAGATACGTGCGCTATATAAAACTTCGATATTAATATTAACTCACACAACAAAATAAACATTGTCTGCAATTATTTTGTAGGATTTGAAACTTTGCATGGTGGAAATACGATATGGAAAGGTTTGCGGTAACACCTTGTAATGACTATCTCTAATGAGTTGGGGGTGGTTCTGAAAAGAACCGTTGGTTTCAACTCGACGTTTCGATCAGTATGCTCTGTCTGATCGCTGATCGAAACGTCGAGTTGAAACCCAACGGTTTTTTCAGAACCACCCCAACTCATTGGAGATGTTCATTACATGGTGTTACCGCAAACCTTCCATAGTGGAATTATTTTGTCTGCTCTGCCCATCCTGTTTAGCATTTCAAAACATTCGTTGTGAAAAGTGTCCGTGAAAGTTTCAAGCGGTTAGTTTATCAGAGATAAGAAAAAAGTAATCTGACTTACGCCATCCAATGCAGTAATAGATCCGAAATCTTGGCTTGCTGAAGACATTTGCTGAGACAAGAAACGTCAGGTAGAGACCTTCGATGAACATCCAGAAGAAGGCACACAACCTGCCGTACTCTCTGATCGTCTCAAACAACTCACACAAAACTGGCTGTTGAACAAAAAAAAAAAAAAAAAAAAAGAAACTGTAAATAAGAAGTAACTTTTCGGTACAACCATGTAAAAATATTTGTTGTGGGAGTGTTGGCTCTAAAAAGAGCCGATGTCGTTTCAACGTTTCATACTCTGCTCGTCTGCTGGAGAATGAATAAAGAAAGAGAGTCGTCACCGTTTTGTCCCTGTAAATAATCAATTCTGGTTTTACCCCTACACCGATATGTGTTAGCACTATCAGTACTTTCCCATGTGGGATCCGAACCTACGTCTTACCAACTGGACCTCCGAGATTGCCCGAAAGCAGACACATTTTAAGCATGTTTTTACTGGTTAAGCAGCTCTATGAAACTGTGCACAGGCCTACCGCAGCTGCACCATGGCCACATGGGCAAACATCTGTCAACATGAATTTCAAGCAGCCTTTCATGCATGCAAAGATGTCTGAATTTAAAGGAACACGTTGCCTTGAATCGGTCGAGTTGGTCTTTAAAAAGCGTTTGAAACCGTTTGTTACAAAATGCATATAGTAAGAAAGATGTTTTAAAAGTAGAATATAATGATCCACACAAGTATCACTCAAAATTGCACGGTTTTCATTTTACGTCGCGAACTAACACGGTCGGCCATTTATGGGAGTCAAAAACTTGACTCCCATAAATGGCCGACCGTGTTAGTCGACGAGGTAAAAAGAAAACCACGCAATTTCAAGGCATATTTTGTGTAGATCATTGTACTCTACTTTTACAACATCTTTCTAACAATATCGATTTTATAACAAACGGTTACAGAACGCTTTTCAAAGACCAACTCGACCGATCCAAGGCAACGTGTTCCTTTAAAGTAATGGAATAATTGTCATAGTACATAGTCACAGCGAATCGCATTTAAAGGCACTGGACACGTTTAGTTATTGTCAAAGACCAGTATTATCACTAATTGGTGTGTGTCCCATAATTATGCATGAAATAACAAGTCTGTTTAAATTTTTACCCAATTGGTTAACAAAGTTGTACGAGAATAATATGAAAACACCATTGTTGCACAACTGTGTGGGCTTTCATATTATGCCTAGTAAAAATCTATGACAGGGGTGGGAGACTTGCCCTTTTAAATCACTCTTTGAAACTACAAGACGAACACAAATTATTTGAGCACAGAAATCTTTCCAGTCGTTTATTTCTCGTGATTTACATTTCTGTCGTATGGTTCGTGCAGTGAACTACAATTACTACATGCGAGTTGAAAGATTTTGAAAAATATTGACTTCTTTGTTTCATTTCAAAACAGATGAAAGTATACTCAATATTTATTCTCCCGTCCATGGTGTCCCCCAGTGCTACGGAATGGTTCAATTTGCAAAATCCAGCAAAATTCAACCCGTGAGTAGAAATTGAACCATTTTGAACCTTTTATTAAATTCAATTGGCTGTACCCTAACCCACACGCTGCTGATAATACAAACAAAACCCAAACCCACGCAGCTCAGAAAGTTTGCCTTGCCCTTCTTTCTTATTTTCTCTAATCATCCGATAGCAGCCGTTGGGGTATAGAGAAATCAATCAGGGTGCCTGCCATACAATTACCTCGGCGTTCACAGGTAGTCGAGGCTGGGGATATTGTCGTAGATTTCCCTTAAAGGTGTTAAACAAGGTTGGTAGAGCTGACGAAATAGTCGCAGTCAGTGTTTGTGTTTCGTGTTATCAAACATACACATGCAAGAACAAACCTGTGAACAAGTGGGCATAGTCATGCGAAGAAAAAAAAAAAAAAAAGGAGGAAAAACAAACGAACAGATTGTTCAACTTGTCAAGACGTTGCAATGTTTAAACCGAAATCAGGGTTTTGTAAATTTGGTACTTTTAACTATATTTTTTTAATTTTATTTGTTTACATGTACATGTAGGCCTGCTTAATTTTGTTGACATTGTTAAGTGCCCCTTTCACAGTTACTGCTGCTGCTGGTAATTTTAGTTTGTATATACCAATTTAAAAAAATATATAAAGAAATAAAAAATAATAATAATATGGTTTTAATAGGTTTTCAAAAACAGTTTTTCTCAAAAATAAATTCATTTCAGAGTGAAATTTTTTACAGAAGAAAACAAAAGTGGTTTTAGTTAGAAATCTTTACCTTTAAACACAGCCAAGTGATCAAAAAGAGCGATGCACCTTTGTTCCTTTCACAATTTCCGTTTTTGTTGACTGGATAAACAAGTTCTCACCGACATTACGTTACCACATAATCATGATTAGTTCCTTTGGATTGATCAGTGAAGGAAATTGCATTGTTATTCAGGGATTGGATTCGATGTTAAAGGGTGGATGTGTGGCCCTTTTTATTTAACAATCGCACGGGCTTTTTTTTTTGAGAAGGTGCTGATGGGGTCATCAGCTATTCACTACTTTTCCTATGCTGTGTTTGTATAGTAAAACAAAACGAAACATTTTGTAATGGCCACTTAACTAGTGTTTGCAATTATATACCATAGGTCATTTTGAACGGTAAGCAGTTTGCAACAGCCAATTCTACTTTCACGTTTCGTCATGGTGTTATAATTCTATAAAACACTAACTTTTTGAAATGAACGTCACAAGAGGGCGCTGTGTATGACGTCATTGTGGTCGGAGTGTAAGACAATTCAGGAAAACGACCAAGGGGAACTCTAAAGATGTTCCACGCATTCGCTCACACATTCAATCAACATGTCTGGCAGTGTGCTTTCTTTATTTATTACTCGAGGCCGGTTTGTAGGGGGGGGGGTGGGTAAACCAAACCCTAATGAATGAAATTGACAAATTCCTGAGGGCAAACTAGATGAACGCCACGTTCAGCAAATTGGCATTTTACAACCACCCATCAAACCTCTCGCGTCGCGCCGTAACTGCAATGTTTGCACCCAGCGGTGGCACCCTGAACAGCCAACCCCTCAAAACACGCCGGAGATGGATACCACCCTCAAGGATACAGTACAGGATTGCTAATTATTGAACATTCTCGATCTAAAAACTTAATTATTCCTGAAGAGAAAAATACACCCGTTAGAGGATCACATCACAATACTGTTTTCGTTGCTGCTATTGTTGATGATGTTATTGATGCTGTTGTTGTTCTTGTCGTTGTTCATGTTGTTTTCGGTGTTGTTGTTGCAGTTGTTGTTATTGTTGTTATTGTTGTTGTGTTGGTGGTGCTGTTGTTGTTGTTGTTGTTGTTGTTTTTGTTGATGCTGTTGTTACTGTTTATGATGGTTGTTGTTCTTACTGTTGTTGTTGCTGTTGTTGCTGTTGTTGCTGCTGTTGTTGTTGTTGTTGCTGTTGTTGTTGTTGTTGTTTATGCTGTTATTGCTTTTGTTGTTTCTGTCATTTCTGTTCTTATACTGCTGATGGTGTTGTTGTTGCTGATGTTTTGTTTGTTGTTTTTGTTACTATTGTTGTTCGTGATAGTGCATTTAGTATTAAAGACGAACAGAAAAGATGTTCTTTCCCTTCATATTGAAAACAAAACTCAATAAATATGGCTGCTTGATTGCCCAAGGGTCCCTACTTTAATTGCGAGTGAGCTCTCTTGTTTGTTCCCAACGACTCCAAGGTAGAGAGAGCATAGATTCAATGATTGAAAGAGACGTGCGCTAATAACTACACCGTGGAAAAAGGCTTCTCAGTTAAACCCCTGGGCGGTCTTATATTCTTGAAAAGAGGTTTTATTAAAAAAATTCTTCATATGACTTGCGAGACTAATTAGGAAGTTACAATGGAGTGGGCAGAGCAAAATGTTGTTATCGAAAGGGCTATGTACTGTAGATGAGACATCTGATTGCATAGGGTAAAATGCATTATATTAATGTGAAATAAATAAAACAAAGGTGTAACAGTATTTTGCAACATGGTAACTTCAATGTGTTCACCGACAAATTAGCTATTTGCTTAAAAAACAGAGGTATTATTGGGAACCTATCCATCCCTACAAAAAAAGATCAAATGACACCAAAATCGCCATGCGTATATACATGTGTATTTCCCATTGTTGCATCATCGTTTCAAATCTAAGATGGCGGGGTGATGACGTCAATCCATCAGGTTTTCAATCATCATCATCCCCAAACCCAATATGCTGCCCCCCTTGAAGGGAATGTATAAGTTTGGTAACCACTCCTATAATTAAGCAGCTTTCGATGTTATAAAGCACATTATTTTTACAAATGTGTGTGCTATCAGATGCCTAGGCCTAAAGTCATTGATTCTTTTAGTGACAAATTTGTCTCAAAAACTCAAAAACTACGCTACTTCAAAAGGAGCCGTTTCTCACAATGTTTACTATCAACACTCTCCATTGCTTGTACCAAGTAAGTTATTATACTAACATAATATAAATTTTGAGTTTAACTAGCAATAGTGTACAGTGCCTTTAAGACTAACCGTTATATGTACGATGTATTTACATCATTGACCCCTTCGTTCATATTGGACTGGTCTCTGTGTCTCTTATCGGCAACCAGGATGACTTCAAGAGTCAAGAGTCATTCACAGAACTCAGATTCAAACAATAGAACAGTTCTAAAAACCAAAAGATATTCAACATTCCCTTTAAAGACTCACCGTTAGATGTATGGATTTGACATCATTGACTCCGTTGTACATAGTAGACTGGTCTCTGTGTCTCTTATCAGCAACCAGGATGACTTCAAGGGTCATACGGATCAAGAAGGCGGCAAAGAAATGTTTGTGAATCTTGATGCGGTTGCAGTTTAAACTCCTACATAAAAGAGAAAAACAGAGATACCAAAAGCATACTTAATACAAAGCCCGTAATTTAGGATTGTTTGGGTATCTGGGTTCACTTTCATGTCAGCTGTTAGGCACAAACGTTTTCTATGGACAGAAATGTCTGGCCTAGCAGAAAGAGGGCACCGGTCAGGGCACCAGTTAGAATGTCAAGATTGATCAAGTTGTATAGAAGAGAAGTATGTACATGTACAAGAGTGGACGCTCTATCACGAAGGCATGATATAATCATGCACTGACAACCTAGGGTGGGAACATTTACTACACAACGGGTGTTGCCACTAATAAAGACAGAATCAACATTTGCACCAAAAGGTGTTAAAATAACACAATTTTCTGCAAAAAACCTTTTAGTCTGGAGCTAATTTAACATCTGTATTGGATCTCTACTCGGTGTATACTTTATGTGACAAACACCAACTGGTGTCATCTGTTGTAACACCCCAGTTGTCATCACAGTGTGGGTGTTCAGTATGAATTTTTGTTACTGTATGGTATAGCAAGGCATGTCATCATTGCACGTAGACCACAAACTACGACACTGCCAAGTAATTGCCTGTTAGATTATATTGATATTTATAGGAAAATCCACCGAAGATGATAGCCAAGTTTAGAGTAAGGCTTCTGGCTCATTTAATTTGTGAAAATACAAATTTTTCCAATCATACATGAATACATTTTCTACAGGAAATCCCTAAATGGAATTTTGATGTTTCTTTGTTATAATTTTTTTCTAACCGCCTGCAACCATGCTGTGATAAGTCTAAAATAAATAAAATGCCGTTTCAGGTTTCCACTAAAAGCCAAGAAAACTCCTTTGAAATCTCCAAAGAGTCGCTGCCCCCACAAAAACCATAAAATGTATGTCTTCACAGTTCGTAAATTTGTCCCCACGCAATGGTTGCATCTTCTTCGTCTCTTCAGCATTGTGAAGCAAGTTGCGGTGGTGTCCCAATTGCCCGAGGGTGCAAAGTGGTGGGACTACGCAACCGTCTGTGGGCCCGCTGGTGTATAAAAGGGTTGCTCCAGTTTCTATCAAACGTTGTCCCCGCCTCCGGTGGTCCTCTCTGACAGAAGCTTTCCGAGTTTAGCTCAGGTAGCCTCCCGGGACGGACAAGGAAATTATCGGTTTTTCCTGGACGGACTCTAATTCCACCGATTTAGGAATCCCTAGGTCGATGCTGGGCATTACAGCAAGGAAGAGATAAGTTATTAGGGAACGTGGGGGAAAGCCTCACCGCTAGTGTTTAGAAATTGCGAAAGGAAAGCTAAAAAAAATGTTTTATCACTTTTCATCGGGAGTTTGTCATTTTTCTAATTGAGAATTTTGCGTGTTAACGAGATGAGAGGATGGACTTGTAAAGGCACTGGACACGCTTGGTAATTGTCAAAGACCAGAATTTCTCACTAGGTGTATCTCAACTAAGGCATAAACTAACAAATCTGTGAAAATTTTGACTCAATTGTTCTTCGAATTTGCAAGTGAATAACGAAAGAAAAACATCCATGTTGCATTATTGTGTGTGTTTTCAGATGCTCTTCGAAAATTATTTGAGTGAGGAATTACCTCTTTCTCAAAAACTATGTTACTTCAGAGGGAGTGTTTTTTATACAGCTCTCCTTTGCTCGTTACCAAGTAAGTTTTATGCTAACATTTATTTCGAGTAATTACCAATAACGCCCAGTGCCTTTAAGTTATGGTAAGTTCAGATTTAAATATTTTATTTCTGAAGGTCTAAACAAGCAATCAATATTTTGAACCTTGTTTTATCATTAGGCATGAATTTTGATTGGGTGAGTTTTAGATGAGAAAATGAACGGCTTTTAGCGAATACAGATGGACTTCGATTGGTCAACTTCAGACTTAATTGATTGAATTTTGAAAGTATTAAACCTGATCAATCAAGCAAGCTTTACAGTAAAAATAAAATGAAGTCCCACGATCCGTGCGAACCTTGCAGGCAAACACTGAATGTTGATGGGCCTTGAGCGTCACTGGGTGACGAGTAATAATGAGCGTTTAATAAGAAGCCACTACTAATATTATCATTATACTACTTAATTTGAAGTTACCACATTAAAATCAAGCAATCGGCAATGCTGTGGAGGTAATAGTCTGGTCACAGTCTGCGCGGTAAAAACTGGTACCAGTTAATGCTATCGAACACATGGAACAATGAAGGCTCTACAATGGTTTACAGTCTCGCTAAAATGTGATATATTTTTGAAAAATCAATGCCATTTTAAGCTTCACATCCTAACAAGGGCTGTAGTATTAAAGGCAGTGGACACTATTGGTAATTGTCAAAGACTAGCCTTCACAGTTTGTGTATCTCAACATATGCATAAAATAACAAACCTGTGAAAATTTGAGCTCAATCGGTCATCGAACTTGGGAGATAATAATGAAAGAATAAAACACCCATGTCACACGAAGTTGTGTGCGTTTAGATGGTTGATTTCTAAACCTCAAGTTCTAAATCTGAGGTCTCGAAATAAAATTCTTGGAAAATTACTTTTTTCTCAAAAGCTATGGCACTTCAGAGGGAGCCGTTTCTCACAATGTTTTACACCATCATCCTCTCCCCATTACTCGTCACCAAGAAAGGTTTTATGTTAATAATTAATTTGAGTAATTACCAATAGTGTCCACTGCCTTTAAAGGGTTTTGATACTTTTTGTATATCTTTGTTTTGTGCCGTGGCATGAATCCCTACCCACTTAATGAAGATGTATGCTAAATAATTTACCCGTTAACATTCAGCTTCAATAGTCGTCAAGTTGTTGAAGAAAAAAAAAAAAAAAAAAAAAAAAAACACATGACGATGTTTTCGGGAGAGTCGCGTAAAATGTACCAGTATATACGAAACATTTGTCGTGACTTTTACTCGTTTCTCAAAAACTAAACAGTATCTCTACTCAGCAAGTGACATTTTAATGAAGCTTTCCACTATCACTATCTTCAAACCGTGTACGTTTAACGTGAATCTGTGGAAATTGTGTTTTGTTGTGTCCTACAAGAAATACCCAGACCCTTTAACAAGGGCCCAGATTCAATTGACGCTTATAATAAGTGTCGAAACTGAAACATGGCACTCAGTGGAAATCTAATCTTACAAGAGAGGTTCGTGTGAGATCAGAAACTATTTGGGAGGTACTCAGAATATTTCTGTATTTCGCTTCTTATATTGATTTGTCTAAATGTACAATTCTCAGCTGCCGTGGCGAGCACATTGATAGTACAGAACACTCCTTCCATCCGCGGTGTGACTACGTACATCATCGCCAGCAGCCGAAAGCAAAAACCGGTTTACGCGTCATAAAGATGTATATCCTTCAATAGCTTTAGCTGGTTAAAGCCGTTGGACCCTTTCGGTACAGAAAAAAACCCGAAAGTTCACAGATTTACAAATAACTTACAGAGTTTAAAGAAGGTAGTGGTGAAAGACTTCCCTTGAAATATTATTCCATGGAATGCTTTACTTTTTGAGAAAACAGTAAAACAATATCAATTCTCGTTAACGAGAATTACGGATTTATTTTAAACACATGTCATGACACGGCGAAACGCGCGGACACACAGGTGGGTTTTCCCGTTATTTTCTCCAGACTCCGATGACCGATTGAGCCTAAATTTTCACAGGTTTGTTATTTGATATAGAAGTTGTGATACAGGAAGTGTGGGCCTTGGACAATAGTGTTTACCGAAATGGTCCAATGGCTTTAAAGGCGCTGGACACTATTGGTTTTTACCCAAAATAAGTGTTAGCATAACGACTTACTTGGTAACGAGCAATGTTGATAGTATAAAACATTGTGAGAAACGGCTCCCTCTGAAGTAACGTAGGTTTTAAGAAAGAGCTAATTCTCACTCAAATAATAAAAAGACTTCATGCCTGAAGCATTTTATCATGCATCCTGAAGACACACAAAGTAATGGAACAAGGGTGTTTTTCTTTCATTACTCTCTTGCAAACTCGATTACCAATTGAGCACAAAGTTCCACAGGTTTGTTATGTTATGTTGGGATAAACCAAGTGAGATATACGTATGATTAATCCTATATCGAGCTAGGACGAGTTAGGTTTTCATGTTGCCATGCAAGGATTGGACTCGTCCCAAGTACTAAGATTAATCCCAAGTTAGTAAGAGTTTGCTGAAATTGACGGCTGGTCAATTACCAAATGTGTCAAGTGCCTTTAATGATCCTCCAGCAACCCGACATCGTACCACAGCTCTTTGAACGGGACTAATTGCTGGCGACGCGCGAGTGTCATCAGCTCCAAGAAAAACCACAACTCCACAATCTTGCTGTCATGGTGTTTCCACTGATTGGTGGGATGTAGATCGACCCCTCATAAGGGAGACATAGCATGATTCTTCATTGCCTTTGGCGACGTCGAAAAAAAGAAGAAGCGAAATACCACAAGTGTCGAGGCGTTGATGAGTTGCATTTCATCTGCGGTTCTTGCACTTTGTATTTTTCAGAATCTGAAGACGGGGGGATACCCATGGAAAAAAAAAACCCTTAAAGCTTAAAGGCAGTGGACCTTTTTTGGTAATTACTCAAAACAATTATTAGCATAAAGTAAGTAACGAGTAATTGGGAGCTGTTGATAGTATACAACATTGTGAGAAACGGCTCCCTCTGAAGTAACGTAGTTTTGGGGAAAGAAGTAATTTTCCACGAATTTGATTTCGAGACCTATAGAAGAATTAGATTTTGAGGTCTCGAAATCAAGCAACTGAGAGCAAACAACTTCGTGTGACAAGGGTGTATTTTCTTTCATTATTATCTTGCAACTTCGACGACCAATTGACCTCAACTTTTCACAGGTATGTTATGTTATGCATATGTTGAGATACACCAAGTGAGAAGATTGGTCTTTGACAATTTAAACACAAGTGTCCAGTGTCTTTAAGGATAAAAACATCTTGCTTCTAGAGATCTGGGTCCCATGCTTGCGCCCCGAGGCAGAAGCTAGTGATGCTTGGGATGAGAGCAGACAGTTCTATAACAAGGACCCCCGTCATGTTTATCTATCTTCCACTGGGCTGGAAAATGAAGAAACGTTGGAGGGGAGACACGGCGTGACAAGAGGCGAAGGAGGTGCGAGTAAGGGGGGGGGGGTGATGATGAAGCGAAACATAAGGATGTTGACGGTTCGAGGGACGGTATGAAGGGAGGAGACACGGCTTGGTGAGGTTCACCAGTCATTGACTTGGTTTAAACCAAAGTACATCTGCTTGGCTGGGGTTATTTCTTCTCAGAAGACATTTCTGACATAATTCAAGCCTTATTTAGATCTCGGGAAGTTACCAGTGCCAACATTTGGCATTGCGAAAGTTTTGTGTGAAATGCTTCCAAATTCATGTTAACTCGAAAACATGAAGGCCAGAGCAAGTCTGGGACATTTGCAGGGACGCATGATATTACAGTTGGATTTTAGAACGTCACTGATAACTTTAATAATTTTTGAACTCAAACCGACCGCCGTATGTGACATGTTTTGCTCGCATTTTGTCCTTAATTTGTTCCCTTTTAGTTCAAGTCTATAGAACCATATTGCAGGCCTGGAACTTTAACTTAGAGGAGGCAATGCCATTTTCATTTAACAAAGAGCACTTCTAATGACAAAGCCTAAAGTACATAACAAAAACGTTCCAAGGGGCACTGAGGCCAAAACCAGGGGTAACAGAAGCAGCGTCAACGTATATCCTGGCCTGTGGTCGAAGAGCACATTCAAACAGAATACTTAATGACTTACCTAAATGATGAGAAAATCAACAGCGCCACCACGAGGGCAACCCATGACAGGCAAACGCCGATCAAACGCATGAAGTTTGCTCCCTCCAAAACTTCTATGTAGAACTACGGTAGTAAAATTAAAAAAAATCATTAATTTACAAACAAACAAATTCCACTGCACAGCGATAAAATACGTGCCCCCCCCCCCTCTAGTAAGGGATATTCCTGCCTTGAAATCTTCAGAGGCCGAACTCACGAAGAGCTAAAGGTAGTGTCAGAACATAAAATGGCGGCTAACACGGCTACGGCTAGATTTCCGCGTCATCATACGTTGAGGTATGGGGCGTCCTTAGCAACACCCTTAGCAACAGCCGTAGCCGTAGCTGTAGACGCTAATTCTGACACGTCCAATAAGATCAACATTGATGGTGTATCAATATAATTGCTAGGTGTGATATCACAATATAAATCACTAAGGTGATATTGAAAACCCATCTCAAATAAATTGAGTCTTAAAGTGCTCTGTGAAATCCAGCCCGAGATTTGATTAGATTAAACTATGATTAAACCCTATAATATTGGCAACAGGAAATTTATTTGTTTGAACGTTTGAACTAAGGGTATTGAGGCAATATATGATAAAGTGTATCAATATAACTATATTTGGTATGCGGTAACACCATGTGTGTATCTACTTGTCAGGTTTGTTATGTTCTACTGTTGTTTACACATTTTGTTCGCGTTACTTGCAAAAACATTCACGCCAATACTAAGAACGTGCGGCAGAAACTGGAATAGTGTGAATTCCAGCACACGTTTGATACAGTTTAAATGGTCATACTTTGCTCAAGGGACCTATACTCGTTGCACATCTCGATCGATACAGATGGTATTTTGTACAAGCCGAAAATACTCGAGTTCAGCTAGACACAAAATGCCTGCGGTGACGGGGGGGGGGGGGGGGGGTCACAGAGTCCAACAAAGTCGAGTGGATAGTATAACTGACCTTTCTGTCAAAAGGTCATTCAGGTGATCAAGTAGGAGTTTGCGACCGGCGGATTTTTTTTCTCTTCACTACGAAACCACTGTCGTAATGCTTTCCAATATACAATTTGTTTCAAATCGATTAACAAAAGGGAATCATTAAAAACAAATCAGGAAACACTTTTTATGGCAATTCTACACTACAGACAAAAATGCCTGGGGGGGGGGGGGTGACAGCGGAGGAAAGAAGTAGTGTAGAGGTTCTCAGGGGTCGATTTCACAATGAGTTTGGACTAGTCCTAAAGGACTAGTAACTAAGGTCTAGTCCTAGGAGATATTACAAATGTATGGTTAGTCCTAAGTTAGGACTCATCCTAAGTATAGAGATAAGACTAGTCTCAACTCTTTGTGAAATCCACCCCTGATCTATTTAGACAATGGATGGATAGCATGATAATTGACCTTTACGTCAAAAGGTCATTTAGGTGATGCAGGAGTTTGCGAGGCTAGAAATTATCCCTTGAAACCCCCGGCTCAAGTTCCCACAAAGAGCTCAGAGCTCTTCTGAGCTCTTAAGTGTGAATCAATCTGAACTATACTGAGCAATGTGTGATGTCATAAGTACGAATCAATAGTATGCATGTAGCGTTGATAACTCATGTTCAGGCGGAGTCGCGTGCTTTTTAGAAGTCGAGCTTGGTACTCTAAATATTAAAAAGTACAATGCAAAGACTGGGGTGTTTAAATTGAAAATTGTGTTGTCACCTATTTCATTAGGATAAAAAAAAATGTAAACCGTACTACAATGTGTTTTAGCACTGTATACTCAGTACTTACCCGAGTCCTGTGAAGAAAAAAAATCACAGGCATTTTACTCGGGTGGGATTCTAACCCACGACCTTTGCAATTCTAGAGCAGTGTCTTACCAACTAGACCACCGAGATTGCCCAGTGGTTAGATGCAGTTCGAATCCTATGTTTTAGCAGGGGGTACTTTCAAACGATTTAGGCCTACTAGATGTAACTTTGTATCCGGGATACAAAACCAATTTAATGAGTATTTTTTACCCCCGATGCAAAGTTAAAGGAACGTTGCAGAATTGGTAAGAAACAAAAATTATGAAGTTTACAAATTAACATAAAACTTACACGGTGTAATGATGATGACAGTAGAAAACATCCCATGAAATATTATTGACTGAAATGTCATATTTGTTAAGAATAAATAATCTTATTTCGTGTTTGGAGTTTATCGCTCATTGGGCGTTTTATTAATGTTTCCTTTTACATCGATGTCATGCAAAAATGTGAATTGGTTTTTCACCATTTTCTCGGGACCCAGATGGCCGATCGATCTCAAACTTCTACAGGTTTGTCATTTAATATATCTGGTGGATAAAATTATGAGTGGTTTAAGAATGGTTTGTGAATGGTTTATTTATTTAAAAATGCCATCGCAGCATACCGCTGAATTGCGACATAATTTACAATCATGAAACATGTTACAATAATTATTAAAAAGGTTTACAATAGAAAATACAAAGTGAACATTTGATTAAAAAAATCACAAAAACAAGGGCCTGCCAGAAATGTACAACCAGTATGACTACATTTATGTACATTTACGACCAAGAAATTTAGCAATATATTAAAATGGTTTTAGGAGTTCAGGAGCTTGGTGAGGTAGGGCAATGGGGTATTTTGGAATATGTTGGTTTTACAGTTAAAGTGACCAAACTTGGCTCGTTGCATAAAGTAGTTGCATAAAGTGTTTACACTGCCAGCGACTGTTTTGTCAGCCAAACCAATTCTGTAATGTTCCTCTAACATCTATTACACCGTACTAGTTGCCACTAATGTTTTTTCAACACGTTGGTTCTCATCTCGGTATATTTGATCATCTTTTTTGATTCAGCCGTCGATTTCACAAAGAGTTAGGACTCGTCTTATCTCGAGTTACGACGAGTAACTCGTCCTAACTTAGGATTAATCTTAAGGTCTGCGTGCTACAGTGCAGGGTTGGGACTCGTCCTAAGTCCAAAGATTAATCTTAAATTAGGAAGAGTTTTGTGAAATCGACGGCTGCTGAACCCTTACCTCTATCTGTTCAGTGGTCACATTGCCGAATGATTCATTGCCGTTAATAGTGCTCTTGGCGCCCTCTGTGAAACAGTCCTGGTACGTTCCTCCCGTTTCCCATGTTGCGTTAGGACTACAATACCTCGTCAAGCTGTCTGATGGAACCATATGAAAACAATATGTTAGAATAGCTGTAGTTTAAAACAAAAGTTTACTTTAGTGGTTTTCCACTTTGCGTCTGGGCTGCAGTACCCCGCCAAGCTGTCTGATGGAACCACATGAAAACCATTTGTTAGAAAAGCAGTAGTTAAGAAAAGGGGTTCACTTTAGTGGTTTTCCACTTTGCGTTCGGGCTGCAGTACCTCGCCAAGGTGTCTGAAATCGCATTAAAACCACTGTTAGAATGGCTGTAGTTTTAATAAACTGTGTTTTATTGGTTTCCCACGGTGCGTTAGGACTGCAGTCCCTCGTGGAAGAGTAGGGGTTAACCCCATTGGTTCTTGTTTTACATAGCAAGCACAAATGTGCACAGATTTGACCTAAAGTGATTAAGTTCACTTATGATGAATCAATGGTTTAATTACCAGCAACTAAAACAAATTTTCTTTTCTTTTTTTTTTTTTTTTTTTGGGGGGGGGACGAAGAGTTTAGCTATATGGTTCTATCAAAAAGCTTTTCTAAAAGGTCGCTCAACCCCATTCAGGTGCACACTTTGCATCCTCTTCCAATATTATTGTTGTTATATACCGAATGACATGTATAAGGCAGATGGGTTCTCATGGCGTACAGGATGGCTATCACTGTGGTTGCAAGCATTACTATTTTACTGACCTTCTCGTTCGCATTTTAACATTATTTTATTTAATTAAGCGAAATGTCATGTTATATTTTTAGGTCTGTGATGTAAAATTAGCACAATTCATTATCTATCATGCCTGGTGCGTATAACGTGATGTTCATTGCAACTGAAGCCAATAAACGCGGTCACCTTCATTGTCACAGCTGAACAATATTAAGAAAATGTAATTAAAGGGTCTATGTAACTTTTGTAGGACAAAAAACACAATGTCCACATATTTACACTAAACTTACACAGTTTGAAGATAGTGATAGTAGAAAGCTTCCCTGAAAATATTACGTGCTGATGTGCTGTAATTATTTTAATCATTTACAAACGTATTTGCATGACATTGTTTTACTCATTTCTCAAAAAACTACAGCACCTCAGTATAAGTAATATTTGAAGGGAAGCTTTCCATTATCATTATCTTCAAACCCTGTAAGTTTAATGTAAATCTATGGACATTTTGAAAAAGTACCCAAATCCTTTAAAGGCACTGGACACTATTGGTAATTACTCAAAATAATTGGTATACAAAATCTGGTAACAAACAATTGAGAGCTGTTGGTTGAGAGTAGGCAAACAGTGAGACATGGCTCCCTCTGAAGTAAATGCATTTGAGAAATAGGTAATTTCTCAATCAAATAATATTAGAATACTTCAGGCCTGAAGTATGTTATTATGCATCTAAAAGGCACACAAATTTGTGCAACAAGATTTTTTTTTTCTCTCATTATTGCGTTGCAAACGCGATGACCAATTCGAGTCTAAATTTTAACAGGTTTTTTGATGCTATGCCTATGTGTGCATACACCAAGTGAGAATACTAGTGTCCAGTACCCTTTAAGACAACGATGACATTGTCAGGCCGTGTCCGAAATGTCAGCTAAGACAACGGCTAC
Organism: Asterias amurensis; assembly: GCF_032118995.1. Lineage (NCBI taxonomy): Eukaryota > Metazoa > Echinodermata > Asteroidea > Forcipulatida > Asteriidae > Asterias > Asterias amurensis. The sequence continues at coordinate 13,716,088 of NC_092663.1, forward strand.
GGCTACGGCTATATTTCCGCGTCATCACGCGTTGAGGTATAGGACGGCCTTAGCAACACACTTAGCAACAGCCGTAGCCGTAACTGTAGCCGTCAACTCGGCTACGGCCTTAAAGTGACTTACTGTCTGGGTTGAACCAGAAGAAGTTTGGGCATCTGACTGTGACGGTGCTGTTAGCGGACGTGGCTGGCCAGCACAGTGTAGTGTCCCAGTTCGGCTCACACATCAGAGCATCTGAAAAAGAAAATAAAACATTCAAATTAAAAGTCACAAAAATGAAATTACTTCAGGGGTAATGCATTTTTTTTAAAGAAAAACACACGAAAGAAGAGAGAGGGAGAAAGAGAGAAAAAAAAATCAAGTCAAATCAGATCAAATCAAATAAAAAGTCACGAAAGTTAATAAATGTAATTTAATTAAAAACACAAACAGTAATAATAATTTAGAAAAAACAAATTAATCAAATAATTTAAGTTCAATAAAGTTACATTTCTAGTTAATTCTTTAAATAAAAAAAATAAATAAATAAAAATTACACATGGAAAAAGTAATAATAATCTTCAACATCGTCCAACCCAAATAGTGTCACAAACGTCACAATCTGTAGCCGATTTTACGACTAGGGTTAATCCTATCTCGAGTTAGGACGAGTAACTCGTCCTAATGTAAGATGGGTTCATTGCGTCTTATACTTTTATGGATTAGATCTTAACTCGTCTAAAGTCATGAGACTAGTCCTAAGTTAGAAAGAGTTTGGTGAAATAGACTGCTGGTCAATAATGGCAAAACACAAACGGAACTGTGTTTAGCTCCATCCGCTTCGTACATTTACGACAGAGGGCGCACTGTACCCATGACTTTACCATAACATGCATGTCTCTTGAGTTGATCTGAATAATGTCTCCGGTTACATTTAAGAGCCAAGAGTTACCGGGCTGAACAGGAGCAAGGGGGTTAGTGCATGACAAGTGTAATACACGACTGTCGGTGAACTTGCTTCGATTTAAGGGTACCGGTGTAAAAACATTTACGAGCTATTGTTATCCGTATTGTCCGACCACGCAATGTATGGGTCATTAACATTGACAAGTTGTTGATGCAATGTTTCTGTAGGTATCACAGTTCTAAGTTGGTTAATTTCAAATAGAACTTTTAGATCAACCTTAAACAAGATGAAGTGATATAGCTGGTGAAAATTATCTATGTTGAGACAAACAAAATCGAACTGTTCGGAGAACTAAAAAACATTTCTGAGAACCTGCGAACTAATTTTAGATGATGTCTGATTGAAATCAATCACATAACACGAAGTAAAGACGTGCAAATATTCCAACAACAAAAATGTATGTTCCTTATATTTGTTAGAGTTTTTGTGAGAGTATTTCCATGTCTGCTGACGTAAGTACTACATACGAAAGAGAAACAACTCCATATGTTTACCACATGGCCCGGAACTATTTGCTTTATCAACGTTTAGACGTGTGTCAGATATATCTATCGCCAGCTGATGACAACCACCCCCTAGTTCAAACAGACGAACACTGAAACAGAAGTCAAAGCAACTACCATCTAGTCCATACTCTTTCTACATAATCAACGACGAATAAGCCACTTCATGAGTTAGATTCGAATAATGTCTGGTACATAGACTTGCTCAATATTAGTCATAATGCAACATTGACTATAGAGATAGTTGCTATGTCAAATGATTCGGGGCAAGCTATTATACATCAACCTCGAGATAAGCAAACCCTGGTACCATATTGCCATACACATTCATTCAGAATTGTGTCTGGGTGTTCACCGTCTCTTACAAAACTATGCAAAAGCTTGCCCCTAACCACGTGACATAGCAACTGTCTTTGATAGTCTGAGGAATTCAAAACATAGTGGTAACATATGATCACGCACGTCATTGTACCAGACAACATTCAAATCTAACACGCAAATGGCTTATTGCTCCAACTCAGTGGTTTATAAATAAAACGTGATGCGGCCGAAAGTGAGCAGCGTGTTTATAGCTACAGTGCACGGCGCGAAACGAGAACACGTGCGCAAACAAACGGTTATTGGAAAAACAAGGCATTTGGTCTACAGTTAATAACGTGGAGCTGTCATTTTTTTTTTTTTTTTTTTTTCGAAACTCCGTTTTCTTTTTTGGGATGGTGCAGAATCTTTCACCGGGTTTGGAATTCTTAACGACATTGGTTCATTTTGACAGCACTATGTTGGTTTTTTTGACAAGTTAGTACGGAAGTGTATTGCCGCCGCTTGAAAAAGAAAAAATCTCTCAATTATCGTGCACGGGCTTGAGTACACAATACTTCCAATTTTAACTTGTGTACGTACACAATATGAGATAGTTTTGTGTCCATGTTTCTGATTTAAAAAAAATCTTAAAGGCACTGGACATCTTTGGTAATATCGTCAACGATCAATATTCTCACTTTGTGTATCCAAAAATAATAAGATTTTTGGGGTTGAACAAAGAATTGACTAGAGTGGGATTCGAACCAACGACCTCCGGATTAACGTGCCGGCGCTCTACCAACTGAGCTATCTAGCCCTATATTGGCGGTGTCCCTATCTGTTAACTGCCGTGTAGCCAGAGATCTCACCCAAATTACGATACAACCTGGGAAGCGGCAGCTAGGGGATCAGATTAAGGGGATGCGACTTTTTGTTTTAGATATCAATATCAACCACAAGGGAAACTGACTGGGTAAATTTGTAAATGACTTTTGGGGTTGAACAAAGAATTGACTATAGTGGGATTCGAACCAACGACCTCCGGATTAACGTGCCGGCGCTCTACCAACTGAGCTATCTAGCCCTATATTGGCGGTGGTCCTATCTGTCAATATCTTTGTTCGGGGGTGCCAAAAATAATAAGCATAAAATAACAATGCAAAGTTGCAAGAGAATGATCATGGTAGAAACAACAACCACGTTGCACTTAATTTGTGTAATTTCAGATTCCTGAAAGATGGAGCCGTGTCTCACCTCATTCTTATACTCCAATCCTCGTTAGAAAGAAGAAATTTTGCTAACATCTTTCTTAGAAAAGTAATAAATAACTGTGTGTCCAGTGCCTTTAAAACGTTTTTGTCAAACAGATCTTGAAAAATGGTGCACTTGACTTGAGGAAGCCAACACATTGCCTAACACAGGTACGCTCCTCACTCATCACCAAGCATCAAAGCAGATCCACGAAGTTATCTTGCAGGTCACCAGGGAAATCATTTACACTATACACACACACACGACGACAGCAGCGCTCCAAGCCCTAACCCATAATCGTCATCATGTTGTTTATACGGAAGAAATCACACGCGCCAAGTCGGGCACGCGCGACATTGTGTGGCGGGAAAAAAATATAAGAAATAAACTCTCATGTAGAGTTGTGAGCGCATGTCTATTCCGTCCAACATGATCCTGTCAAAAAACGACTCATCATAAATATCCAGTACTTGATCCATCAGACGCGAAGACTCTCGTGAATTGTCCCAGTGGAGCCTATAAACGTGTGTCTAAAGTCCGCACGGTCTTGAGGGGGGATCACCTGACAAGCGGAGCGCGTGTACGGCATTGGAGTTTGAATGAAGGGCCGCACGCGATGGGAGACATCTGTCGGTCCTTAAGTCCGATCGTCACTGTAATGTTTGAAGGCTTAAGGCCTATTTAGGGACAGACGTGCATGGCGTACTTCTTTAGAGCTTTCTCAGTCAAAACTTTGGAACCAGGTGACCAAGATTCAATTTTAATAGGGTTGATGATCATTTTTGGCAGTTGGAATTGTCCGGGGTTTTACCTTCGGGATTACGGAGGGGCCGGCAGACTGTGCTAGGGCGTTTTTTCTTTAAACAAGGCATTCCGATGGTACTTAGTAATTTCATAGTGGGGTCAAAAACAAACATGTGGTGAAGTTATACAAGCCGTTGCTGCCCAACCTTCCCGATCGCTTTCATTTATGAAATTCATTTTTAATAAAAGGTGGACATGATTCTGGACCATTTGTTGATATTGTGTGCCGCGTGGTTCAATCGTATTTTCTTCCCTGTTGGGTGTGACGTTCGTTGGTACTTTAAGAACCGGTGTGTGAGCTTTCAAAACGGTAAGATCAAAAGTGGCCGGTTAGGACAACCATGAAAACGACCACGACGACGACACTGACATTGAAGATCAACGAGGCAATGGAGGCAAGCACGACAAACCACTGCAGCGACGACAGTGAAAACAACCACGACAACCATAACAGTGGTGACAGTGAATAAAACACGACATTCACGAAAGCAATGACAACGACGACTGCGACAACAATAACTATGAAAGTGAAGAAAAACTAGCCAATGAAGACAGCCACGATAATCACTACAGCGATGACAGCAACAAGAACGACGACATCAATGACAGTGAAAAGAACCACGAGAATGAGCACGAACACGACAACCACGACAATTACGACAGCGACGGCAGTGGCGACATCGACGACTACAACAAAGGCAACCACGATAACAACGGCGACAACGACAAAAGAACGACAACAGCGGCACTGACAACAACGACGATGATGACGGCAAAACAACGACTTCGGCGACAACGACGACGACAACAACTCAATCATCAACAACCACAGCATGAGTACAGAAACAGAATCTTGTGTCCTCAAAGTAAAACAAAAATACTCAAACGCTGGCTAAAACGCTTTAAAATACCCTTGATATGATCACAATATTATTCATTATCCAACTGACCTCGACGTCAAAAGTAATTGAAACAACAAAATCCGCAGAAGGAATCAACAATTAAACATCGTCTTCACCATTCGTGAATATATCCTTTATTTATTGAAAAACACTGGGTGTTTCGCTTGCGGGAATCTTTAGACTCCTGATAAACCCATTAGGTTAATATTACCTCTTATTGGCGCGTGAAATCTAGCTAATTTGATCAAAGCGGATTGACAATTACTTCGAGCGGATCGCAAGGCTACTAAGCCTACAATAAAAAAACACCTCGGTCTTTAAAGGGATGCGCTGTTTTAGTTTTAGGAAGATCTTAAGTTCTAACAAACGTTTAAGTTAAAATAACTAAATAATTAAATAATCAGACCATACAAACAAAACATGTCCATGTGATAGTGTTACTATATGGACGCTATTGTTTGGTATCTTTGAAAAAAAGGCTCACAATGGTAATGTAACTTTAGTATATACTTGCATTAATTCCATAATATTGTGTAAAACAATATTAGAATCATAAGAGATGTTAAATGTATTCTCTCGCAGCTTATTATAATATGCGAATTGAACACATTTGTATAAAAAAAAAAAAAAAAAAAAAAAAAAAAATGAAATGCACCTGCATGGTTACACGTTTACGCTGAGTGCATACCCTTGTCATGTCTCAAAATGAGTTAGATCATGGTTGCCATAGACCTTATCGCAAATACCAATGCGCAAGCGCAGACTGTTGAATGAGGTGCATTGTGGGATAGATATGGATCAATTTTTGCTACCAGCTAGACCACAATGCACCTAATTCCAAGCGTTACGCGCGCGCCCCGGTATTTGCGAAAAGGTCTATTCAGCATCGCGTAATCCGCTGCTAGAGATCAAGACATTTGGATAAAGGGTTGGAGAAGAATTACAACATGATACCGAAGCGATCTCATCACGAAAGAATGGTGTCCGATTAATTTAGCATTGGTGGTTCGGCAAAATCGAGGTTCAAACGGTATTACATTCCAATCAAACACAAATATGCTGTGAATGGGAAATTGAAACCTTCATACAGTTGATTATAGGAAAACAAATGTTTCCGTCCAGCCAGCTGCAAGATAATTGATGCAATGTCATCTCGAGAAAGGTGACCATTTTCAAGCCTCCTTCAAAAGAGTCATTAACTCTCATGTAACAGAGCTTTCTTTCCATAGACTACTTTGCCGGGTATATCAACATTTGATCTTTTAATAGTACATAATATTTTCATTTTAGTTTTAACTTAAAAGCGTTGTTGTTGTTTGTAAGTTGTTTGTTCCTATTCGTACGTCATCTGTTTGTCCGTTTTGTCTTGTCTCTGTCTGTCCACAGGCTGATTACTACAAGTCCTTTTTTCTTTTTCTATGCAAGTTGCCAGACACACAAGGCCTGAAGGCCACTTCAAGGTGTGGGCTACAATTTTTTTTTCCAGAGGCCGTTGCCACCTACTCCTAGGGCTGAAACAGGGTTACTCCTTTTACAGTCCATACGGATGTAGGAGTGGGTATCATCAATCCGAAGCCTGGCCGGTGTCGCATGCAATTATGCCCTCTATGCAATACTATCCGGAAGACATTATTGCATATGCAATATTGTCCGCCGGACGGTTTTGCATATGCAATCGTGTCCGCCCGGACGCTGATGCACTATGCAATCGTGTCCGCCCGGACACATTTCCATATGCAGTTGTGTCCGCCCCGCGCAAAACCGTACTTGGAGTAAATTAAACGCCCTTGGTCGACGAAACAAGTTAACCATTTTTTTACAAGCTAAGTGTGCATGTCATGAATGACATGGGAAATGTTCGGCCGTTGGGTATTCGCTGAAATCATAAAATTAATACGTGAATATTCATGCTGCATACGTTCAGTGCATGCACGTTCACATACTTGTACAGACATGTACATGGCCACCGGACGGTGTTTTGCAAAGCCCCGGACACGATTGCACATGCAAAAGTGTCCGGAGCGGACAGTATTGCATGGCGGACACAAAAACATCTGACACCGGTATCAAATCAGCCTCCATACTGTTCCTTTTCTTTGACTGAAAAACCTTAAATCTGTTCGCTATTACATTACATATAGATTGCATTATGTATTGCTGTGTTTTTGACAGTATGGATGTGAATTGAATTGAGTTGACAGGTATTCGTCGTATATACAGCTCAGTTGGTATCGCTAAAGTTCCAGGACGACCGCGCGTAAATTAATATCCAGATTTATTATATCCGGGTAACGGTCAATGTCTGTTTTTCTTTTTATGTTTGTGTAAAACCCCAAAGCAGGTCAACTTTCACTTGTACACCAGTTAAGGCTAATAATACATCCACTAGTCCTTAAAATAATCTGAGTAAGATATCTAGGGATTTGTTGGTAACTAAGTATTGGCTCCGATAAAGAGGGTATGATAAAAACACGTGCGCCCGGAGTCGGGGGCTAATAAGAAATCAGTTTCGAGAGAAATTCCAGGTGTGGGTTTGAATGACGGTATGTCGGTTGATGGGAGGCGACAGTTGTTCCGGGAGATCTGGTCGTCTAGTGTTTTTGAAGCTGTTCCTGTTTGAGCCGAGTCTCGTGCGTGGTTTGTTTATTAAATCGAAAGGCACGTGGGACGGCAACGGAACGCAATTTTTCTTGTCTGTAGTGTAGAATTCAATTTAAATCAAAATACATATTTTGTTTCCAAACTTCCATGTCAAAATGTCGACATTAAATTGTACTGAGGAGTAAAGCAAAAAAAAAAAGCATCAGGTAAACAGTGAGCAGGGTTATTGTATTAAATAAAATATGGGGCTGTTTTCATGAGCAGAAGCTTGTTAAACCAGCCAGACAAACAGACATACATGCAAACATACGGAAAGACGTACAAAAGACATGACAACTACACAAGATAGATCAGAGAAAATACGATTTAGAAACACGAAAATTCCACTTTGAAAAGCACTACGACAGTGATAATATTGAAGTACAAACGGAACGTACGTTGGGACAACAGCCGTTGCATTTTGTGAATTGAGGGCCGAACTTACACTTACAAAGCGCCATTAGATCGATTCTAACCATGTATCCATTTTAACTGCTAGAGAAAGTTTGACGTCACAAAAAAAAAAAAAAAAAAAAAAAAACTACGGTGAAACTGACAACTCTGAATCTTGGCGCTTTGTGAAATCGGCCCCTTTCTATTGTGGCATCACACTTAAGTTAGCAATATTAAGAGTGACCCGCAGCTAAGATCAATCTTTGCTCTAAGTGGAATCAAACACTGTGCTCGATTTTACAAAGCACGATGAGATGTCAATATCACCATAGTGGTTTGCATTGTGACATCACACAGTGCTTAGCAATTAAGATTGATACGCAGCTAAGATCGATCTTTAGCTCTTTGTGAAATCGGTCACTGGTAATTCAACTGGACCAAAATCATTTAGTGGAATGGCATTAAAGATCGTTTATAAACTGTTGGTTGGAAAAGTCAAAGGTGCATGAAGAATATTTTGTAAGTGTTTAGACGGAACACATCTTTGAAAAAATATATGTACCTTAAAAAAGGCACTGGGTGGACATGTTGGGAGTTGTAAAAGACCAGTCTTCTCACTTGGTGTATCCCAACATACATAAAATAACAAACCTGTGAAAATTTGGGCTCAATTGGTCGTCGAAGTTGCAAGAGAATAATGAAAGAAAAATACCCCTGTTGCATTCCTTGTGTGCTTTCATATGCATAAAAAAGCTTTAAGTATTTTAACATTTGAGTGAGAAATTAACTGTAATATCTCAAATACTACGTAACTTCGAAAGGAACCGTTTCACACTTTATACTTACTAATCGACAGCGCTCCATTGATTGTTACAGAGTAAGGTTTTATGCTAACAATTATTTTCAGTAATTACCAATAGTGTAATGTACCTTTAAAGACACATTTATACTGGGCCAATTTCTTCCACAAAACCAGCAACATTGCATAAAGATTTAAACCCTGTTTACGACTGACATCCTACCTACACTTTGCTTTACACTAAGACAGCTCTGTATACAATGGAACCCTATCGTGTAGAACATTATTGACAACAATAACAATCGAAGTTCTGTTGCACAAACATGAGCATCTGATTGGTTCAATTTCCACACCTGTTTAAAAACTACTTTATTGATAAACAAAAATAGACCCGATATTTTATGAATTACAATGCGAATTTATGTGCATTAGTACAGACTCAATGTCAATTGAAAAGGAAGGACACAACAAACGAACAGAAATACCCGGCATAACCGTCTTTAAGAACGGGTATCCATTTAAGCCGCTTAATTCTATACACTTAAATAAATACGGCGCGGAAAGCAGTTTATAATACGCATCTTGAAATTTGCAACACCGCGCTAGTTTAGACCCCTTAGCTTATTTCCACTTATTCTATACACCAACAAAAACCAACATCCTCGCAATTAAGCAATCCTCGACTTAAAAAATCCAAGTCGCAAAAGAAATAGAGGAAAACAATTGGCCGTGGCCAAATCGATGATTCTCGATCCTCACATTTCTACAAAGTACCCAGGAAATGAAATGCTTTCAACCAATTAATCAAGAACAGAGCGTGGGTTCGAGTTTCAGCAGCCCCCGTAACCCGTCGCAGTATGTCCCCGTCCTTTTACGGAAAAATGTAAAACAACACCGCGTTCGTACGGCAAGGGACCATAAACTGTTGAGAGAGACAACAGGTCGGCGAGGCGAGACACGAATCAAGTCAACTTTTTCTCTTTTCATTCTTTTAGCTCCTGAATGGGGCTTTTTGTCTTTATTCTATAGTCCAGACACGACACCTTGATTACCGGTGCAAACCAGTATTAGCCCAAAGGCACTGGAATCAACCTTAAGATTGCATGACGTATTGTTTGTTAGGGAACACTTAAAAATATCACTTTGATCCTCACTATATCAAGGATAAGTTTATTTTTCTGTTTTATTTCATTAGTGGTCGTAGAAGGTTTGGAAAACGAATCTAACTTTAAGTCTTGGCTGGCGCTGTTGCACAAAATACAGAAATTAATGAAGAGCACAATTTTACAAATCTTACACAGGAGCTTCGGTTTTTGTTGTTGTTGCTACTTTTGATTTGTTTTAATGGAAAAACCCGTAAGTGCAATTTCTGCAATTGGGTAATACCGTGATTTAGAAATCTTGCTGTTTTCAATAAAATGCGAATTTCCCTATGTCTCCAAAGTGATAGATATGCGTCACATAAGCTGTGTTCGACTGCAGGTGGTAGTTGGATCGTGAAAACAACAGACAACATCAAGTAACTACACCATTAACAAAGATGGCGTCTGTAGCGCCGACTCTGTCAGGGAGAATGAACGAGAAAGTGTAGATTCGTGGATAGAATGTACGAGCCGAAAGCGAGTACAATGTATCCACGAATATATACTTAAAGGAACACGTTGCCTTGGATCGGTCGAGTTGGTCTTTGAAAACTGTTCTGTAACCGTTTGTTGTAAAATGGATATGGGTAGAAAGATGTTGTAAAAGTAGAATACAATGATCCACACAAACATGCCTCGAAATTGCGTGGTTTTCTTTTAACCTCGTCGACTAACACGGGCGGCCATTTATGTGAGTCAAATTTTGTGGATCATTACATTCTACTTTTAAAACCTCTTTCTAACCATATGCATTTCATAACAAACGGTTTCAAATGTTTTTTGTAGACCAACTCGTCCGATCCAAGGCAACCTGTTCCTTTAAGAGTCTATTCTGTGACTTCATGAACGATTTTCCCAAAACGCTGTACTTTTTCAAACGACGTTTAGTAACTATTCTATTTGCAAGTATAAGTTCTTATACAGATTTTTATTTAAAAACTGCAGTGTGTACCAACTATGATTTCTTATTCAATTCCTTATTGAGAACCAGAACAAAACAGAAAAGGGAACAGAAAAAGGACTCCATAGGGGGAATTCTAAAAACTGGGGTGCTCACCAAGGAATTTAGTTTACAAAGTCTATACGGGAGTTTCTTAAAGCCAGTGGACCCTTTCGGTAAACAGTATTGTCCAAGGCCCACACTTCGTGTATCACAACTTATATATTAAATAACAAACCTGTGAAAATTTAGGCTCAATCGGTCATCGGAGTCGGGAGAAAATAACGGGAAAACCCACCCTTGTATCCGCGCGTTTCGCCGTGCCACGACATGTGTTTAAAATAAATCCGTAATTCTCGCTATCGAGAATTGATATTGTTTTACTGTTTTCTCAAAAAGTAAAGCATTTCATGGAATAATATTTCAAGAGAAGTCTTTCACCACTACCTTCTGTAAACCCTGAAAGGGCCCACTGGCTTTAACTGCAGGGGGGCAGATAAGAAAATATTTCTCTTTCAAAATAGTTCTCCATAGGAATGTAAAATATAAGAAGTATGCGTTTAACATCTGCCATGTTGTTCTGGAAGGTGTGGCAGTGGTTAAATCCACAGACTGATCTTTGTTTGGCTGAAAGTTCTGGGGTGGAGTGATTTTAAAGATCAAGCAAAAAAAATCTGCTGCAAACATTGGTGTATATAGGATTACACATCTGAGAGTTGAAAGATAAACATGGACGTGCGTTCTATAAAACTGTCCCTAGTGATGGGGGCTGCTAAAAAACAAACAGTGATGTTGTTTTCCTCCCAAAGTACGACGAATAAAGATGACTGCAGTGCCGTCACAGTGATCTTTGACTCGATTAAACTCGAATCAAAAGTAAGGGACTCCTGCAATGAATTTACACTCAATAATTTGTTGACTGTGAGTGTGCCGACTTCTTGGTTTTTCTTTTCTATCAAAAAGGGGTCGGCAATAAATTAAATCTTGTTGAACGACAGTAAATGTGTACAGAAGTGGGTTAGCAATCTGGTTTGAAGGGGGGGTGGCGACATTTTTGATCGGGGAAAAAAAGAAGATCTTTGGTAAAGTGACAGAGCAAAAAAGGTGAACTTCTAACTGACTTGGGAAGTTTTGGGTGATCAAAGGGTACTGATATTTAATACAATTTGCATCGCCGTGTTTTTATTTTTTTTAGCCATTTTACTTTAAAGCCATTGGACCCTTTCGGTAAACAGTATTGTCCAAGGCCCACACTTCGTGTATCACAACTTCTATATCAAATAACAAACCTGTGGAAATCTAGGCTCAATCGGACATCGGAGTCGGGAGAAAATAACGGGAAAACTTACTCCTGTTTTCGCGCGTTTCGCCGTGTCATGACATGTGTTTATAACAAATCCGTAATTCTCGTTAACGAGAATTTATATTGTTTTACCGTTTTCTCAAAAAGTAAAGCATTTCATGGACTAATATTTCAAGAGAAGTCTTTCACCATTACCTTCTGTAAACCCTGTAAATTATTTGTAAATCTGTAAACTTTTTTTTTTTTTTTCTGTACCGAAAGGGTCCAATGGCTTTAACGGCACTGGTGGACACCTTTGGTAATTGTCAAAGACCCAGTAATCTCACTTGGTGTATCCCAACATTAGTACGCAGAAAATAACAAATCTAGGAAAAATTGGAGTCAATCGGTCATCGAAAGTGCAAAAGAATAATATGAAAGTAATAGTGTGCTTTTAGATAAATAATAAAATGTTCCATGCCTGAAGTATTTTATTACTTGTGTGAGATATTTTTCAAAAACTATGTTACTTCAGAGGGAGCCGTTTCTCACTATGTTTTATGTCCAGTGCCTTTAAGCGCTTCGGAACAAGCAAAATAAATATTAACACCGGAATAAATCGATTGCAAACACGCAGGCTTATCCCCATTCCTTGGAAAAATTGTTGGTACACTCGTAAAAACAAAAACCCCACGTCTACACCAAGGGATTTGCTAAAGTACATCTTCAAAAATCGACCCGTTTGCCCCCCCCCCCCCTTAAATACGATCAAAGACGATCTGAGACAGCCCTTCCCACACATTAACTTTAATCTCAGTCTTCTACCTATCCTAAAGAAAAGACAGAAATGTTTCACAGAAATTTCCGAAGATTCCATTTATTTTGTATCACTTTTCTTTATTATTAAATAATAAGTCGTGTGACTTAGTTTTTTGAGGGGGTGGGACAAACGTTTTTGCAGTATTTTTTGCTTTTTGAAATTTGACATTTCATTTGTTTACTTAGATAAAAGGAAACTCGTTTCAGTAACTTATGGAAAGTTGGAGTGACCGATTTATTTTGTTTAAAAACTTGATGCTCTTAACTTTAGCCTCTCATAATAAGTTAAGCGAATTTCATACTTGTTAGTTTTGGCGCAAGGTGGGTGGAGCAACTCTTTAAGGTGGCCGTTCGCACTTTGGACCTCGGGTACGAAGTCTACGTTATCAGCCCCCACCGGACTCACCGTCAAAACAGCGACCAAGAAATCCATTCTGGAGACCGTTTATATGAAAACAAGCACACACCGTGGAATTATCTACTTCGGAATGGAAAAAAAAAAAAAACTAGGTCGCACGAAAAAAAATAATGCGGTCGCAGAAAATGGCAATTTGTTGGGATTTGGGTTAGCGCTGGATTTGCATTCTGCCCCTATACGTCTTATCCAATTAGTCGATGTGACAGTGCGATTTTAAGGGCTTTCATGCGTAGTGTATTTCTAATTGAGTCTGACTCTAGTTCTGCTGGAACAATTGTATAAATTATGTCAGGGACTTTAGTTCATAATATATAATATATATTTATTTATAGCGACAGAGATACTTAGAGACGTAGAGAACGAACCAGGGTACTTGTTGTAAATAAATTCACAGCTGGGATCGACGGGTTGCAGGTTTTAATTCCATTCAGACATAAAAACATAAAAAATAATATCAACTGATGCCTTTCTTCACTTTTAATTTTTAACAACAAACTATAAAGCGACTGTTATTTCATGGCCCCTATACATGGTCCCTACTATAACCAAAGTTCGTATTATAGTATACAACATTTCAGATTGGATCGTAAGATTTTGAATTTTTCTACGAACGGATATTACTCAAACTCACATTGGAGTCAAAGACATTAAGGTAAATAAGTAGTATCATTGTATTCTTGTTGTTTGTTTGTTTGTTTGATTGTTTGTTTGTTTGTTGGGGTGTTTGTTTGTTTGTTTTTGTAGTTGTTGTTTTGTTGTGGATAAAGCTACTATACCGAATAAGTGGTACACACTGGATGACACAACAAATATTGCTCTACACCAAATAGCGCAATATATTTCAAATATTAAAAACTGCCAAATTAAGTGCACTCAATATTCGGTATATTATCGCCTATTTGTTTTTCTAGCAGATAAAGAATGCATTTCTGCCACCTCTAGCCTGAATATCGTGATAACAAAATACAGTCTAAAAATCCAATTCAGGAATTAAATCACCGTTTAATAAGAACTCGCCCATGTGCCGATACAAATGTCAGGTGTTTTTTAACTCCAATAAATTTACTAAAAACACATAACACTTTGGGGAATGAATTGGTTTAAAACGTGATGAAGCATTCTGATTCATAAAAGAGAAAAGACTGAACCGACTCAAGATTTCCCATGCGAACTCTTCCAACCAAATATTTCGTAATCAAAACAAAAACGGGGATCAGACTTTACAGTTTTAACCGGCTCTTCACGTTCCCTTGCGGACGGAAGTTGAGTTCTAATTGACAACAGTATGACATTTTGCGGATTGCGACAAAAATAATACTCCACATGGAATTCGATCGGGCTGTGGTATCAAATACTACTTTTCTTATTTATTTTGTTTTTTAAAAAGGATAGTTGACATTTTATTTGGGATGAAGTTACATTATTTTTAGAGAAAAAAAAAAGACAATTGTTTTTGTTTTTACAACTCAACGGTCATACACAAATATCTTCATCGGTTAAATGTATGTATTTATGCTGACAAGTCGCTGCATACACCCTCCCAAACACCCACCTGACTGTGCAGATCCGGTGTATGGTGTACTTCCTTTTGTGTTCTATTATTCCCCTTTCTGAAGAAATTCCCTGTGGGGTTCCAGTGGAACAAAGAAAACAAGATCCTAAATTATCGTGACCTCCTTTTGTTCAGGTCCACACTTCGTGAAGCGTTAAAACACACGGGCGACATTTGAAGGAACTATCGATGTCTTTTTCAAACATTGACTTGGTTCCGGTTACAGCTTCAGCTTCGGTGCCCCCACCAAACGCAAGGTGTTTCAACTCAATCCGAACCCGGAGCGGGTATCGGAGCGGGTACCGGAGCACAAGCCGATGTTTAGGAAACGCCCAAAACGTTAACAGAAAGAGGAGAAAGTATGGTCCCTAAAAAATGCAATATGTCTATGGAGGCAAATGATACAGGGCACTACACAAAAGATGCTTGCAATTTTCACCGTTCAAAATGGCGCACCCACACGGTATCTGTATAATTCACTCAGGATTTCAAAAAATCACTACAAATTCTTAGTGCGCGTGTGTGTGTAGGAGGGGAATTAAATGCACGGTGGTAAATTATGTGACCCAAAAAAACCTTTTTGTGGAGTTACAATTTCTAGTTCAGAGATTTTACCAAATTTTATTTTCTGCCCCACAAAATCTTCTGGGTTATGATTCCCCACCCACGGCAATATTGTTTGTTATCTTAAATCATATAAAATTGACTTCTAATCAACACTTTAAATACGAAGTGATTGCTATATCGTACTTTACTATGTGAGTTTCATGGTTTTCTTTTTCGTTTAACCGACTCAAGAATGTAGAACGTCAGCTGTCGGACGAATAAAGTATTTGCGACCTGCAAGTCCCTCTGCTCGCTGCCGTTTGGAATTGCGATTAACGGTACCTTAACGAGGGCAGACATCGTCGAATTTAACATTTCAAGAACGATTTAAGAGTTAAGTATTTTGTGGCGGCGTGAGAGGATGTTCACGTCGTAGATGGATGACGGTATGCCACATCGGAAACAACATTCCAAATTGATGTTTGGATTGACTGCGTAAATATCTCAGACGGAATAATGGTGATCGGCTCTGTCGGGTATTTCTTTTAAATCAAGAATGTATCTTTAGAAGAATGCAATTGATGTACTGAGGATAAAAATAAACAGCATGCAGTATTTCATAAACAAATCATGTTGCCCCCACGTCAAAGCACTCATTTTTTTTTTCAGAGATAAATTTTGTCCTTCAGAAGTTTGGTTACGTTGATTAGTTTGAGTAGGTAGGCCGTCAATGTTCTCGCCATGGAAACGGTTTTTACTTTAGTTCAACTGGGTCAGAAAGAGCTAGAGCACCCAGAGGTAGATGATGAGGGGCTCAAGCCAACCCTCCCTGGCGACAAGAATAAGAACAACAGCAAGAAGAAGACGACAACGACGACGACGACGACAACGACGACAACGACGACAGCGACGACGACGACGACGACGACGACAGCGACGACGACGACAACAACAACGAAAATGACCGCGACGACGACGACCGCGACGACGACGACGACGACGACGACGACATTGACAACAACAACATCAACATCAATGACAGCGAAAACGACAACAACAACATCAACAACAACAACATCAACAACAACATCAACAACAACGGCAACGACATCAACAATTAACAACTCTGAGAATGGTGTCAGTATCGCTACACAAAATAAACTCAAAAGACCGAAATCAATTAATTATTTATGATAATTGTAAATCACATACATTTTGTTTTAAAAGACCTGCCAATTTGCTCCACAAAACATTTATCTCATCGATCGATATAATAGATCCCGAGGGCCCATCACAGCAGCCATCCTGAACGGCGTACATGTTAGGGTATGAAGACAGTCAGTCAACAAGCACGTCCAATAAATAATTCAAAATCAAAACATGATTGATGGTCCGTCTATGGCCCAGACACGCACTGAATGTACATTACCATCACATGGCATACAAATTAACAAGCAACATAAATATCCTCTATACTCAGAGCACTGTTGGAATTCTTTATACTCTTTGAAACTGAATTCATTTCCTTTACAGGGGGCTAGATTGCCATGTGGCTTTGTGTAAGGGGGATATTATTTCAGACAGTAAAAAGGAGGGAAATTGGCAGCAAGTCTGGGAGGTTACGATCGGGGGTGCATGGATGTGAGTTGGGGTGAGTTCTGGTCATTACGAATACAAAGTTATTGCATTATGACTGTTGGATACATTGGCGTTGCACGTGCTATTGCTATTTGTCTCAATTTCATTTGTGCTATAAGTAATTTAGTTGTCCGTTCGTGGATTCAGTCAGACAAAACATTAAAGTCACCTGGAAGTGGTATTTTTTCAAAATAAAGCTTTTGTCACTAATATATGTCTCTTGATGAGTGGAATGTGAATAAACAGTTAACTAAGGTTTTAAAAAATCAGTTCTTATGTTATTTACAAATTTAAGAGTAGACCCCGACCCGAGAGGGCGCTGTTCGTGACGTCAATCGAGGCAGACTTTGCCTGTACAGCGTAGAGTAAACACAATTGCAAAGTACATGTGCCGACCAAGTCGTGAGTTTGAACGTTACCAATTTTTTTTTTTTTTTTTCCGGCAATGCCGACCAGGTGTATTGCTGCTGAATGCAGAAAAACACTTTTTGAAATGTACCAACTCACGACTTGGACGTACATGTACTTTGCACGTGTGTTTACTATACGCATTGCAGGCAAAGTCTGCCTCGATTGACGTCACAAAAGGGGTAGGCGGAGTCAGCCCCCAAACAACTTTATATATTTTTAAAACATATAAATCGTGACAAACAATTACTAAAAAAATTGTTTTATTGTTCGTAAGCATATACTCTTATGTTTGAAAGAAAAACAATTCTATTTCCAGGTGACTTTAAGGTTGTCACTTGTATCCATATATACTTGATTCAAGTCCCATTCTCGTGTGAAAGGTCCCTACAGCACATCACGCCAACTTACTGTCAAACAACCTGTAGCATACAGTACAGCGCGTGGTCGCCGTCAAAGTGGTCCTGAGAATGGGGAGCAGAAATGCAGAGCATCACACCGAAACAGTTGTTTTCTGGGTACATTTTTTTTCCGGGGATGGCACGGGATTGGGACTTGAGTCAAGTCTAGTATCCATGTGATTGGGAAAGACATCTAAATGATACTTGTGTGGGGTACGAACCTCCGAACTTCCTCACTTTATCACTCAGTGGATGCCAGATTGTTTGCGTCTAACGTCTTCGTAGCGAGTTTAAGTGCCTTTAAAGAGACGAGGATTGGTTTAACCGGACACTTCACTGGTATTATCTCGTTGCGCCAACACTCTTATACTTTAAATAGTGACATACTGCCATTATTCGATCAGTCAACGTCGTATAAAGAGACTTTGATATTAGATACCGAATTAACTCTGTCTGCATTTGCTACCTCTTGTACCTCTTAAAGGCAGTGGACACTATTGGTAATTACTCAAAATAATTATCAGCATAAAACCTTTCTTGGTGACGAGAAATGGGGAGAGGTTGATGGTATAAAACATTGTGAGAAACGGCTCCCCCTGAAGTAACGTAGTTTTCGAGAAAGAAGTAATTTTCCACGAATTTGATTTCGAGACCTCAAGTTTAGAACTGGAGGTCTCGAAATCAACCTTCTAAACGCACACAACTTCGTGTGACAAGGGTGTTGTTTCTTTCATTATTATCTCGCAACTTCGACGACCGATTGAGCTCAAATTTTCACAGGTTTGTTATTTTATGCATATGTTAAGATACACCAACTGTGAAGACTAGTCTTTGACAATTACCAATAATGTCTACTGTCTTTAAAACTTGAACGTATTCAACAGTCCCATTTCTTTAGTTTCCAGGTAGCTAACATACATGAGCATTGATCTGCTAGCAGTGTTTTAGAAAGATCTAAAACATTAAAGGGAAGTTACGTTTGGTGATCCCTCCTAAAATACATGGCAATACAAAGTTCGGTGTTGAAGCATACAGCAGCTTTCGATAGTACAGAGCATTTTGGGAAACATTTAACTTTGAAGAAATGTAGTTATTAATTAAATATATCCATGTGTATGCCCTGAAATTTTGATCTTAGAAATGTTACTGTCTTAACGTTTCTCAGATTGTGTATTCAAATCAAGAATGGGAGACCTTTGGGACGCGGAAGTTTACCTGGTAAGTCTGCTGCCACCTGGTGTTCCAAAGCCTCCCATTGCGTTTTCCCGGATTCTAAATAAGATTTATTGCAACGATCTGTTTTTAAATTTGATTAGAACAAACGAACGGTTCCGAAACCCCAATGTATACTTTGCTTTAGAAGACAGGTCACCAGGGGTCAATTTCACAAAGAGTTAGGACTAGTCCTAACTTAGGACTAGTCATAAGAGATATCAAAAACGCATTGCTAGTCTTAAGTTGGGATGAGTAACTCGTCCTAAGTCGAGATAAGCCTAGTCCTAATTCTTTGTGAAATCCACCCCAGATCGTCAATTTCAAAAAAGGTTCATTGCTTTCAATTATAAAGCTCATTGATTAAACGTCATTCCATTATTACGAACAGCTTCCATATAAATATTTCTTTTTGAAATAGCGTCCACTCTGAGAAGGTCAGCTTTAAGATCAATAAATAGGCCAGATGTGAGCGACAAAAATTCCTTGGCAAACCAATTAATTGTTTTCTTATGGCTTTCACATAAATACTTAAATCCACATCTAATTTGTTTGCAGTTTAACGGGTAGCCGTTTGAAAGGTGTAGTTATAACAACCCGGAGGACTATAACCCTTTAAATGAAACGTTGCACATGCAGTGATTTATGGCACTACAAAATGTAAAGACTTTCCGAGTGACGCCTAAAATCATTTTTACAGCAAATCGTTTAGAAACATGTATACAAACAAAGAGGACTGTACCCTAGAAGCAAAACATGCAAACTATACACCAAGTGATGTTACTCCCTTTAAATTAAATGTTACACATGTAAAGATTTATGGCACTTCAAAATGTCAAGACTTTCTGTTTGACGCCTAAATATTCACCTAAATTCCATGCCTAATCGTGTAGTGCATTTTTACAAGAAATTGGTTGTATGTTGCAGTTATTAAAACAAGATAACTACTCCTGAAAGGTAAAAACTCCACATTGAAGATTAGTAGTACTCCCTTTAAATGAAACGTAATGTCACAATGTAAAGAATGACGCCTAAATAATTGTTACCTTAATTCCATTCCTAATAATTATTACTTTTTTCTTCAGGTAATTGTATGATGTAGTTAAAAAAAAAAACGAAAAAAAAAAACTGCACTTCT
The DNA here is from genome assembly GCF_032118995.1 of Asterias amurensis. NCBI lineage: Eukaryota > Metazoa > Echinodermata > Asteroidea > Forcipulatida > Asteriidae > Asterias > Asterias amurensis. The sequence continues at coordinate 13,736,122 of NC_092663.1, forward strand.
GAAAAATAATTAAACCCAACACTCATCACTGCCATTACTCCCTTTAAGATTTGTAGGGACTTCGAAATGTCAAGCTGTGCTAAGTGAACCTGAGGGTAGGCTCGATCAACTATCCATATCAAATTAGTCTCCTTTGTTTAAGATCGACATTTTGTGTAATTTGATTATGCAATATCTTGTTTCATTATTAAGGAACAAAAGCCCCACATTACCCCTCACGGGAGTCAATATGCAGCAATGGTTATGTTACCACTGCTACCGGAGCAGTTTTTATTTAGTTATCTTGATTGTATGTGAACTATACGCAGTATGGTCTACCCATTTTTACTGATTTGAAAATGACACAATACCTTTGATTTTTATGTTCTAACTATGTTTTAAGCTATGTTGTGCATGATTACTTTTTCCACTTCTTTGGTTCGTCCAATTAAAGACTCTGGACACTATTGGTAATTGTCAAAGACCAGTCTTCTCACTTTGTGAATCTCAACATGATGCATTAAAATAACAAACCTGCGAAAATTTGAGCTCAATTGGTCATCGAAGTTGCGAGAAAATAATGAAAGACAAAACACCCTGGTCACACGAAGTTGTGTGCTGTCAGATGCTTTATTTCGAAACCTCAAATTCTAAACTTCAGGTCTCGAAAATTCGTGGAAAATTACTTCTTTCTCGAAAACTACGTCACTTTAGAGGGTGCCGTTTCTCACAATGTTTTATGCCATCAACCTCCCCATTACTCGTTACCGAGTAAGGTTTTATGCTAATAATTATTTTGAGTAATAACCAATAGTGTCCACATATATTATTAATTAATAGAAGCGAAATAAGTACGAAAAAAAAAATAGACGGAAATCAAAAACAAGTTCAAGCTTGGAAGCTTCTCCTGAAGACAAGTAGAGTATACTGTTCGAAACGTCGAGACCACACCGGCCCTTCTCAGAGCCAACGCTCTTCCCAAAAGAGATTCATAAATGATTTTACTCGGAACAAATCTTGGCAGTAGTTACTTTCTACACTGTAAAACAATCTGCTTGTACCCACTTGTAAAACATCATGTTACCACCAAAGCATATGGTCAACGTAGTTATCAGTTTGCTGCTCCTCACTTATGGAACAATCTCCCTCTACACATCAAACAAGCCACCACGATCTCAAGTTTCAAGACTCTTCTCAAAACACATCTATTTAAATCTTCATATACTTAATTATTCTTTGGTTTTCCTCTGAGCGCTTAGAGACTTTCTTTTTGAGATGTTAGGCGCTATAGAAATACGGTTATTATTACTATTAAATGATAAACATGATGACCATTAAATTAGACACCTGCTCAAATGGTTTGTAGCATTCAAACACACACAATAATCTAAACATGTTTAAGGTTAGGTAACCAACGTGGGAACAAAACGTATGACTAGAATATTGTGTTGAAATTCTAAACACTGTTTTTCAGGGTGTACAAAGTAAAATAAATAACGAGTTTAAAAAGCTAGTATGGCCTGATGTTTTGGACTTGTGTTTCCAAACCACTTTTGAGTGAATTCAAACAAAAGATGACATTGAAATTAATCAAAAAACTAATGACCATGCAACAATACGATGTCAAATACATCTGCTACGTTTCGCATGTAATTATTATAGTTCACTGCACGAACCATTCGACAGAAAGGCAAAGCAGGAGAAATAAACGACCGGAAAGATTTCTGTGCTCAAATAATTTGTGTTTGTTTTGTATCTCAAATGGGTGATCTAAAATGCAAGTCCCCCACCCCTTTCATGGATTGGGATGTGTCTTTATTTAGATTGCGTGGGAAGATAAATTCATTAAAGCAAAATGACAAGTGATTGGAATGATTAATTCTGCTTAAAGGTGTTGTCTTCACAGTAACTATACAAATTATATCGAAGTCTTTATAGCGCAAGGTACTCAAGGCGCTGAGTATATACAAACTTTCAGAAAGATAGGTTATCGAATTGATGAGTTCTGATACCCAATTATGTAGCACCTTATAATGGTTTACAAGGTGCTACGGCGCATACAGGAGCCTCAGCCATGAACACCGGGGCAGACCCCTTCTCTTTTCGGTAACTACACTGGGTTCTTTTATATGCGTTACACAACACAATGGACCAACGGCTTTACGTCCCATCCGAAGGACGAATCAATGGTTAAGTGTCTTGCTTAAGGACACAAGTGTCACGGCTGGGGATTAAATAACTGTTTAACTTCGAAGTAATGTGGTTATGAAACAAACAAATAAATCAGTATGAATACCCCGAATTGTTCATATGAGAAGCGTTGCTGCCTGTAACATTTCTGAGTTTGCGGATTCTTGGAATGTCAACAACATACTGATTTATTAATTACTAGGTGAGATCCCAAGTATAATTGGTTAAACACAACCAACATAATCTCTCAAAGTATAAACCCTGGTCAAAAGTTAGAAATCCAAATAATAAATACATATTGTAGTTATAGGAACATTTAAAATAGGGTAGCGACAAGACCTTTAAAATGCAAACGACAAACTGCACTTTAAATTAGTTTCCGTCCAGTTCGCATGCAGTGTTTAGTTAGACCAGAGTCCAGTTATATTTAAAGTATGTGATTGAATAAAACTGTTCATTTTAGTTAACTATTCTCCGAGGGAAAAATTAATTTCCGTCGTTAATTTTATATCTGTAACAGCCTGTATGACACTGAAAATAACAGTATGCAGTTCTTATAAAAATGTCACAGTGCAAAGTGATATTTTTAACTGGAACTCTATTTTGACTTTGTCATTATAGGCAAATTTTAATTGTGGTGCAATTGTTTTAATTTCATTATAACTGTAAATGTACACAATAAAACTAACATTTGAAATTTTTATTTTAAAAAGTGTTCTCGTTCAGATATCGCCGAAAATCTGGATCAGTTATATCCACGCAGGAAGAATTTTGTTTAATATAAACATAAGGCTGCTCTGATTCAAATGAACGGACCAAAACTAACACAAGATGTTGTAGACTTCTAACCAGAAGTTGTTATTACCATTAAGTGATTACCAACCGATACCAATTATTATTTTTTTTAAGGCCGTCCGAATTGCCGGCTTAAGACACGGCTACGACTGTTGCTAAGTGAATTGCTATATTACATCATATACATCAATGCATGAGGGCGTGGTGATCCAGCCATGGTCATAGCCATAGCCAGTAGCCATAGCCAAGAGCCGTAGCCGTAACCGCCGTCTCGAACACGGCCCCTGAGTCCCGGTTGTTTAACCCTTAATCAGAGCATGTTGCTCGGTGTGTCATCATGGAGCGGTGCTTGTCACTTTGATTAGACAGTTCTGTTGACTCTCTCATGCACCATTAAATTTAGTGATAAATTGATCATAAGAACACATTAATTTGTGTGACTCGTCTTTATAAAATGGCAACCCAGCCCCAAAAACAGGTCATAGCAGGGGGATAAACCAGTCCCTAGCGATGCGACAGGACAAAAGTTGAGGAATAATGTACGCTAATGGTTCAATTGTCACATCATTAGAACAAAGCTGCAATCGTAATCACCAATGCTCGGGGATTGAAAGTGAACTCCAGAGAACTCTCTTCTTTTTCTAGAAGAAGTTATGACCCACATAACAGTTTCAATACGTGTTTGTTCTCTATCAGCACAACAAGAATTGGTGCGACGTCCGAAGCGATGACGGTTCGGTATAGTCTTTAAAAGTCTTTAAAGACAATGGACACTTGGTAATTGTCAAAGACTATAGCCTTCACAGTTGGCATACCTCAACATATGCATAAAATAACAACCATGTGAAAATTTGAGCTCAATCGGTCATCAAAATTGCGAGATAATAATGAAAGAAAAAACACCCTTGTCACACGAAGTTGTGTGCGTTTTCGAGACCTCAAGTTCTAAATCTGAGGTCTCGAAATCAAATTAGTGGAAAATTACTTCTTTCTCGAAACCTGTGGCACTTCAGAGGGAGCCGTTTCTCACAATGTTTTTTACCATCAACCTCTCCCAATTACTCGTCACCAAGAAAGGTTTTATGCTAATAAATATTTTGAGTAATTACCAAAAGTGTCCACTGCCTTTAAAGGCACTTTTGGTAATAATTTACCCAAAATAATTGCTAGCATAAAAACTTACTTGGTAATGAGCAAGTACAGTATAAAACTATGAGAAAATGCCACCTCTGAAGAAACGTGTTTTTTGAGAAAGAGGTAATTTCTCACTCAAGTGTTAAAAAACTTCGGGGCCGGAGGGCTGTTATGGTGAATCTGAATCTGATTTAAAGAGATGGAAAAGCTTTGTAATGGAAATAGCACACCAACTTGTTGTCTAAAAGACAAAGGAATTAAGTTTAAGACGGCAGAGGAAAATCCTTCAAGAAAAACTCATACAGACAGGAGGGGACTGAACTACCCAATCAACATGCAAAGCTAAGGTCCGGGTATCAAACCAGGGTCCACATAATAAAACAGACTGGGGTGAAAGGCAGGGCAGAAACTACTAGGCCAACCTGACTGCCAATATATTGAAGATATTGACAACAAAAAGAAGAGATGGTCAACATAATAATAATAATATCGAAGTCTTATATAGCGCACGTATCTACCAAACAAGGTACTCAAGGCGCTGAGATATACCAACTTTCAGAAAGATAGGTTATTGCAGTAATAATATATAAGGCTAGATAGCGCCAGTTGGTACAGTGCCGGCATGTTTAAACACAGTACCAGTCAGTTTCCCTTTGTAACTCAAAATATTTAAAATTTATACTCCATCAGGTTCCCCTTGTGATTATTTTTTTCTTTCTAGCTATGGATCCCCAAAGTTAGCCCAACCCTGTAGCCCGACCATGTAGTCCAACCCTGTAGCCCCATAGCCCCAACCTTGTAACCACAACCTTGTATCTTATTTGAGCCCAATCTCATATCTAATTATAGCCCCAACCTTGTATCTATTTTTAGCCCCAACATTGTATCTAAGTATAGCCCAACCCAGTATCTAGTTGAGCCTCAACCTTGTAACCAAATGAAGATCGAACCCCAATGGAACATCAACCTTGCATGCAACAAACCATAAACAGAGTTGTTGTTCTGTCTTAACATCTGAAGACACGGCCACAAGATGTACGTTAGTATAGACATGCCAAAATGGCCACAGTTTAGGTAAAGCGACGGGGTTATACTCTATGGCCGTGCATGTGTAAATAAAAGTAAACATTTCGCAAACTTATTATTTTCTTCATCCAATGCAGTTTTATGTCTACCGTTCTTTTTTTCTCTTCACACCATGCTCTATCAAGAAACACACAGAAGTGCGTCTGGATTATGATTGGATTCTTACACAATTTTTCTCGACGATTACTTAAAACGATTGGTTCCAATACAACAGCATAATACCTAGTAAGCACTCAGATTAAGAATTCGTTAATTTAGTTTTTGGCGTAATCGCTCGAGACTACATCGAGTCTTTAAAGGGTCCGGGTACTTTTTGGGTAACACAAACTCAATGTCCACATATTTAAATTAATAAACTAACTTACACGGTTTATAGATAATGATGGCAGAAAGCTTCAATTTAAATATTACTTGCTGAGGTGCTGAAGTTTTGTTTTAGAAATTGTTAAACAGTGTCTCGAACATTATTTTAGCATTTACAGTTTAATTTAGGGCCTACTAAGGGTATCACTATCATGTGACTCTCCTGAAAACATCGCTTTTTGATTTTCACTTTTGTTTTTCTCAAAATATTTTGACAGTAAAGAAGCTGAAACCTCTGCACGTAAACACATATATGACATACATCTTTATTTACAGTGAGTAGAGATTCATGTCATGGCCAAAAAAATTATCTACAAAAGGTTTTAAAACCCTTTAAAAGAAAAACTGCCTTAAGGCTAACGTTTGCCACAGTGTTTGTCGGGTATTAGTCGAGTGATGTTATCAGCGCGCTCTCTTAGTTCGCAGTGATACCGCTAAACCTAAATTAAGACTTTTTTGTGTCTGACATTTGAAAAAAAAGTTGACGTCGCCATTTAATCTTCTTTAATACAATGTTCCACGTGACCTGTTTAGACCTGGCAGACAGATTTGTATTTTTTTTTTTTTATTATTAAGGCTACTTTAATTTTTTTTAGTTATCTTGAAGATTTGTGGAAGAGGGGGATCAAATCTATAAAACAAGATCGATGTCGTTCGGACTGGAGCTCAAATATAAAGTTCACTGGGACATACTTTACGTTGCCGATATGGACATACAATAAACTGAGAGGGCCTCGGGCACTATTGGACATTTCATCTGTACATCATAATTGGACAAAGTGAAGTAATTTGGTTTGGAAGAGTTTTTTTTTCTTTCTCTCATTTATTTTGATTGACGAACGTTGAACGTTCAGAAAAGGTCAAGATGTTATGTTGTATTTGTTGTCTCATATTATTTTTATCTCATCAAATTTGAGTTTGACTTAATTTGGACACCTTTGGTAATTGTCAAAGACCAGTCTTCTCACTTAACGTATCTCAACATAAGCACAAAATAACAAACCTGTGAAAGTCTGAGCTCAATTAGTCGTCGAATTTGCGAGATAATAATGGAAGAAAAAACACCCGTGTCACACGAAGTTGTGTGCTTTCAGTTGCTTGATTTCGGATCTCAAAATCTAATTCTGGGCTCGAAATCAAATTCAAATATTTTAGTGGAAAATTAATTCTGTTTTTATAAACTACGTTCTTCAGAGGGAGCCGTTTCTCACAATGTTTTATACTATCAACAGCTCCCCATTGCTCGTTACCAAGTTGGGTTTTATACTGACAATTTATTTTTTAGTAATAACCAATAGTGTCCACCGCCTTTAATTACTTTCTTTAAAGACACTTGACACTATTGGTAATTGTCAAAGACCAGTCTTCTCACTTGGTATCTCAACATATCCACAAAATAACAAACTTCAGAATATTTTAACGCAATTGGTCGTCGAAGTTGCGAGATAATAATGGAAGAAAAACATCCTTGTTACACGAAGTTGTGTGCTTTCAGATGCTTGATTTCAAGACCTCAAAATCTAATTCTTAGGTCTCGAAATCAAATTCAAATATTTTAGTGGACAACTAAATATGTTTTGAAAACTACGTTCCTTCAGAGGGAGCCGTTTCTCACAATGTTTTATTCTATCAACTACTCCCCATTAATCATTACCAAGTAAGGTTTTATGCTAATAATTATTTTGAACAATTACCAATAGTGTCCAGTGCCTTTAGCCATGCATTGGTGTTTTATACTTTATTTATTTCTTGTATTTTTAAATCTTCGAAGTTTAAGTAAATTGTTATCTCTTTGTAATCTTGACTTCGGCTGATACAGTCTTTTTTTAATAAACTATTTCAAATCAAATCATCAAATCAAACCAATAAATATATTGAAGGGAGGAGGGATATGTTTGTATCGAATGAAAGTTAAGACCATAATTGTTTAGACTCAACCCCCCCCTCCCCCACGCACTCACCCACCTTTCCTAAAAAGGTGGGGGCTACGATCATTTCGACATTCCGATAAACGAACAACATTATACACTGGCCTGTCATCGAGGTATATGAAGAATGGTTATTAGCAAGAGTGAATTGTGGCGGCAAAAGGAAAAATTATCATAAAATATCTTACCTTGATTCTACCAGGGTTCTTATATATCCCGGTATGTTGCCATGAAACAATTTGCGTTCAATTAACTGTTAACGAGCTACCGGTAATAAACAATGACAGTTTTTTATTTGATGATCCCGCGCGCTTTAAACGTGAAGGTATGAAAGAAGACTAGCTAGCGTGATTTCGACCACAGGAGGCCCTTTAAAATGCGCACAATTTGACATATTGCAAAATTGTTTCAGAAATGACATTGCAAAGAAGATGATGATAGTGTACCTTTAAAGGGTTATATACCTTTTTGTAGATAAAGGTTTTGGCCATGGCATGAATTCCTCCCACTGTGAATGAAAATGTATGTAATATAATTTACCTGTAGAAGTTTCAGCTTCATTAGTTCGCAGGCTTTTGAGAAAGAAAAAAAAGTGAAAATCACAGAGCAAAGTTTTCTGGAGAGTCGCGTAAATCCGTTGCATGCTAAAAAGAAATTCGTCTCACTGAGGCAAAAAAAAAAATCCGTTTTGATCCAATTAGTCACAGAATTTGCAAGAGAATAGTGAAAACAAAACCTTGTTGCATTACTTTGTGGGCTTTCGACACAATTTCGTCTGGTGCCTTAACAGAATCCAGGGTAAAGACTGGAGCGAATACGGGTCGTGCAAATAGAATCCTTGTTGCGGATTGAATACGAGCCCCATTAGATCCCGGTGTTTATATTGGAATTTACGGACTTTAATTCACCCTCGTTTAGCGCTTGTTTCATGGAAACAATAACAAGTCCGAACGATCTGACTTTAAAACAATCATAATATCGTTATACCAACAGAAGGACATGATCCGGGAAAAGAAAAAAAAGAGCTCAAATTGTGTCTACTTTCCGTTTGTTCCTTGGTTTTGTTAGATTTTCCTCCAAATATTCCCAAAATGAACTTTTGAGTTCACTTTTTTTTTTACAAAAACAGTCTTTTTAAAAAGTCTAACGAAGGAACATGTTTTTTTTCTAAACTTGGTGAAAATCAAATTTATTCAAAATTAACCATGTGGAAATGCCACCCGCTTCGAACATGTTTTGACGTTCATGCAGTTCGTGCCCATATCTCTTGATTATCGATGAGGGCAGGGGAGCCATATACAACGGTTACAGGTGTGTTGTTGCGCAAGGGTTATTTCTAAAATGCCCACTTAAAATAGTTACGTGTTTGGAAGGAAAACTAACCACCAAATAATTATCACAATTCGAAGTTCACTGACGCGGTTTGCATATTGTTTTTTTTTCATTTTGCTCTCCTTAGTAAATTTGTCCTAAAATGCCTCTACATGTTTGGTAACTTAATAAATGGATATTTGCATCAGGGATTAAAAATATTAATATTGGTTTTACACATATATGCCGATTTGTGTTAGCACTGTGTACTCAATCGTTTCGAGAACTATGGAGAAAAAAATCACAGGCATATTACTCGGGTTTCGGTTATATTGAGCTTTTAGCTAATACGAGTAGTCCTACAACCTTAAAGAAACTTTCTTTTACGTAGAACTGACACTTCGACACTACTATCCAATATCGTTAAATGGCATTAACCCACACCTGTGACGTCATGGTATTGTTAAATCGCTCCATTATTTTGCACGAATGGCGCGATGGTTACATCTATTCACCCATTGTGCATAAAAGAGTTAGGGTTGAAGTCAATGACGCCATGGACCATATATTATTTTGTTTTTAATGGTTTTTAACACAGGTTAATAGAGCTACACATGTATTGCAAAATAATCGTTAACACTTTCCACAGCTACATTATTAAATTATTATTTAGCTGAGATGTTAAAAAATAATTATAGAACTACAACAGTAATTTAAGCAGGTCTTAAAGTCAGATAAATCAATTTCATTTTAACCAGTGTTTTTGTTTTTTGTTTTTATTAATTCAAAATGCTTAATTTACCATACACAAACATGGTAAGTGAGTAGACCGAGAAAGTTGGCTACAACATCATCTGATAATCTGTTTCTATCACTAACTTGTATAAATTTACTTAAAGTCAAGAAACAAAATTACTTATCTGCTGCCACTTTCGCTCCCGATCTACGATGCCACTGTCGAAGGAACGAGCATATTTCCTAAATGTTGGTCTTCGTCCATTGTTCACACACCACCAGTGGTGTTCACTGGAGTGAACGAGCTTACGTAATACATACAAACAATTGACTTAAAAATTAAACAATATCGCGCCATTCGTGCGAAATAATGGAGCGATTTTAACAATAGCATGACGTCACAGGTGTGGGTTAAGTCGCATAATGCCCTCGGTGAACGCGCCATTCGTGGGTACGAATGGCCCTCGGGCTTCGCCCTCGGGCCATTCTTACCCACGAATGACGCGCACCTCGGGCATTATCCTATACCTAAATTTCTTTGTCACAGAAACAAAGGCACAAACATTTTTTTTTTTTTCAATCATAAAGACTTTTGTTATAAATATATTCTCCTTTGATGTATGGATATACACTTCAAAAACTATGGGGTTAAAGACTCTGGACACCTTTATTGTCAAAGCCCAGTACTCTCACTTGGTGTATCCCAACATATGCATAACATAACAATTATGTGAACAATTTGACTCAATTAGTGCACAGTGCCTTTTTAGAGAAATTTCGAACGGGTAACTGAGACACATGTTCCGTACATCCTTTTTTTTCAACAGTAAGAGGCGTTTTGATTTTTACGACCACGATCGGGTCGCTCGGGCGGTGCTATCGGGGTAGACTCACCTCTTTCCTCGGCATAGAATTGTTGGTAGATCCCGTCACATTCATCCTCACTCCGGACCATCTTGGAAGAGAGGGTTGTCTTAATCACTGGTCTATTCCTTCAGCATCAAGCCACTTAAAGAAGATGATCGGCTCACGCTCTTACCCCTCCTCAATAATCCAATCCACTATCTAGGAGAGAGAAAGACGGAGTTGAAAAAAAAATACGATTCTGAGATTGACTGTCAGTAAGTCGCGGGTTTAACGAGGAAACTTGAGATGGCTGCCGTTGAACGGTTTCCTCTAGATATAGTCTCTGATACGTGGCGCTAGCTTCTGGCCACATCAGCCAGCGTCATCTGTGTGCTGTGTACTTCGATGCCTATCACACAAGAGTTAATATGGCAACCACACGTCGCGGTTTTTACTTGCACTAAGTTTCGCTGAGCATTGTGGAATTTGCGCGCGCAGCACCAGGCAGCCGTCATATCGTCTGCAGTGATGCTTGGATCTATCAATCACCATCACCTGAAGCTCGCCCTATCCTTCCAGCTTCCACCCATCACATCTCGCGTCATCGTTTTCCATGTGTGTGTTTTTCTCTCACATAGTGATGGGGCTTGAGCCATGTATCCTAGTTCTTTTGCTATAATACGCACCGCCTTTTTTTTCTCTTGGAGTTGTTTGTACAAGCAGTTGATTATCCAGCGGGCCTGTTGGAACAACACCCCGGGAAAGAATGAGCTGAAACACGGGGGAAGTGTCGCCCTGAAACACGCTCAGGGGTTCATAGTACTACTTGATCACTGTGAATCACCATTCACCATATGTGTACAATGTTCTTTTCGAGGGTACTGTTTCACAGAACTCCAACTGTATTTCTATATTCTCTTGGACTTGCCTTTGGCTTGATACTAAACTAGGCTGAATTTAGTGCAAGTAATGAATTCTGACCAACGTAGTCTGTCGTATAGTGAAAGAGCATACACTGCAACTACGTTAAACTGATTCGTTTTGGCTTCTATTTGCGACACTGCACCGACATACAGTAGTGTTAATTATCAAGCAAACTGTGAACGTATTATAAGTTCAATGAATTGATGTACGCTTGGCAATCTAAACCTGTCTTGGGTGTGGAGAGCCAAAGAAAAACATGTCTAAGTTTGCTATTGACACAAATTAACTCAATTTTTGACTGTTTGGTAAATTTACACATTGTCGGGCTGTCATGCTTTTTAAATTTACAAATACACCGTGGATCTAGATCTGAAAGTGCTATATTTAAATAGTTAATGAGCACTAATTTATTTAATCAGTTCACTTTTTGTTTAAATCAAATACAGCTGAACGTTTGGAAACTATCGGGGCAAAGTCAATTTAAAATGCAAATTTTTCATGTTGTCCTCCCTACGCGTTTTGCAAACATATCCGTTCAATTAATCAATCACTTAATTAAATCAATCAATCAATCAAAAGTGGTGCACAGAGTGCCAGAATCAAACATGTTCTGTAAGGCGCTGAGGCACAGGTGTTGCATGATTGATCAGCTTGTAACATTAATGCTTTTAGGGGTGTCTTGAATGAGGTAGTAAGGTGTCGTTTCTAACAACAGTTGCGTTCCATTTGTATAGTATGATTCATAATTTATGTTTATAAATGCCTTCCATTTTAATATTTTATAAATTTAATTCAATTCAATTCAATTCAATTCAATTCAATTCAATTCAATCCAATTCAATTCAATTATGCAGTAACTATACCTTTGTCAAAATTGGGCCGGCCCATCTCCAATCCTATCCTTGATTTCGTTCCAATGGCAAAATGACGTGATAAAGGGCAACAATGTAACATAAGGTGGAAATCGCGAATACTGTGTCCGTAATGAACGTATTTTAGCTTTGACACCGGCTGCGGATATGGCTCTACATGACGGCTACGGCTAACTATGGCTACTGATATTATCAAATGATAATGGCCGTGACAACAGCTGTAACTAATCAATCATACGCGGCTAAACAAACCATTACTGCACTGCACTGCGTTTTATTTCTTAAAGGCACTGAACACTAGTGGTTATTATTACTCAAAACGATTGTTAGCATAGAAACTTACTTGGTAACGAGCAATGGGGAGCTGTTGATAATATAAATCATTGTGAGAAACGGCTCCCCCTTAAGTAACGTAGTTACTGAAAGATAGCTAATTTCTCACTCGGTACTAAAATACTTCGGCTTGTTAAAAGCCTTTTAATATGCATCTGACAGCACACAAAGTAACAAAACAAGGGTGTTATTTCTTTTTCTTTTAGATTATCTTGCATCTTCGATGACCAATTGAGCCCAATATTAACAGGTTTGTATAATGTTTGAATACATCAATTGAGAACAGCCTTCAATTCCGCCACATTCTTCCTAACTTGGGATAATCTTAGGACTTAGAGCGGGTTAAACTCCGTATCCATAGACGTTTATGACGCATTGAACCCATCCTAAGTTAGGACGAGTTACTCGTCCTAAACTCGAGATAGGATTAACCCTAGCGTTTCGTTAAACCGGCTGCAGTACCTTTAAGAAGAAGAAGAAGAAAAAAAAGAAGACACATTTACAGTGACTTGCTTGGTGGAAGATGCATTTTGAATTGTGTCAGATCGATAACACTTAATCCGACTGTTGAAGGTTCGTATGACCGAGAGAAGACGACCATCCGTCAAGGGCAGATTGGCGATGAAGCACGGCCCATGAGTGGTGTGGATCATCGGGTGATTGCCCGGACAAAGTGCTACATAATACGTCAACCTACAGAAACAGATGGCGAAATCAGCAGAATGGGTTTACCGCTAGGAGCTGTCGTCTATATTTTTAGCTGAACGATTTGGACAGGGGGAAAGGGGAGAAAATTGAAATGCATTATGAGAGAGTGCTGTGATAACCCCGTGGACCTCTTCAGGGCACAGCCTATGATGAGTAGCACGCAATGCTTTGTTAATATCCCACCCAAACTAGATAAATCGTAAGAGAAAGAGGATAACGATGGGAATGAGGACACAAAATAGACCCTTGTGGTACAATCCAAAGCGTTTCAGGACACACGTTGTAAAAAACTCACAGATTATGGAATGATTTAAGTCATTAAGGGAGCACAAAATGCTGCTTTGTGTATGTAAGGCCGTGTCCGAATAAGTGGCTACAGCTACGGCTACGGCTAGATTTCCGCGTCACCACGCGGTGAGGTATAGGACGTCCTTCGCAACACCTTTAGCAACAGCCGTAGCCGTAGCCATAGCCTCAACTTCGGATTCGGCCTATCCCTCCCAAAACTAGACATAATAAGATAAAAAGGTTCACTATGAGGGAATAAGGACACATAACATAACATTGTGGCACATTTCCAAACGTTTCTGGACAGACGTTGTAATCAGTATTATAAGATTACTGAATGAATTAAACCAACGTTTTGGCCGAGACTGGAGCTCGAGAGGTCACAAAATAGACCCTTGGGGTACCTCTACATTCACTGTCGGCCGGTGGCATAGTCATCAGTCTTAACCTCTACCACTACCAGTACAAATACTTGTCTCTCTCTGAAGGTTTTTGTGTAACACAATATCGCCAAACCGGCCAGTCCTGTCAAGTTAACGCACCACGTAAGATCCAAAGATCAATTAAACAAACGCATGGACCATCACAAACGGAAATTTAATTCGAGAGGTACGTCTATAGCCTTTACCGGAGACCAAGATCAAAGGCTTTAGCTGCAGTGGGTAAAAACAAAACCGCGGGAATATTGTAGTTATCCGAATAAATCGCGTAGATATCGCGTTCACCTCTACATCGCAGCACTGTAACCGAGAACCAACGACAACTATCTCCTTTCAATTTTCATTTTGGTTGTATCCATATACGCTGATGTGTGTTAGCACTGTATACTCAGTACTTTCCAAAGTTCTGTGGGAAAAAAAATCACAGGCATATTACTTTCCTTTCAAGTTATGTATTTAACATGTTTCCGGAGCAATCAGACACAACTTCACCCAAAGTAAATATAAAAGACAGGCAATGATTGAAGCACTAAATCTGTAATCACAATTTGGCATCATCGAAAGAGCGCCATTTGTTTTAGAGCATTGCGATGGTTTGATTCGTTCATTTTGCACTGTTTTTCTGTTTCACAAATCAAGAAATAGAATACGGGGGGATTATTGGTGTACGTTATCAGCAGCCTCGCCAGGGGATTTGGCGACCCTGCCGGTTGACGATTGGTCGTTCATCTCGCTCATGTGAAGTCCCTGAGATATATACATTATATATATTTGTTTGTACTTGTTTATGGTCATGAAGAAAGTCCGGTTTAAATCGAAAGCTAAGGCCATCTACCCTTAAATCATTTTGGTATCTTACTACGCCTTGTGGCTGCTCAGCCTTGCAAACGATTTTATTGATTAACAAAGCGCGGGCATGCTAATGCCCGATACTTTAATAATACTTAATATAGGATTTTTCTTTTAGATTTCGAAAGAGTCGATTGCCTAAGACTTTAATAAAACCTAATATTAGATTTTTCTTTTAGATTTCGAAAGACTTGATTTCATCGATTTGGTTATTACTTCACTGATCCGACTTTCCGAAGGAGCAATGAGGTTTTCCTAAGGAGGTTATCGATACTTGCCTTGCTGTGTCAATACAAAATCGATACAATTTACAGTTACAAAATGTACTTGATTTTGTACATAAATAACGTGTCCTTACAAAAAATAATGCGTAGTGTTGTTCACAGAACACTAGATATGTTTTCTGAAATCAATATTCTGTTCAAAGGTCTCCCGGCCAAAAAGCAATTAAAACGTAGTTTTATTTCACAGTCATTATGGCTCATTCAATTTCGTTTGGAAAATGAATCGCTCGGTCGCATCATCATTCAATAGCGAGAAGGAGTAATTCAATTTCAAAGGTACTGTACCCATAAGATTCATATTCAGTAGGTCACAAAAACATCATTCATTCGTAAAAGCCAACAGCAAGGGACAGGTCAACCATTTTAAATTTTAAATTTATGGTATACATAATTTCATCTCAATAGTAGTGAAATTGACACTGCAAAAACCGGGATGTTAAAGGTTTGTTGGCACGACAAAAGGCACAGACTTTTCTATAAACTTAAAGATCATGATGGTAAAAAAATTCCCCTAAAATATTACTTGTGGAGGTGCCGTAGTTTTTTCAAAAAATTAAGAAAAAACTATTTCGCGAGAATTATTTTAGCACGGAACGGGTTTACGCGACTCTCCTGAACAAAAATTATGTTTGATTTTTCACTTTGTTATTCTCAAAAACTTAACGGCTGATGAAGCTGAAACTTCTTCGGGTAAATTCAACTTTGTGCAAAAGCTCAACCTCGAACTTAAAGGAACGTTACAGTATTGGTAAGAAACAAAAATCGTGAAGACCACAGATTTACATAAAACTTACACGGTCGAATGATGACGATACTTGAAAACATCCCTTGAAATATGTCTGTCTGAAATGTCATATTTGATGAGAAATAAAAAATCTAACTTCGCGTTTGGAGTTTACCGCTCAGTGAGCGTTTTATTCATGTTTATTTTGGCATAGATGCAATGCAGAATTTGTAATCGGGTTTTCACTATTCTCTCGTGACCCAGATGTCCGATTGATCTCGAACTTATACAGGTTTGTCAGTTTATGTATATGGTGGATTACATAAAGTGCTTGTACTGCCAGCAACTGTTTTGTTAGCAAAAACCAATTCTGTAGTGTAGCTTTAACATACAGGGCCCATAATTGGGGATCCTTGACCACTTATTAGAATGGAACAAAGATACAGAGACAACAGTAGAAATGCAAAATCAACCGTCGAAAACATATGGCATATGTTAAATTTGCATCGGGGATAAAGAATATCAGTTTTCGGTTTTGACCTTATTCGGTTCTACAGCAGTGTCTTACCAACTAGACCACCAAGAAGGTCATGGGTTCGAATCCCAACCGAGTAATATGCCTGTGATTTGTTTTCTCAACAGAGCTCGGGAAAGTACTGAGAATACTATGGTAACACACATCGGTGTAAGGGTAAAACCAAGGTAGAAAACATGTTTTTATTTAGGCCTATTGCGATTTGAAGGATTCTTGATTTCGAGATTACATCATACCTTGGTAAGCTCAGCCTCCCCTTGCCCTTGCGAATTCCACGCTAAAGGTCATCAAGAATTGACAAGTCAGGCATAAATGATGGAAGGAGTGAAAACGCTTTTGCAAGTTCATTTGAAGATTAGAAGAGGGATTCATTTTGAATCTGCCATTCGGGTTGTAGCTGTTTAAATTACGCATCCGACTGCAGTTTTGGTATAGTTAAATTTATTGAAAGTGTTCTAATTCCGCTCAGGAAATTTATTTTCTTTATTGATTTTGTTTTATTTAATTATTTATTTATTAGACAGGGTAGTCTTGTCAGTTTGACAACTGCTATCCCTAAAAAGGGCCATGTGTATAAACAGTACAACTTAAAATAGGACAATAGTTAAATTACCGATCAATAAGAAAACAAAATAAGAGATTTGTGTCTTTATGCATGACATTTCAGCATAATACGCCTCTCTTAATATTCATGCATGACGTCATAGTTGTTACCCAAAATGAGGCTATAGGCGCACGTCCGCCAACACTTGCAGTGACTGCGCATCTAAGAGCCTCACTTTGGATTAGCATTGTGAGGTAACTCGTGCATAAATATTTAGAGAGGCGTATTGCTTCTCGTCACCTAGACTTGACTCAAGCCCCAATCCCGTGCCATCCCCAGGAAACTACTGTTTTGTGATGCTCGGCATTCCAAAACCTGTTCCCCATTCTCGGGACCACATTTTTACGGCGGGCGCGCACTGTACTGTATGCTACGGGTTGTTTCATAGTAAGTTGAGGTAATAGCTTAGGGACCTCTCACACGAGAATGGGACTTGAATCAAGTCTACTCGTCACCCGGAGTGAAGTGGAAACGGAGATGATTGCTATGTGAATGTGGAAAGATCCATTCGCCCGTGTGCTCTCATTATTGGTACCTTCTGGAGACAAAGGAAAAAAAAAAAAAAAAAGGTAAATAAAAGGACTCCATGAGGAAATTCTAAAGACTTGGGTGCCCCACAGAGGAAACTTGTGTACAAAGTTTATTGGAAAAATCTTGAGTACAGGGACAATGGAAAGAACAAAAGATTTTTCCACAGAGATGCATTTTAGGAGGGGTGCTGCATATTCCATAGAAGTTCAGGGAATGCTGTGGGTTATATAAAACATGAGTCGCAATGCTCAGTTTCATTTTAACCCCCCCCCCCCCAAAAAAAAAAAAATAAAAAAAAAAAAAACATCAGGTGTGTTTCCCGCCTCTTAACCTTGGACCATGCTTCATTATTGTGCGCGGTGTTTAACATACACAGAGTGATAATGAATTCGATTAACAGACGCCACCTGCTTTTTTTCCAGGGGAAGACCAAACGCTACGGATAAGGTCATTGCATCCATAGTTTACGTCAGGGTGATAAACCTGTATCTAGTCTACACCTTCGATGGGTGAAAGACTTCTTGTTCGTTAATCTTCTTGCTGCTTATCTTTTAAATCTGTTACATCTGAATGTCAATGTAAAACATCCAATGTGCTGATATTTTTATCCGGTATAAAGATGGCGAACAAATTAAATAAACAAATCACATTACACGTGTGCTTAGGGGTGAATTTAAAATTTACATTTCTCTCTGACGAAATTTTGCGAGTGAAACAAAAATCAAGTTTTGGGCAATTATGCTTTGTGTTTTCAGGGGACACAATCTTCCAAGCACTTTGTGGGAAATGGTACACATTTAGTGATTGAAGTAGGCCAGCGGCGAGAAACAAAAGTGAATAATAGTTTGATTTTGTGCACGATCACACTTTTACGTATTGCAATTTAGCAACTAGAAAAAAATAAAAGGTCGGAAGAAGATTCGAAGATTTAAAATAGTATTGTGTTGTCATGATAAAAAAAAATGTTTTTTTCTTCTTTCCTGTCTATAAGAAGAATATACACTAGTAAAACAACAAAAGACAACACGAATACAGACATTACAAGGTTGCAGTAAAGGCCTTTCTCACGCAGTTAGACCTAAAGTATACATATTCATGTAGCACTGTAGTTGTGTGTTAAAAGCCTCATAATACAAAACGGAGCACCGTGCTTCTTTAAGCTTGTAAATTGGAAAAACGTTATTCATGTTATGTTCAGATTTCATCCACCAACAAAAATGCTGCAGGGCAAGCTGTCCTACATTTTGTGACTCTTGGGAATACAAAAGGATTGGGACTCGTCCGGGGATGAAAGACAGAAAGAACAATAATGAAGAAACAGTGGAGAGATGAAAATAAAGAAAATATCACTGCGAAACCCATCAGGATTTATGGTGTTTTAAAGGCACTATAGCACCGGACACGTTGGTAATTGTCAAAAACTAGTATTCGCACTTGGTGTATCCTTACTTATGCATCAAATAACAAGCCTTTGAAAATTTGGACTCAATTGGTCATCGAAGTTGCAAGAGAATAGTGAACGAAAAACAACCGTGTTGCACAAAATGTGTGTGCTTTCAGATGCACAATAAAATAATTTAGCTGATATTTAGTTTTTGGGTGAGAAATTACCTCTTTTGAAAAATCTACGTTACTTCAGAGGGAGCTGTTTCTCACAATGTTTTATACTATCAACCGCTCTCCACTGATCGTTAATACCAGGTAAGTTTTTAGACTAAAATAATTTTGAATAATTACCAATAGTGTCCAGTGCCTTTAAGGTGCACAGGCGTTCAGTTGTCTATGACAACCTCTTGTAATGATGTAGTCGATACCTCAAACATCCTGGGGCAGTTTGCCCAAACAATAACAAGTAATAACTGTATGCGGGTTCGAACTATGGGTACGTGGTTAATACCTTAGATATTATGTCAGATTCTGTACGCTCGATGTTGTTCTAAACTGTACCCCCCTCCCCAAGTGTTAAGGCAACACAATTAAATGTTTAGCCTCCTTTTTAAAATATTTTTGTAACGAAACAAGGGATACTTTTGAACGATCTCAGACAAAAAAAAGGAGCCGATTCCCTTTAAAGACACTGGACACAATTGGTAATTGTCAAAGACAAGTCTTCTCACTTGGTGTATCTCAACATATGCATACAAAATCAATCAGTGAAAACTTGAGCTCAATCGGTCATCGAAGTTGCGAGATACTAATGGAAGAAAAAACACCCTTATCACACGAAGTTGTGTGCTTTCAGATGCTTGATTTCAAGACCTCAAATTCTAAATCTGAGGTATCGACATAAAATTCGCGGAAAATTACTTCTTTCCCGAAAACTACATCACTTCAGAGGGAGCCGTTTCTCACACTGTTTAAAACTATCAACCTCTCCCCATTACTCGTTTTGCTAAAAATTCTTTTGAGTGTTTCCCAGTAGTGTCCACTGCATTTAAACAAGGTGTCGGCAGGCCAAACAAAATAATACTTCCTTTAAAAAAACCAAAAACAGAACGCTCAACATTTTTTTTTTTTTCGGGGGGGGGGGGGGGCTTAAATGAAGCAATGTCGAGTCCGCATCGTCACAGAAACCTATGACACCAATATCCGCCACATTGCGTTACCGTATAATAAAAAATGCGGTCACGTTTTCGTAGAAACTAGAGATGGCAACCTTTTTTTCAAATTGCTTCGTTATCTTTTATATTAACTCAAGTCAAGTGAAAAAGCCTACAGTGTAGAAAATGTTAAAAGTACATCTTATTAGACTGAAATAACTTATTGGCTCTGAACAATCAAAATTTTATTTCCGGTGGTGAAAATAATCGATTACTTATTACGATACAACAAAATACAGTCAGGGCGAACTCAACTAGTCGTAATCGATTTTTCCAATTGATAACATCATTAATTATCGCATGCACTTTTCACACAGTATCGACAAACCGAGTTCTAATTTCCATCCAAGACAAAGATGAAATTATAGCCGTGTTAGTCCGAAAGTTAAAGTAGGGTAGTGGAAGCAGCTGCACTTAAATACTAACTAATTACATCAATAACTGAAGCTACAGTCTCCTGACGATGACCAATTAAGAACCAACTCTCCGCGTTAATGACGATCCTCTATAAGCTAGATTTGTCCCAGTCGATTTGTTACCTTCGTCCTATGTGTAATAGGCAGGACAGTTCTTTTCAGAACTGAGAAGTCTCCCGAAATCTGAAAATCTACTCCGCGGTATGATAATATACAGCAAGAAGAAAAATCAACCAGGCAAGTAGACACACACAAGGTGTTACCGCAAACCAAATATATATTGATACCTCACCATGCAATGCCCGGAATCCAATTATGCATAAGCTTTGCGTAGCAAGTATAGTTGTTGCTACAAAGGCTTATGCAGTTGATGTATAATGAGATTGTATTTAAGTGCCACTACTTCCTTCCTTGTTTCATCCCAAGACAGACATCAAGTACAAGTTGAGGCAATCAGCCAACCACAAAAATAGAGTGAGATTACAAAATGACCAGAAGTAAACCCAGATTTTGATGACCTAAGAGTCGATAACCCTTTCCCACGGACGGCTAGCTATCAACGCCATCCACTGGACATTCTTATTACAACTAATTCAGCGGAACTGATTTATACATACCAAGTGAATCAGGCGCGCAAAACTCATAATAATGTTCAATTTGAACACACCACACAAACGTGCTTGTGGTGATCAAGTAAAAAAGCTTGTAGCGATGTGCGAAAATTGTCGTTTCGCCTGGGTACGCAAAAGCTGCGCGTAAACAACTTATAACTATAAACCCGAGATTACTTCCTTTTTGTTTCTTGACAGTCCAAAAGCTTTATTTGTTCTGAGATGAATTATTGGTTTTGTAGCAGTATTTACTCACCTGTAAAATTAAAATCACAGCAGATACATTTTATTGTTTAGGCATTTACCCAAAAGCACAGACAGACCATGGTTTTTGCAAATGATGCGTTTCTTCCACCACCACTGCTCTGTTCTTTACCCCTAAGCTGTTATGGTTATGCATGTTGATTTGGGAGGAGTGTGCTGCTGGCATGTTCAAATGTTTATTAAATTCTCAATGGTATTTGTTTTTTTAAGATAAAAGACTAGCGTTTTGTTAAGCTACGGACCTGTTTGGTCTCAACGTACCCCATTGTCCAGCCGTGTTGTACCGCGCCACAATTCCAAGCTTTTCCATAGGTTGAGACTCTTAAAGACACTGGACATCATTGGTAATTGTCAAAGACCAGTCTTCTCACTTGATGTATCTCACCATATGCATAAAATAAAAAACCTGTGAAAATTTGAGCTCAATTGGTCGTCGAAGTTGCGCGATAATAATGAAAGAAAAAACACCCTTGTCACCCGAAGTTGCGTGATTTCAGATGATGCTTGATTTCGAGACCTCAGAGTATAAATCTGAGGTCTCCAAGTCAATTTCGTTGAAAATTACTTCTTTCTCGAAAACTGCGTCACTTCAGAGGGAGCCGTTTCTCACAATGTTTTATACTATCAACCATTACTCGTTACCAAATAAGGTTTTATGCTAATAATTCGTTCATCATTTTAACAATAATGCTTCATATAAAGTGTGTAATATTTTGCCAAGTTTCATTCATTCGTATTTGATTGCTTTGAATAATGTTTATAATCTTGTTTTATCTACCATTCCAATGTTTTACACCACAACGGCTCTCCATTGCTCGTTTACCAAGAACGTTTTTATGCTGAAAATCTTTTTCAGTAATAAACAATAGTGTCAAGTGCCTTTAAAAAATGACCTGTAAGCCAAACAGAAACGCTGCTTCATCAAAATTAAGCTAAATTTTGCAATCACATGATCTGGAAAAGAAGGAATACGTCTGAGAAATTGCATAATGCGATCTCACGGCGAGACGCACATCCCCTAATTATGTAAAACTATGTTTTAGAAACTGGCATTTAGGTCAAGTCGTATTTGCTTTTGCAAGAAAGGACAGCCCTGATTGTCTTCAGCATCAGCGTCAGCGTGATCATGTGACGTGCCAACCCTTCACTTTCTAGAAGAGAACGTGTGCCATGATGTGGATGCGCGCAAGAGTACAGTTCACCGTGCTTTTACGGTTTCGGGAAAAGACGGGTACGTGTGCTTAAAAGTTGTACCAATAACACTCTGGGTATTTGTGCTTCTAATATTACTGATCAAAATCTTCTCTTTAAATGGAATGCATACGTTTGTTAATCAATTTCTTAAAATTAACGGCAATACAAACTTTTGCTTAGAAGCCTATAGCAGGTTTGGAAGTATAAAGCACTTCACTTGAATCTGAGAAGCGTTACCGCGTAACGCTTCTCAGATTGTGTATTTATTGTGGTGCATTGTGTGAAGCGTTTTAAATTCCTTAAATTCTTGTACTGCGCATCATCAGGTTTGCTTGGCTGACAATTTGAACGACTATTACGTAAGCAATGACTGTTCTCAACTTAAGAGATCAGCTTGCCATTATTCGGGGCAGTCGGGTCTTGGGCGTGGTGCCGTCAACATCTATCGGCTCTCGCGGTTTAATTTATTTCAGTAGCAATGTACCTCTGTTATTTTATAATAAAGTATTCTAGACCATATATTTTTGGTGTTGCCCTCCAGTTTTTTGTGTCTGTTGAAAATCACTAAAAATCAAAACATAATACATTCATGTAAGGGATTCTCCCTGCATGGACAATAATTTTTCGCTACGGATGTATCTCGAACACGCGACCACCTTTTCAAATTAAAGTTCCAGATGTCAGTTATATCATGTGTATCTACATTTGTATAGATTTAAAACAATTGAGCGCTTCCCGAAAACCACAAGTCCAAACTTTGCCATTAGTATGTCATATTTGTTCTACATTAATTACTCTCCCAATTGAAAACAAAAATATATGAACAATTACATGCTAATTTAAGATGTGCCGAAATCAGCAACATCTCAAAAACGCGACCACCTTTTCAAATGAAAATTTCAGATGTCAGTGTTATCGTGTACATCTGCTTTTATAATGTTTAAAAAATCGAACGGTTCCAGAAAAACAAAAGTCTAAACTTTGCCTTTAATACGCCATATTTTTTTGTATATGTGTTTTACATTACTCTCACAATTAAAAACAAGGAATAAGAATAAATACATGACATGCTAAATTATGAATGTGCCGAAATCATTGGCGTGGAGAGTGCGATCAATATTTCAATTCAAGTAACACCTTTCAGCTGGAAAATTAGCCTGTTCACTGTCTCGCCAAAATGTGGCACATCGCGTATTCATTCACAAAGGCCTTCTGTGAGACGGCTCTTATGCATTCGTACCATGACTTTATATGAATAGTGAACTTGCGGGTACAACTATGGGTAAACCTTCTTTTGAAGGAGAGGTGGCTCTGAAAAGAGCCGGTTTGGTCACGACGTTTTGAGCATTATACTCTGCTCGTCTTCAGGAGAATGACTTTATAAAATGCGATCTGCAATGAGTACATTTTGTAATTCTATCATCAGAATGGACTCAACCAGAATACTCAGAAACACTTTCACGTCTGTGCTAGTTGTACCCAAGTGCAAAACGGATAAATGAAGTCTACCATTCCTGACCTAGCTAAATTTGTATGGTTCTTAAAAGCAGAATAAAAAAAAAAGAATAATAATATTTCCTTCAGAACAGCATCCACGGACAATATTATGCTTTTTCACAAGTTAGAATATTTTGCAGTGGGAATATAATTATCAACGGAGGACCGTCAGGGCCGCGACATTGGTTTGTAATTTGTCTCTTTTCTGATCTTTGTTTAGATACTCAGAGAGCGAAATGGCGGGAAATGTGGTCATTAAAAAGTGCATCATAACGTGTGGTTTAGAAACTGACGGGAGGCAGACTTGCTCGAGGCTCCATCGTGAACTGGAAATACGGTGAAGGGACTCAAATTAAAGCCATGTTAGCTTATATATTGTGCAGACGTATGTACATTATTTTGGCAATCGTTTTATTTAGGGGTTCGAATCCCTCCCGTGAGCACCTATACACGACCGGTTATGAAGTAAACCAGATCAGTATACAATGTAGAATTTTTTTTTAATATATGACATTTCGTTCCATCGAAAAATGTTTCATTCCCTCTGTTTATTATTTGGTACCCTCGAAATATTCGTACATCCCTGGTGAATTTTACAAAAAATTACCAACTTCATAAAACGACAAGGCATTTATCGGGAGAAAAGCTTATAATGCTAAGCACTGAAGATCGTACACCACGCAAAGTCCAAATGTTCAACTATGAAATACTTCTTGCATAAGGCCCCCCCTACAAAAAAAAAAATAAAAAATAAAAAATAGATAAATAAATAAATAAATGAACAAATAAATAAATAAATAAATAAATAAATGTTAATGATGATGTCAATTTTGATAACTAATTGCTTTTTTCACCATAGGCCGTCACCGTGTTCCTTTTTATGACCTTTTTGTTTTTTTTATTTTTTGTTTTATTAACCTCGATTGTCTTAAATAATTTCTACCCATTGTTTTTCTCGATCACCGTGATTAAGTCACGCTAAAATGTATATATAAATATTTATGCCTCTTGTTCTTGTTTGTATGTTATCAATTTAATTTCAATGTATTACAGACCGTAGCTCATTTAATCTGTTATATAATAGAAGTATGTATTGGAGCTTGTTGTATTGATGTATGTTGTTGCAGATAATTTTTGTTTAATAAACGGAGTAGTATAACTCCACAGCAAGAGAGAAAAAAAAAAAATAAATAAATAAATAAATAAATAAATAAATAAATATATATATATATCTTAATGGAACTCCTATGTAAATCTGGTATTCAGGGAAACAGTTTGCGTGAAGTGGGTGTGGCTTGATAATGATAATACGTAGCACCTGCAAGCAAGGAATGGTGGTAATTTCCCTCTATTTGTTGTTACTCTTCGCGCGCCAGAAAGACCACAATGGTATGCGAAATGTTCTGCAAGTTTCCTCAACGAGGAACTTGGGAACTACCAGCTTCTCCACCTTCAAAATGCACCGTTTTGGCAATTATTTGCCACAGGAGATAATTACAGTTTCTATAGAGGTCGCTTTCTCTCGCTACATTTCTCACCATTATTTTCCAGTTAGTCAAACATTGGTTTTAAAATAGCCGGTTAATTTCCCCCGACGAAAACACATGCAAGTTCAAACAAAATAATTACACAAGTTTAATAACTTTACACAAGGTAACCTTATACTGAGGGCTTCTTCGTTATGAAATCCCTTTAAAAATAAAAAAAAAAAGGAAAATTCACCACGTTGAAGTCTGAAAGGAAAGCTAATTTTAGCTTCGTCTCTCGGGCGAGGAGGTATAGAATTGCTTTCATGACCACGGGGCAAGTCCAGTCAAAACGTGGGCCCAACGCCGTTCATAACTGGATGGTGTTGTCGTGAAATTGGGCTTTGACCGTACTTATAAGTTGGATGAGGTTGACGTCGAGGGTGGGGGAGGGGGGGGGGGTAGGGGATTTGAGGTAGAGACAGAGAGAGACGGTATCATCTCAAGAGATGTCTTCATCCTCAATACCCCAAGACAATTATTCCGAACGTATGTTCGCTGAGATTCGACACACACAATTAGCGGCAAATTAGATCCTTACAGATGTGAGGTTTCCCCAAGCACAACCCATAGATGAGGGTAATTTTCAATGTTCTTAAACTAGCACCAATAGCCCCTACATTATGTCATTGATTTAACAAATGCACAGCAGGGAAATCTCAAAGTTCAATGTTCCAAAGTCAATGTTCGCTCAATGCAATTTTATAACGAGATTTTGATCGTCACTGTAACCCGGTCATTGTGTCACTTCTTCGCTCTTTTTATTCAGTCTTCGTGAGCGGTAATAACTTACACGTGAAATTTTACACATGAAATTTTACAGATGTCATTTTTTTTTCTCCTGAAGACAATCATAGAAATCGATTGTATTGTGCCTCCACAAACCTCAGACTATTGTTGGTGTCCATTTAACAATCCTTTCCCGCCCCTACAACTAGTGTCCAATTCCTTTAAGCAACAACGGTCTTAATACCGCTTTAAACCTCGGAGTTTTATGCGTCCCTGCAACCGCCTCGCTAAAAGATCAAATTAATAAAACAATGATTATTCTCTAAAGGAAACAAAACGGCTCAGCCGTCCATCTGGATCTTCACACCGTTTAGAAACCACTATAAGTGCCAACCTATATTAACTTCTAAAGACTCTTGAGTTTAAGGACCTCCTTAAAATCTCCACCTCTCGTATTGAAGAAGACGTGTATAATGCGCGGTAACGCCGTACCCCATTCAACGCTAACTATGACACGCTGTGTGCTCCACAAGAGGTTCTTAGTGTGTCCTTAAAGGCACTGTACGCCTTTGGTAATATTGTCAGAGACAAGTATTCTCAATATCCCAACATACGCATAAAATAACAGATTTTGAGATATGGTGGGCACACTCTTATGACACTATTAGATATGAGCAAAATTGATACACCCAAACTAAACTGTACACTCATATAATTGTCCACCATACCTCAAAAAGGCTATCTGCTCGTTACCAAGTAAGTTTTTATGCTAGCAATTACTTGGAGTAATTACAATGCCTTTAAAGGAACACGTTGCCTTGGATCGGACGAGTTGGTCTATGAAAAGCGTTTGTAACCGTTTTTTATAAAATGCATATGGTTGGAAAGATGTTTTAAAAGTATAATACAATGATCCACACAAGTTTGCCTCGAAATTGCGTGGTTTTCCTTTTACTGTGCGAACTAACATGGTCGGCCAAAAATTTGACTCCCATAAATGGCCGACCGTGTTAGTCGACGAGGTAAAAGGAAAACCGTGCAATTTCGAGGCACGGTTGTGTGGATCATTGTATTTTTACGACATCTTTCTACCCATATGCATTTTATAAAAAACGGTTACAAATGCTTTTTAAAGACCAACTCGACCCAATCCAAGGCAACGTGTTCCTTTAAAGGACAGTGACACCGTACCCCATTCAACGCAAACTTGCGCGCTGTGTGCTCCACATGATGCACAATTAACACCTACTACAACGCCCGAGGTGTGGAGCTTTAGAATTAACCCGTGGATATGCCGAATGTGACTGCCCAAGTGCCACTATGATAATTATCATTACTAACGGCGGATCGAATTTCTTTCTCTAAAAATCTAGTCACTACGAGCACTGTGTAGAAACCACGTCAAAAATATATATTAAAAGCAATTTAGTTAATTTTTATTATAAATAAGTATCATAATGCGTTTTGTTTGAGATGCACGATTGGCTTGGGTCTAAAAGTCAAATGATTGCATCATAACAACGTTTGAGGTTTTTACATTAAACTTAGATGTGTGATATAGACCGCTTTTAGGTTGGTATCTGGCTGCGGCTACGGCTGTATACATCATGTCAACATGCAAATGCTGCTGCCCCCAGCAACATCCTTGGCAACAGCGAAGCTGCAGCCACATGGGAAAGTTTGCTGCGGGCGGTGGGGGGGGGGGGGGGGGGGGGTGCATGATTGAATTGTAGTAGTCAAATGCATGTTTACATCAATAATATTTGGATCGTCATTGCGGATGTGCTGATTTGTTTTTTGTGTGAACGCATTTTTCTAAGCCATACTTCGTATAACTTACCCTTTTTTTTCTTCGAATGCATAGTTTATCAGCTATTGCATTTTGTTAATGACTATATAAAAGTACCTTTTCACACGAACCCTTCGTTGCATTATGCCTCTCTGTTCTTCACTATTCCCCTCCCCCTGATTCCTACTTCGCACGCCCCTCCATCTTCCTCCCAAAATTACCACGTCCGCCCACACCATTTCAAATTAAACAACAGCCTACTTATTTTTTTCTCAAAACTGCACTTAAATGCCATCATATACACCTCCCATTTACCACCTCATTATGTTTCATCACTTCGACTTCAACAACCGAGATACGGATTACAACTCACAAATTGTCTTTTTAGCTCTGAGCTTCTCGCCACATCCCCGGGGGGCCTGGCTAGAGTTTTCCCCCACCATCCCCCACCCTCTTACCGCTTCAGTAAGCCCCCGGTAACTAACCATTCCAACTGGTTTTATGTTTAGACATAGTTAGATCCCCCACTCACATTTCCAATGCGGGGGGGGGGGGGGACACGTGAGGGGCTTTGTAGCATTGCTACAGAGCAGCCTTGAGAGAAGGTCTTGTTTTTCAAACAATTTGGCGGAGGAGCGAAGGTTCTTGTAGTTTATCTGGCGACTGTGCTGAGAATGATTGGTATGGCCTGAAGGTTGAAAACTCGTTTCTAGTGTTTTAATATATATTCCTTTTTATTATAGCTGTCTTCTCTGCTACGTGTGCTGAACTTGCCGCTGGGTTTTTCCAGCGATCTTTTTTCACATGCCCTTTAACATTATCTCCCTCCATAATAATGTGGAAAAACAATGGTCAATGGTACATTTTTCATTGTTGTTTTTGCGGGGGACAAATATCACTCTGCAATTTATTGTAAGTTGGGTTATAAGAGCCGAAAATTAACTGATAGACATTGGGTAGTTGGAAGCGATCAAAGACCCTGTTAGGTTCAAGAAGTGTATTAATTGTTCACTGGTTAATTTTGATACATAATTTGTGATTCTTGGGACTCTAATAAGAATTTAACAACTTATTATTTCTATGCAGTATAGAGTGGCGACAATAGTAAGTCATATTTGAAGAGGCCAAACAGCAAGAGCAATTTTTCAGAGCCAACACTCCTTTCAATAAATCGATTTACACATACCTACTCTACTGTTGTAAAAGTTACTTCTTGCAAAGTTGAGAGGCTGTTGTTTTGTCTTCAGTACTTCAATTGATGCTCTCTAGTTCTCTAGTTTTATACTAATTGAATCACGAAGTCCCTTTTTAAAGAACAGAACGGACAGCAGCGAGCAAGATTAAAAGCTATACAAATAACAATCACCCTCTCCCACCATTTAAAACGAACTAAAAATGAAAAGGAAATAAGAACGCAACATACAAATGGTTTAGAAAATGTGTCCACGTCGTGTTTGTTTTATTAAATAGTTTCCTTAGTTTTAGCAGTAAATTGGCTTTTTTCTGGAGGATTTAACATTCTTCAATTTTCCTTTTTATTTTTCCCCCTTTTTATCTTAAGTTTCTAAATTGTTTTATATTAGCAAATCCTTCACTTACTCTTTACTTCTTTCCAATCTGTTGTTTTCGCTTCATGTTTTATGTTTTAAAAAAGCTTTAACGAAGGACCATGTTCAAAACCACCCCTTAGGCTATGTATCATATGTAGTAATCACGAACTATCCAACAATTACAAAAATGTCTTTTAAAAACTCGGTCTTTAAAATAGGGTTTACTTTAGCCAATTAAGGAAATTTCCTCAACTTTTGTTGTGTTTTTTTTTCTATTTTTTACTACCAACCGTATACTAACGCATCTACTGTTGTAATTCTATCCAATGTTGCTTTCGCTTCATGTTTTTTTTGGTAAAAATATTAAGAAGACTTTTACGAAGGACCATCTCGTTACAACCCTTCTGGCTATGTGTCCAATTATCACTAACTATCCAATAATTAGAAACAAATGTCTTCTGTTTGTGTCTGACCGTCTTTAAAAAACAACAATAATTCTACGAATGGTTCCAGATATTTGTCAAGACATTCTGGTCTAATGAAGATGGAACGATAAGTCAGTTCCATTCGCCTCATGGCGCCATGGCGTGTTCCTCACAGAGCAGTTCATCGTGGAGTAAAGATCAAAACGTCATCGTTTGAAATCTTAAAGGGTAAATCCCCTCGAGAAACAGAACTTTCTTTAGACACAGAGCAGAGTTGTCTCAAAGCAAATGGGAATTATTTGGGTCTGTAAGATGCAGACTGGTGCTTTAACATGAATGAAACAAAATAGCGCACTTTAAAGGCAGGTTCGCTGTTAGACGGTTTGAGGAAGAGCCCTCTCGACAGACAGATCTGTCTTGAGACACAGCACAATTGTCTCTCATAATTGGGAAAAATTGTGTGTTTTTTTAAGATGCAGAATGGTGCTTTTACACATTAACAAAATAACGCTCTCTACTGGTAGGGTTGCTAGGTTTTCTAACATTGTATTTCCATCTTGATAAATTCAGGGGGAAAAAAAGTTAAATGAGAGCCTTTCTATTTTAAATAAAAGTTCCCGTATTTTGTTTTTGTTCTTTTTGTCCGTGATTCATTTATTACGTTGTCACTGCATACAAAGTTAATTATAATATTATTTATTGGCTACTATTAATGAAATTGAAAGGTTTACAGATTCTAAAGTGATTTACTTTGAGTCGTTGTCATGCAAAGTTAATATCAGCTACATGAGAACATCAATTAAACAAAACCGCGCAATTAAAACAGACGAGTCACGTGACATAGGCAGCCCCATAAATCAAGACATGTCGTGTTTTGGCTGTATTTTTTATTATTTCTTTAATTTTTATTAACGTTGTATAATTGTTTGATTAGTTTTGTTTTTACCCCAATTTTCGTTGAACCCGTCATGCTCATGGAATGAATGTCCCCCAATTCTTGGGTCGGCGAACCCCTGTCCCCCCATGCCGTCTAATTTACGAGAAACGAAATTAGGCGGCTCATAGCCCGGGCATCGCGTACCACTCCGCACGAGGTGAAACCTCGCCGTAATCCCAACCGATGACAGTTCCCTCTGCTAGCTTCTCATGTCAGCACAACCCCGGGGAACTTGCCCAGTGGATTTGACCCCATTCGCAGCTAAAGATGACCACGTATTGATTAAAGTGTAGATTAGTTTTACGAATCTACACTCAACTGTAGATTCGTAACGAATATACATTTAAACCGTAGGTTCCGTACCAATGTACACTTAAACCGTCGTTTCATTTCAAACTAAGTAAATAGTTCAACATGAATAACTGCCTTATAGCATGATGTATAACAAAACACAGCTGCAAACATGTTATCTTTCAATATTTACAAAAACATTTTCCAGTTACAAAAGTTCATTTGTGTAACACAATTTAGTGTTAAACTGGGCTAAACTGACATATTGTACTCGATAATGTTTCGGGCACTATAAAGTAGGCATAAATAATTTTGCAAAACAGCCATAAAATGTGACCAACAGTTGTTTAAAGACAGTGGACACTATTGGTAATTGTCAAAGACCAGTCTTCTCACTTGGTGTATCTCAACATTAGCATGAAATCAAAAACCTGTGCAAATTTGAGCTCAATTGGTCGTCGAAGTTGTGAGATAATAATGAAAGAAAAAAACATCATTGTCACACGAAGTTGTGTGCTTTCAGATGCTTGATTTCGAGACCTCAAATTCTAAATCTGAAGTCTCGAAATCAAATTCGTGGAAAAATACTTCTTTCTCGAAAACTACATCACTTCAGAGGGAGCCGTTTCTCACAATGTTTTATACTATCAACCTCTCCCCATTACTCGTCACCAACTGAGGTTTTATGCTGATAATTATGTTGAGTAATTACCAATAGTGTCCACTGCCTTTAACAAAGTACGCGAAATTATAAAGATAGATAGATAGGCCTAGATAAAAGTGTTGTAATTATTGAGAAATCCAATTCCTTGAGCTACTACATAATCGATGAGGGATACAGTTCAAAGTCAGAGAAAAAAAAATAAAGTGTAGATTCGTGACTACAATGTACTCACCTTCGGCTCGTATGCATTCTACCCACGAATCTACACTTTCTCGTCCATGCTCCTCAAAATCAAGCCATCCCTGGGTAAAAAAAAAAAGATTTGAAAAAAAAGAGAGAAAAAAAACCGGGTATCCTTTCAAATGTACTGTTGTAGGTTTGATTTCAGTATCACTATAGGGGATATTAACTGCCAATTTAACAGCGAAACAATCAATTAGGATGCAATGCAGCTCTCTTGCGATAGGCTATTGGGTTTTGATGAGTTTTAGTGGAGGTCCGCCAGAGACACTAAGGTCAAGTGTCACCAGTAACGGGGGGAGCACAAATGGCTTGGATTTTGTTTTCTCAAGAAACGATCATTATGTGATAATTACCATAATGATTGCGTCGTGGGGTTCATAAAGTGTTGGAGCTAAAGTCTGAGAGTATACAGTTTAAATAATGACGTAGGAATTGTTTCATAAAATGTGTTTTTTTTTTTTTTGTGTGAATCGAGAGTAGTTGCTGCTGATGACCGTAAAGGGCTCCTGCGTTTTAAATTGTTTGTACATTATCATTGTTTGTATCCGGTGATAAAAAATAAATAAAACAGAAAATCCGAAAGGTCGAGCAATAACAGGCTCATAAGCAACATCCGCAGACCAATTAATTTGAAAAAGCTTCTACCTATACTAGTCTAATTACATTGGATTGTGCACATGTTAAGCCAGACTCAAGCTTAAAGGCAGTGGACACTCTTGGTAATTACTCAAAATATTTATTAGCATAAAACCTCACTTGGTAACGAGTAATGGGGAGAAGTTGATATTATAAAACATTCTGAGAAACGGCTCCCTCTGAAGTGACGTAGTTTTTGAGAAAGAAGTAATTTTCCACGAATTTGATTTCGAGACCTCAGATTTAGAACTGAGGTCTCGAAATCAAGCATCTGAAAGTACACAACTTCGTGTGACAAGGGTGTTTTTTATTTCATTCATATCTCGCAACTTCGACGACCAATTGAGCTCAAATTTTCACAGGTTTGTTATTTTATGCATTTTTTTTTAATGTTGAGATAAACCAAGTGAGAAGACTGGTCTTTGACAACTACCAATAGTTTCCATTGTCTTTAATAACAATGGCATTATTTAATCACCCTTCGATATTTATTTTGATTCTCTGTTGGTATCGGATCGAAACGTCAGGCTAACTATTTTTTATTGTTTTGCCTTGATACCATAAGTGCTTTTGGTTAGTAAGCAGTTTTCAATTCAGCTAAATCTATGACTAATTCTGTAGTAATTGGGTTGACTTTAGTACAAGGACCCGAACAACATGGCGGAGTGTATTAATATAATAGTTCATCAATGTCATACAGTGTAGACGTCAGAAGCTCAGACTTCTCAATCGAGTCAAGTTACAATAAGTCGATTGTGTACCTTGTATACCATTACGCTCGCCAAAATCAGTTCCACGTTAAAGACACTGTTAACTGTTGGTATTAACTCAAAATAATTGTAGGCATAAACACTTACTTGGTAATGAGCAACGGATAGCTGTTGATAGTATAAGACAATGTGAGAAACGGCTCCCTCTGAAGTAACGTAGTTTTTGAAGAAGAAGTAATTTCTCACTCAAATAATAACAAAATTCAGCTGAAGCCTTTTTTATTATAGGCATCTGAAAGTAGACAAATTTCTGAAACACGGGTATTTTTTATTTCATTATTTTTTTGCAACTTCGATAACCAATTGTGTCAAAATTTTCACAGAGCTGTTAGTGTTATTCTATATGCATGCTTACGTTAGGATACACCACGTGAGAATACTGGTCTTTGAAAATTACCAAAAGGTGTCCAGCGCCTTTAACCAATACGGTTATTGCCCCAGTGGGTTGACGCTAACATGTCATCGCCAACTCAAAAAATATCGACTGTAACAAAACGCCGGATGCCGTGTCTAGCCCGTGGGGCTTCGGACCCCGTGTTCTCGGGCAAGCTTATACCCCCGTCCTCTTCGTTAATATCACGGCCATCGGTCGCAATCAAAACACCGTTACAATGATATTCTCCGAGAAATAGGAATTGCTTGTTCGTTTCTCTGAGCTCTTTGTGTGGTATTTTCTTTTGATTCCTTTCCAAAGTCGTTCTTTGATTTTGCTCGAAACATGTCCCTTACATATCAAATAACTACCTCTGACCAATTCATTCTGTCTGGTTCAAGAGAATAAATTGTATAAATAAATTAGATTCGGAGCGAGTCCCAATTACTTGAAGTGATTTATTATCACAATGATGGGAATTTTTCATTATTAGCTCAATGGAGTTTCCAATAAAATCAATGAAAACCCAAGGCAAATATTTACAGATGATCTATCCAAAGAGACAATTACATTTGTCGTCTACACGCAACCACGCCAAGCACGCGAACAAGAACAGCTATCGTATTATGCCCCTGTGAGGGCGCTGTTGGAAAGTCTGACGTCATGTGCAACGGGGCAATACATGAAAAACATCATGATCAAACCAAGGCCCCAAAAATAACTTGCGTAGACGCTCTGCGCATGTGTCAAGCGCAGATAATTATGTTCTTCTCAAAATCTTGAGTTGGAATGTTGATGAGTGCGAGCTTAAAGCCATTGGACACTTCGGTACAGAAAGAAAAAACAAGTTCATAGATTTACAAATAACTTACAGGGTTTACAGAGGGTAATGGTGAAAGGCTTCTCTTGAAATATTATTCCATGAAAAGCTTTTCTTTTTTGAAAAACACTAAAACAATATCAATTCTATAACGAGAATTACGGATTTATATTAAACACATGTCATGACACGGCGAAACGTGCGGAAACAAAGGTGGGTTTTCCCGTTATTTTCTCCCGACTCCAATGACCGATTGAGCCTAAATTTTCACATAATATGTTATTTTAATATATAGAAGTTGTGATACACGAAGTGTGGGTCTTGGACAATACTGTTTACCGAAAGTGTCCAATGGCTTTAAAGTTATTTTTGACTGCGTATCTTAGTGTGAACTGTGACCTACTTGTATTAACAGTCAGAATGGGATAATAGTCTGGTTCTTACTCTAATAGCTGATGATCAGTATCAATGATCACGACTGCACATTGGGAGCTAGACGCACTTAGCATCAAACCACAGGAGTCCCTTTGGAATCATTACCCATAAGACAAAAAGCTCCTAACCACAGACTACGTGGGTATAAAGTGTCTAAATAAAGCATTCGCCAAAGGCAACCTTTTCTTTTAACTTCATCGGAATCCTAAGCGGTTTTAGTGTTCATTATTCTGGAGATGATTTCAGTTCCC
Organism: Asterias amurensis; assembly: GCF_032118995.1. Classification (NCBI taxonomy): domain Eukaryota; kingdom Metazoa; phylum Echinodermata; class Asteroidea; order Forcipulatida; family Asteriidae; genus Asterias; species Asterias amurensis. The sequence goes on from NC_092663.1 coordinate 13,771,602, forward strand.
CTCAGGGAGGGCGTGGGATGTGTCTTCAGTCCGTCAATAATTTATCAGAAAACAGTGTTTCAGAAAATCCCTCGACGCCTAAACACTCTTGATCTATTTATGTCATGTTTGGCTTGCCTTTATTAACTAATGTTCACCTCTTGTTCTAAAAAAAAAAAATAGAGGCAGTGTAAAAGAGTCTCTTTATTCTCTGATTTCAATAAGACACTTTTTTTCATAATGATATCCTCAATGTCAGTGGGCACAATTTGCTTACAAGTAAGCTAATAATTAGTTTTACTTGAAATGCACACTATTGACTGTGAACAAAAACACTCTAAATGTCAAGATGTAGGAAACAAGGTGAAAAATAGCTTAAGTTGTACCTTGCCCTAGAAACAACATCAAACGGACAAAGACAGGACAATAGACTTTTATCGCGGTGAGGCCATCTTGGTTTTACACCATTCCTACTCATTGTAAGCAAACTGAGGCTGGGCGAAATAATAGTCTGGTACCATGTTTGCGCAATGAATATTATCATTCATTACTGTTATTGGAAACAGGGAACATGACCAATTATGGTGACATCGCGATAAAGGTCTATACGGGTTGAACAATGCATGTCAGCATCTACTGTATTCCATGTATCATATAAATCAGCGGGGTCTAAACGTCAAGTATTTTTCTCATTACATCAGTAAATTAACATCTCAATCACATGAAAACGACCTGACAAATCTTTTGGTTACCCATAAAACCAGTTGAAAATAGAAAAGCAAGTGAAAACTAGAACATGCTGTTCCTCATAATTCCGACAAAAATATCCCAGCGTCGGAGCCTAAGTTCCTGCTTAATGCACGGTATCGTTTTGTATTTGCAGATTCTAAAAGATATGAAATGGAATAACCATTCGTACATCTGAACAAATATTAGCACATAATTGAACTTTGACTGATACCATCACCATCTGCCTACCAGGCAAGCTTGTCATCAAGACTAAATTAAAACACCTAATTACAGAAGTATGTTATTAAAAGACTATCAAACCATACTTTGAAAAGTTCGTCTGAGGTTTACGAAAACATTTTGAAGATCGACGCGTGCTTGCGTGTTGACGCACCCTCCTCTGACACCAATACAATTTAAACTACCAGTGCTTCAAGTAGAAACGAAAATAAACCAGATTGGCAGTTTGAAAATGTCATTAAACAAATTTATGCAAGTCTGCTCCCGACAGCAGAAGAAATAAAATTCTTATTCCCCCTGCCAATTATTATTAGCTAAAACCTTGTACGCTGTGTAGTAGCATTCCTAAATAGCAAACAACCAATCAACACAGATATTAAGCACGTCAGAACAAGTCAACATCAATATCCAAAGGCATTGATAGGATTTATTCCTGGTTTTGAAAACTAGGTGTCATCAATCAATGGCATACGTCTGTTCTGGTTATAATGGAGTTTTCATCATTTTGCAACTGGCAAGAGACGCTTGGGGAAAGACATTTACCATCTTGATCCACGGCCTTCGACTCTGAATTCCCGTGTTCTGAACGACTCCGCAGCGATTGTCCTGTCGTTTTCAATAAACGTCGTGTTTAACAACCGTCATATGTGTTGTCGTCGTTTTAATCGTTGTCGTCATGGTGTCTTCATCGTCGTGGAGTCGTCATCGTCGTGGTGTCGCAGTTGTTTTGTTGTAGTCGCCGCGTCATCTAATGTGTTATGGTCGTTTGGCGTATACAATCGTCGAGTTGTTATCACCGTAAAAGTTGTCATCGTTTGAGATTGTCGGTTTGTGTTGTCGCCGATTGGCGTTGTCGTCGTGGTGTCACCGTAGTTGTAATCGCCGTGTCGTTCTAGGCGTCATGGTCGCCGTAATTGTTGTTTGGCTTGTTAGGGTTGTCGTCGTTTGACATTGTCGTTTTGAGTTGTCGTCAATTGGCGTTGTCGATGTTGCATCGCCGTTGCTGTTTTCACCGTTCTATGTTTTGTGTTATTGACGTTGCGGTTCAATTTCGGCGTATTGTCCCGGAGTTGTAATCGTAAGGGTTGTCGTCCTTTGACGTTGTCGTTTGATGTCGTTATCGATTGGCGTTGTCGTCGTAATGTGAGTCGTTGGTGTCGTCGTTGTTGCTGTAGACGCCGTCGGTATCACCGTAAAAAAAAAAATAGCCATTGGTATCGCTACGTTACTCTTATTAGAGACGTGCTTCGAGTTCCCTTGCTCTTGCAGATAACGGACTTTCAACACAGTGCAGCAAACCGTTGTGTTTTCCCCTTCATATTCAATTTGAGACCTGGACGAAGAATAGTCGGATCCCTTTGTACGAACCCAAGTGAACGGTTCCAATGACACAAGGAACCCGATACAGTGATAAATGCTCCATTTTTATATGCCAAGATCCTCAACCAACTAAAGCTCCAGGTTAGAATCGATGCCGACTTCACCCTAAATCCACATTCAAACAAACACAACCAGGAACGAAGTAAAATCTCAAAACAAACTAATGTAAAACCGAGCATAACCCCGAGTCAACGGTGTTTGAATTACTTACTAGGAGCTTTGTGCTGCAAGCTACATTCTTGATATGATAATATTGCATCTGCACTAAACAGTACTGCGGCACTATGGTGTTATTTTATATAGGTCCCTTCACAGATGAAAACATTGGTTTTTTTTTCTTGAGTTTCTTGAGAAGAAGGTTGTCTCACAGATGATGAATTTCACACCCCTTCCAGAACGCAAATTATTGTTTTCTGTAGTAAAGGAATCGCCATAACCAACAAATTTTCCAGCGGGTCGAATTCACAAAGCGTTAGGTAGTCCTATGAGATCATTATTTAAAAAAAAAACCGTAAGGCTATAGTCCTTTTATAGGTTAAGACGAGTAACTCGAGAGCAATTGACCAGTACTCGTCCTAACTCATAGATAAGACTAGTCTTAACTCTTTGTGAAGAAATGATTTCGTTACTGGAATTAACTTATTAAAAAGAACAAACGGAAAGCACTAAAGACAATGGTAATTTTGTTGTAGCCTACAAGTATTTAAACCATGTATTCATGAGAACTTCCCAATTCAATGGAGGTAATTTTATCTTCTTGTGTGTTGCGTATTGATCGAACACTTTGAAATGAGTGAATTATCCGCCTTCAGTTCGGATCAATGTTAGGGTACTACATAGGTAGGACTATCTACAAAGGTAGGAATTGTTCTCTCATGTGTGTGTGTGTGGGGGGGGGGGTAGGAAGACATTATTATTGCATTGAAAGTGTTGAATTTCACTTCTCGTGGGATTTACTTACCTTGTTCGTGAGACCACTCGCAATCTATTTTTTTTTTTTTACGCTAAACCGAAGCGATTTGTGATGCATCACACGCACAATAACATTATGAGTTGTACAGGGACGTTTGCTGTTTATTATCATTGCAAATGCTAAGAATGCTCCTAAAAGACACTGGACAATATTGGTAAATGTCAAAGACCAGTCTTTTCACTTGCTGTATCTCAACATATGCAGAAAATAACCTGTGAAAATTACAGCTCAATTGGTCGTCGAAGTTGCGAGATAACTATGAAAGAAAAAAACACCCGTGTCACACGAAGTTGTGTGCTTTCAGATGCTTGATTTCGAGACCTCAAGTTCTAAACCTGAGGTCTCGAAATCAAATTCGTAGAAAATTACTTCTTTCTCAAAAACTATGGCACTTCAGAGGGAGCAGTTTCTCACAGTGATACTATCAACAGCTCCCCATTACTCGTTACATTTAAGGTTTTATGCTAATAATTATTTTGAGTAATTACCAATAGTGTCCACTACCTTTAAACAATTGTGCTTGCTCGGTATGTTTCATTTTTTTCCCCGGATTTGTGTGTGTGCTATTTGAACAACCTCACTTGGGTTAAAAACGACTTGTCACACTAGGGTATACAATTTTCACTGCAAAAAACAGGGGTGCTAAATTAAACACCCATGGTGTCAATTTAACACCCCGGTTATTGCAGCGTGATTGGGTAAAATAACACCATGTCGATGTTGTCATATAACGATATACCGAAAGAAAGACAAAAAATTAATACCCCAGATTTTGCAGAGTGTGAAGTATTGAAGAGAAACCAAACGTGTTAAGGCACTTCAATGTTGATGTGTCAAGATGTGATATGAATTAGTACAGTACTTGTTATGGACATTCCATTCGCATTTTTTCGCTCTTCTGGGAGAGCGAGCGAGGAAGAGAAATTGATGATCGTGACCGGTCACCATAGTAATAGAATCTGGAGCATATATTGCGATTAACACACACTACATGTTCTGTTTATGAAGTAGTTATCACTTTATTGCATGCAGGCCACATAATGCGTGGCTGTAAAGATGGTTTTAAGTTCTGTAATGCAATAGTTAAAAGACTGGCGATTAATTGCATTTTCACCCTTGTATTTTCCGTGGGTTGTCAGGAATTGATAACCAAGTGGGTATTTTTGTTTCTCTGTACACATATTTTCGACATTGGTTGCTTAAAGCGGTACAATTACAGTTTTTTTTTTTTTTACTTCACTGTAAAAATATATTAGTCAAAACAACGCTAATTAGTCGTACGAGACATGATTTTGACTAACTTACATCCAAATCATGTCTCGTAACGACTAATTAGCGTTGTTTTTACTAATATATTTTTACAGGAATGCACTGATTTGTTTTTCCCTTTATACTAATAATAATTGATACGTAATTGTGCTACTGAATAAAGAGTTGTTACGATACTGTTTCTTTCTAATTTTGTCGAACAGCCTGAAGCCGAAATAACAAATAATAAAACAACATTGATATTTTCTACTCCCAAAATAAGCGTTTAGTGGATTCTTGTGTCTCTTTATGTTTTTTTGTTTTTTGGTTGTTGCTAGGTATTGATTTCAATAGTTGTGGCTGCCGAGCCACCTTGTTAAAGGCAGTGGATCGGTAATTACTCAAAATATTTATTGGCATAAAACCTTTCTTGGTGACGAGTAATGGGGAGAGGTTGATGGTATAAAACATTGTGAGAAACAGCTCCCTCTGAAGTGCCATAGTTTTCGAGAAAGAAGTAATTTTCAACGAATTTGATTTCGAGACCTCAGATTTAGAACTTGAGGTCTCGAAATCAACCATCTAAACGCACACAGCTTCGTGTTACAAGGGTTATTTTTCTTTCATTGTTATCTCGCAACTTCGATGACCGATTGAGCTCAAATTTTCACAGGTTTGTTATTTTATGCATATGTTGAGATACACCAATTGCGAAGACTAGTCTTTGACAATTACCAATAGTGTCCACTGTCTTTAACCCGTACAGTACTACATAAACGTTTATCTCAAACTGCATAAACTTAAATTTAAAAAGAAACGTCTTACAGGTATTTAACAAATGTATCTTTGTTCAATCACATTGGTTGCCTTAAAACCTTACTTGGTAACGAGTAATGGGGAGAGGATGGTAGTATAAAATATTGTGAGAAACGGCTCCCTCTGAAGTGATGTAGTTTTTAAGAAAGAAGTAATTGTCCTCGAAATCAAGTATCTGAAAGCACACAACTTTGTGTGACAAGGGTGTTTTTTCTTTCATAGTTATCTTGCAACTTCGACGACTAATTGAGCTGAATTTTTCACAGGTTGGTAATTGTTTTGCATATGTTGAGATACACCAAGTGAGAAGACTGGTCTTTGACAATTACCAACAGTGTCCAGAGTGTTTATTGTTATTTAATTGATGTTATTGTAACTTGTCTACTTTATCGTTATTTTGTTATGTATTCTTTGTTTTTTAACGAGCAGAGACTTGACTTAATATGTCGGTTGGTGATGAACCGTCAAAGTATTGACAGTTCATTCCACAATCACTTTTTGAAGCATTTTGAATTCCAAAAACAACGATTCAACATTTTACACAATATATTGCCTCTGAAAATGTCAACGACGCCTCTATTTCAGACAGGTATATCAATACGTAATACCGCAAGACCTTTCGTCTACTCACCCCCTACGCAGTGAAAAAAAATATCCCACAAGAAAGACAAGTTGTTTAAATTGAACGAAAAGAGAAGGCCTTCAAGCTAGAACGTGGACGGCCCATATCCTACAGGGAGAAGGAGGGCCAACACAGACAGCGGATAATAGAAAAATATGGTGTTTAATCAAAAGCTGAGACGGGTGAATCTGTTTAAAAAAAAACGAAGAAATAAAATATAACATAACAATACTCGTTTCGAATGTCACTATACTGCCGGCTGCATTTTTATAAATAAAGACAGTATTATTTGTTTGCACCACGCAGAGTTTTTTGTTTTGTATTGTAATTATATTATTAATTTTCACATAGTCAACAATGTGGTTTCATCTTTCCTATTATAACACAGAAAAATCAATTTCATAATGTCATAATTTGCGAAAATTCTTTACCACACCTGCTGCCAGAGTAAACGTCCTTAAGACGATTGTGAAGAGGGGGGGGGGGGGGTGGTAACCTCGAAATGGACAGGATGCTTGTGGAAGAGACTACCACTTGTAATCAACGCCTTGCGATGCTAAGTGGTGGACTTAGACTACGACCATTCGGGGTCTCCTCAGTTATTAGTGGTGATTTTGTTATAAATGCTTTAAGGTAAACCTGAAGTGGCTTGAGTGTAAACTGGATAAGGGTTGGGATGGGACTGTACACAAACGGCTGTAATTGGTGGTGGTGAGTTTTTTTGTCATAAATTAGCTTAGTTCACTGCATGTATGTAAGACATAGCCACAAACTATGGAGCACCTCCTAAGATGTCCCAAACTGGAGCAAGAATGCAAAATTGAGGACCTTACAGAGTACATGATATTGCTAGGTGCGTCCAGTTCTGGCTGAAACACAGTATATAGTGTGTGTGGACACGATAAGAAGAATACTGCAAAACAAATGGAGTGTTAAAGTTACCACCGTGATGTCATATAGCTATACGGTGGGGAAAAAAGTGTACATATATAGTGTGTTAAAAATAACACTAATGTCTGCCAACATGATTACATGACTATTATGGAAACTTGCATCAGGGGTTTGCACCGCTGATACTCAGTACTACCCCAAGCGCTGTGACGCCATTCACACACAGGCATAATACCCGGATGGGATTCGAACCTTCTACCTACGCAATTTGGGGATTTTCTTACCAACTAAACCAACGATTACATTAAATATAAAGCCGACTACTACGATTTGTGCCATCCACTACACGAATTACAATTGATTACATATAGGGAAAGCATTATATGGTGGCTGGAAAAAACTGGAGTCTCTATTAAATTGATTATTAAAGACAATGGACACTGTTGGTAATTGTGAAAGACCAGTCTTCTCACTTGGTGTATCTCAACATATGCATAAAATAACAAACCTGTGAAAATTTGAGCTCGATTGGTCGTCGGAGTTGCGAGATAACTATGAAAGAAAAAACACCCTTGTCACACGAAGTTGTGTGCTTTCAGATTCTTGATTTCGAGACCTCAAATTCTAAACTTGAGGTCTCGAAATCGAATTCATTGAAAATTACCTCTTTCTCGAAAACTACGTCACTTCAGAGGGAGCCGTTTCTCAGAATGTTTTATACTATCAACCTCTACCCATTACTCATGACCAAGTGAGGTTTTATGCTATTAATTATTTTGAGTAATTACCAATAGTGTCCACTGCCTTTAAGCTTTAAACTAATGTAACATGAAATAGAATTGTCTAATGTGGAATAATTTTTGTTTTATATCAGACGCTTTTTTCCCCAAGGTAACAAAGTGCCCACAGTGGTTATGTTGTTCGATTGCGGGCGCTGCTTTGGCGTCTGTAACGCAATCTGCCGGTATTTGAACATTCCCTCCTCCAGCTTCGGGTCAGAGAGTTAATTTTATTCCAATCGCTCGGCAGGACAATTTAAGCTCATTTATCACCATTTGCTGTGTTAATGACGGTGCATTCGATGAGTTCCATTCTATGGGGGTAGGTTGGAGTTGTGAAGGAATGGGGATGGTAGCTGATTTGACGAGAGAGACATATCTGGCCCCCTAGCTGCCATATTTTTGACGAATGAGTATTTGCGACCATATATACCTGGAAGCTTTGTTTGGACGGTGGAATTAAAACCTGCCCGCATGGGAGTTCCGTTTTTGTGGTTTTGTTTTTTAGAGAAATATGATCACGGATCGAGTGACGTGTTTACAGCAATTAAAAAGTCAGCAGAGGAATCTGACAAAATGTTCTCCACGCTGCACCTCTGACATTATCGTAATATCTTCAGTGTCCCCAGACTCTTATAATTTGTATTTTTTTTTAGAAATGCGATCTGTAGGAAAAGGGGTAGAATATGTTGACTTTCGCACCTCGACTTCTGAAAGTGTTTTATTCGGAAGTTTGGAATTCACTGCACGAAGCTTCTTTCCATAGTTTTTGCGATGATAAGAAACTTATCTTTTAATTGGGCCACTTGATCCCGGAGGGCGTAACAACGGTGACGGGAATCGCCCGATGGTGGCGATAAAAAGTAGGCTGGGATTCCTTTGATTCGATTTGTGAATAGTTTCCAATAAAAAAATATCCAAAGTGTGATTGTAAAATCTGACTGGGGGCGATAAAACGTGTCCTTATGAACTGTGGTTTGAAACTGGTTTGTGTATAATAAAGTACAGTGCGGTGCTAAACATCTCCGTGACGGCATGTCTGATAATTAGCACGTCCGAACGGCTGGTTGACGGAGGCTATCTTCTAACTGATAAGCCTAAGGGATAGCAATATGAGTGTGGGATGTCTCAGTAGGTGATGGTGATATTGGCAAGTCAGAACGACTGGATTTATAGACTAGCTCAAACCCTAAACTGAACATCTCCGTGACGGCATATCTGATAATTAAAGCAAGTCCGAACTGCTGGTGCAACTTTTCAAACTGATAAGCCTAAGGTATAGAGATGGCGGTATGAGCATGTTGGCACGTCCGAACGGCTGGATTATGAAGACTAGCTTCAACCTAAACTAAACATCACCGTGACGGCATGCCTAATAATTAGCACATCTGAACGGCTGGTGCACGGAGGCTATGTTCAAACTGATAAGCCTAAGGGATGGCGATATGAGCGTGGGATGTCTCAGTCGGTGATGGTGATATTGGCAAGTCAGAACGGCTGGATTATAGACTAGCTCAAACCCTAAACTAAACAGCTCCGTGACGGCATGTCTGATAATCAGCAAGTCCGAAGTGCTGGTGCAATAAAGAGGCCATCTTCAAACTGATAAGCCTAAGGGATAGAGATAGCGATATGAGCATGTGATGTCCGAATGGGTTATGGAGGTATTGGCACGTCCGAACGGCTGGATTATGAAGACTAGCTTCAACCCTAAACTAAACTTCACCGTGACGGCATGCCTAATAATTAGCACATCTGAACGGCTGTGCACGGAGGTTATCGTCAAACTGATAAGCCTTAGGGATAGAGATGACGATATGAGCGTTTGATGTTTCAGTGGGTTACGACGTTATATTGCCACATCCGAACGGCTGGATTATGAAGACCAGCTCAAACTGATAATAGTGTTTTTCAGAAACTGGAACAATAGCTGACAATGCTACTGTTGTTGCAGTTATAAAACTTTGAACGACTGGTTGGTTGAGACTAACTATCTGTAACAGCTAAAGCTTTGTGCGATTTGGGGTCGTACAGCATAAACGCAGTACCCGTGTCTCAATTATACACACACCCTACTGCCGCCATCTTCAACCGGTTCCCTGTATTCATTAACGATAATAAATACATATCCCAAGAAACGAGCCTGACTAAATCCCATATAACCTCGGTTTGTTTACACTGGTAAGAATATTTAACAATTTGCATGGTTATCCCAAACATAATCATAAAGGTATGACGTAGTCCTGACAAAAAGGCAAAGCATGTGTAGGCTATAGTGTAGTCGTCTTCAGCAAAACTACTAATTAATACTACGTATTACTTTTTATTACGTTAACGCACAGTGATTATAAGTTCCAAAATCTCAATTAAGAACAGTATGAAGCAATGTATGCCTCTGTCCAGAAATTATACAAAAAAATATTAAACTATACATCTTCTGTTTTGTTCTGCATTCATCTGACCGAAATATTTTTTTCACAAGATTTATCTATAAGTATACACTTGTTAAAGGTCCGGTTTGGATCGAAAGCTTATAAGGCCATCTATACCTATACTCATTATGTACAAGTATACACTTTACATACACATTGATCGTAATATATTTTAGTTTCATAATAATTCTTGAGATACGTTGACCGTGTTTTTGTTCACCCTTTTTTTTTTAGGGGGGGGGGGCGGATGTGCAGACAAAAGAGTTGTAGTAGTATTCTTGTGAAAAGTGAATATTGAATATACGACGTTCAATAAATTTCTCGAGTGGTTGGGAAATATTTACCCCGCGAGGAGAGCTATTGGTTTAAAACAAAGAGACCAAACACATTTCTCAATGAAAACATTTTAACCGAAATGCCTTGGGTGAAGCGGGGTTTACTCTCCCAGTATAAAACGTCGACCGGTGGGATCTGACATTAAACGAGGGAAGGAGAGAAGGGGCTTGGGTTGTGGGCTACAAAACATGGGATTCGAACCTCATCTTTGTCAAAGGATAGGCTCTATTGATTTCAATCTCACGTGAGAACCCATTGGTGAGCGCGAGGGGATTGGACTGCTCGGATGCAAGGGCAAACCATTTTAATTTTTCCCCGGGGAACAAAAAAGCCAACACACAAAATGCCTTCTAGATAATTATAAACATTTGCTTTCCATTACGGCCTTTTTGGGTTTGCCCCTTTGTGCGCTTGTACAAGTATTTTTTTTTTTTTTTTTTTTTTTTTGCCGGAAACACAAAAAGCATGTAGGCTACGCATGGGCCTTTTTAAAGGGTTTGGGTACTTTTATGTAGTACACAATGTTCACAGAATTACTTTAAATGTTCACAGAATTACACTAAACACACACGATTTGATGACAGTTATGGTAGAAAGCTTCCCTTAAAACATTACTTGCGATCAATGTCACCAAAATAATGTTCGTCTCAGAAGACGAAAACTAGTTTAGCATGTTCAACGTATTAATTTTACTCGACTCTCATGAAAATATTGATCTGTGTTTTGTACATTTTTTCTCAAAAACTTGACGACTTATGAATCTGAAATTTCGTCATATACATACAAATATATACGGACACCTATATTTACAGTGAGTAGGGATTCATGTCATGGCCAATAACTTGATCAACAGGTACAAAAACCCTTTAAAGTCTTCGTTTTGTGGAAGGAACCAGTTCATTGTACGCCTTATAATTTAGATCGGGGTTGTTGTAAATATACCAACCATTAATATAAGTAGGGTTGAAACTTAACATAGTGGGAGTATTATAGAAAACTTTCTGTGACGATAGGTGGCAGCAGACTTACCGGGTAAATCCATTGTTCTCAGAATTATGCGCATGTTCAGAACTACGTAAACAATGGACATTTACCCGGTAAGTCTGCTGCCACCTAGCGTTGGGAAGTCTCCCATTAGGTGAGGTTTTCGGTAGCAACCGGTGGTTGACAACTCAACGTTTCGATCAGTATGCTTCGATCGTCTTCATGAAAATGCTGGACTCTTTTGCTGGATCCTACTTAAGTACTGTCAGTTTATCTCAAGGCAGTACTTAAGCAGCATCAAGCAACAGAGTTCAACATTCTCCCTAAGACGCTCAGCTCAGAGCATACTAATTGAAACTTAAATAATGTGAAACAGTGTGATTTTTCCTATTTTTTAATCTCTGTATATTTTCCTGTAATTCGACCTCCGGTCGCCATTGGAATTTGTTTTTAAAATAATGAACCAATTATGAATGAATGAATGAATGAATGAAAAAACCGCCGGTTCTTTTCAGAACCATCACTAGTCAAAAAGTCAAATCCTCACCTAAGCATCATGCATTGTTTGTCCTCGTTTGTTGCTGCAAAACGTTCCACACAACAAAAAATCCAAAATATAATATTCCTCTCTACCTTTAGAAGGATATGAAGATGTTCAATGGCGCATAAAGTTATGCGATGCTCTACATATGTCAAAGACGGGGGGGAAAAAAACAGTATTAACGATGATATAAATCTTTACAAATAATTACGCATGAGTTCACTGACAGTGGCAACTCTAGTCGAAACAGATGTATACTTGTACAGTAGTTTATATGCATTTCCAGGTGTAACTTTGAAGGTGTATCTATTTTTGACAGTTGTCTGTGTGTGCAAATCTTTCGGTGGCGGTCTAATGCTGTCGTATTTCCTTGGAATCCGCATGTGCAACTTGTAATAATAGAATGTCTAAAGCTTTCAAACAAGAATCATTTTATGTGAATAAATACAAGTAAAGAGCATTGTAACGACGCTACCCATTTCAGGGTCACCAATAGATAAATATTCTTTCTGGACTTCAAAGCATTAGCGTCAATTTAAAACTACATTTAAATTTGATGAAGAGAAAGTATAAAATCAGCTATTGCAAACTATATATTAATTGGTTTGCGGTAATTTATTTTTTGTTCTATACCACCGCGGAGTAGATTGTTCGGGTGTCCGGGAGACTTGTCAGTTCTGAAAAGAACTGTCCTGAATTTGATTAACTATTGCAAACTGTTTACTAAAACCCAAACGATATCATAATTGCAAAACATAAATGGTATGACGTTTCGACCCCAGCAGAGTCTCTCTCGAAGACTAAAATATTATTATTCAAACCAACCGCACAAACATCTACAACCACGCAAAGCATCAAGTAGCCAAAAACCCAGTTTACAATTTTGACGTACCAAGACCTGACTTGCTTTCAACAACTATGCCTTAGAGTTCGGGAAAGGGAAATAATCAAAATAAATAATTTACTAACCCAAAATGACCTACGAGGTAAATGCAAAAGATGAATTGTTTCACGTTTTGACCCAAACAAAGTATTTCTCGAACTACAACACAACATCTAGTTAATGAATCACAATTTCTTGATTTGTGTAATTCATAATCATAGACGTCAAACCAATGTTTGTGAGAGAGATTGGCCGTTGCCAGCTTGGTGTTTATATCCCTTGGGTGAGTTTGCCGAGTTCCCTTGATGGGAAGATCATTAAAAAAACAATAAAAAAACATACATACATATAGTACATACAACAACCGCAAATCGTCAATAAATCAAAAATACAGTTTACGATTTTCTTATATTAAGACCCGACTTCCTTTCCAAAAAAACTCATGCTCTCAGAGTTCGGGCCTATGAAATAACCAAAGAAAATAATCAAATAAGATTCTAAGATGTGTTATAAAAAAAAGGGTCACGGTATACACACAAACGTGTACAAATAAATCACATACAAAAAGGAGTGACTTTGTTAACTCAATAATGTCTTTTCACACGGCCGTTTCCTTGAACGGCTTTTGATCAGGAAACTTACTTCTTCTTTTTCTTCTCCGCTCAAACTCAGCATCCAACCATTTTAACCGAAAACAGGTTAAACGCGCACGAGATTCAATAATGTACTTCGTTGCAAATGCAATCAGCAATTACAACGGGGGAGAAAATTACCAAACCCCTTGTGGAACCGTTCAATGAAAAAAAAACAATATAGGATTGAAGTATTCGATGTTTGGGACGCGAGTTTACCCACGACCTTTCTCCTTGCAGCAATGAAAACTATAACACCTTTTATAATGTGGTTTTATGTAATGCCTCACAGTTTTAGGCCCTCGGCCCAATTTCATAGAGTCGCTTAATAAGCGGAAAATGTTGCCTAATAATGCTCTGCTTAGCAGAAATAAGCAGGATACCAGTCACAAATTGTACATGGGGCATGGTACTTCGGCTGGTAACCTTATTCTGGTAAGCATAATTTTGTTGTGCTCAGCAAATTTTTGTGCTTAAGCATGCAGCTCTGTGGAATTGTGCCCTTGAAACATAGAATGAGACACTTAATGTAAACGAAAAAGAAGTACTCAATAGACACCCTTTAATCAACAAAACGCCGTGAATTTCACGACAATTATGTCACTAACAATAATTATACAAACATGAATCTACCTTCGTAAAATTTTATTTGCTATGACGATACCATTGCAGTATTAATCTATCGTGGTTTTTGTTTTAAAGGGAAGGTACACTATTGGTTATTGTCAAAGACCGGTGTTCTCACTTGGTGTATCTCAGCATATGCATAAAATAACAAACCTGCGAAAAATTCAGCTCAATTAGTCGTCGAAGCTGCGAGATAACTATGAAAGGAAAAAACACCCTTGTCACACAAAGTTGTGTGCTTTCAGCTACTTGATTTCGAGACCTCAAGTTCTAAATCTGAGGTCTCGAAATCAAATTCGTGGAAAAATTACTCTTTCTTAAAAACTACATCACTTCAGAGGGAGCCGTTTATCACAATGTTTATACATCATCCTCTCCCCGTTACTCGTTACCGAGTAAGGTTTTAGGCTAACAACTATTTTGAGTAATTACCAATAGTGTCCACTTTAAAAAATGATGAGAGAAAAAACACCCTTGTTGGACGAATTTGTGTGTTTTCAGTAGGAATGAAAGACTTCTAACTAGAAGTCTTTTAATATTTTAGTGAGAAACTACCTCCTTTTTAAAAACTACATTACTTCAGAGGGAGTCGTTTCCCACAATTATTTTATACTATCAGCAGTATGCAATTGGGCCACGGTTGATACCCGTACCCAAGTCGAAGTATTCAAAGAGAAAAGCAACAACAAATGAAGTGAAAATCTTCTTTGGCAGCTGACTGAGCGATCACCTTAAGTATCATCGCATTCAGCCCGGAGGGAAGGCTACGTGACCGTTGTGCGTAGTAGACTTAGCTCAAGTCTAAGTGCGTGACGAGCATGCAACAAACCAACGCTAGTGTTTATATCTACAATACTTGTATAGTCAAGTTTTACGGTGAAGTTTGGAAATAAGAAGGAAGGATTTAGCTAAAGCCTGCTGTTTTATTTCCGATCGGTATATATGTCTGTCATCGTAAAACATTTGTATTAACAGATAATTATAGCGATCTTGAACGATTGAAGGTGGAGGGAAGACCATGCAGGAATTAAGACATGGTTATAGGAAAAAAAGTTCAAGTAAAATAACTTGACATTTAAGTTGGTGTGTAACATAAACATCTTCTGATATACAACAGTAGATAAAGTGGCACATGCTTTGCGTGCCCTTTTACAGTTACGACAGTTTAGTCTTCAGGATTATAATAAAATGCCATCAAACGTGGGCGAATGAGAGATGGAAAGTAAGGGAGAGAGAACCAATTTATCGCGTGGAGTTTTCGTTTTCTTTTCTCATCGGCCCGGAAAAAAACAGCCTGCAGAGCACGGCCTAGCTGTCTGCATTTACTAAATTAACGAGGGGCCCCTCGAAAGAGTTAATGGGCAAGAGATCTGATTAATGCCCAGTCCACCATTGCCTTCGCAAGCTGCCGTAGAACACTCCCCCCCCTCCCCCGAACCCGAGGATGGTTAGATGCCGCAACCACAAAATTACCAGCCACCGAGAGGGGAAATTATCCACTGCTAATTGTTTTAGGTGGCGAACTGCCGACGGTGTATGTTCCTTTTGAATCGGATTACTTTAAACATAACTAAGCGCGTTGGGATGGTCTCTAAAATGTCATCGCTAGTGTTAGGGGAATATTCTGTTTATCTTATATCATTGCAGTTTGGCGCTCAAGTTTCAGCCATTTCAGGTAGTTATTTAACTATTGCGCTCTCGGATATTGCTTAAATTGACACCTTCACACGTGGCTATTACTTCGTCAACAGATCGTCTGCTCAGAACTTATTATGTCGTTATAGTGCAATAGTATGGATTTCTTAAAATTGCTTTTGCATATTTTTGAGCTCCGTGTTAATCGATAAAGAGTGGTCTTCAAAAGATTTATTTGTCAACAAGAAACATTTGTTTGCTTAGTTAACTTTTTGTATTTATTGTTTTCAAATGTGTGCACATTTTTCATTTGAAGACCTCTTTATCAATTCATATTTGGTTTAATCTACTTGCCAGGTAAATTTGTTCTTTAGAGAATTGTCTTTATTTATTCTACTAGCGCGGAGTAGATTTAATGGACTGTTCGGGAGACTTCTTAGTTCTGAAAAGAATTGTCCTGCTGTTTTAACGACTACCTCTTTATCAATATTAGGTATATTAAATTACAATGTTATGAGCAGATGAGATAATCGATTCCATGGAAGGCGACTCGAGGAGCGGTGGGGCTGAGTTTAGCTTTTTCCAAAGTGCACGCAGACTCCTGCCCCCTGCTTCTCAATTCCATATTTATTTGTTTCACAAAATATAATTACATAGCGATGGTATCGGAGTTATCAACAAGAAAATCCAGGTCGAGTCGTCCAGAGGGGTATAGAATTTCATAAAAGATAAACACAAACTGCGTGACTCCGCAGCAGAGTCCTTTCCTTTTTATTATAGAAAATGAAAACCATATCAGCAATTACCAAATTGTAATGCGAAACCCCCAAGATGCAACCTAGTTTCAAATTTCAACGCCAAATCTATATGTCCAGTCTGATTGTCTAAGTTTAGCCGGTGATTTATCACAGTAGGCTACTTTATCAGAGGACTCTATTTACACACGGGCCCCTCTTAATTCGAGAGAGACCTCGAGACAGACTGAGCAGTACTCCACTCTGGTAACTACCGGTATTATAACCGCTCCGTTCTGTCTGTTGGGTTTGTCCCCCCTTTAAATTGTTTGTGGCCGGTTCGTTTGGGGACTTGAAGAAGGCTTGGCTGCGTTTACCCACCTGCACTGGCAAACAGATACTTGAGAGAGCTTTTACCCTTGATGTGAGGGGAATTGAATGAAATAGGGTGATGTGGTTATTGCTTCTATTGTACGCACTGGGCACAATTAGAAGGGGGGAAAATGGGCAACTACATTGGTGCGTTTCTAATAATTGAACAGCAGTAAGTAGGGGCCTGTTATTGAATCTCATTTTTTACCAAATGAGGGCCATGCAATTTTCCTTATTTCATCATCCATGTTGACGCACTGATTTGATTTGCAGGGAAATGAGCCTCAAACAGAAAACGAGGCAATCAACTAAGACTATTTGAACAAAACTTCAAGAAAAAAACAAAATGGTGATTTTACTTGTGAACTATTTTTATAACGCAGACATTTTCTTATAAATCTGTGTGACGTTCGCAGGTTTACGAAATTAGTTTCTAATCACTTGAGCCCTTAGTGTGCACCGGTTGGTTGAGATCTTTGTGATCAAGTTCGTATGATACCTCATTAAAGAGAAATATCACTTGCTAAAAAAATTGAGTTAACTTGCTTTGTTTCGCAGGGCACCAGTTTACGCGACAGCTCGTCACCAATCGATACCCATTATTGTACGTGAGGAAATTAGTGTGCAGTGAATACATTACCCGAACCGGCAGCCTCCATGTAAAAAGTCAGATCGATATAACGAATAGTGCTGCGTTCTGTTGAACAACCGTCACTAACTCAAATCGAACTCTTGGGGGCAGCAAACTGCTTTAATTGCTCTTTAATTTCATAGCGCTGAACTGTGCAGCTGAACATGAAAACCTAACAACCAAACATTTTGGTAATTGTGTACCGACATCTCACCTACTGTGTGATGCATGGCATTCGTTTATCAAACATTCCTAATCGAATGCACTTTAATTTGTAATTATAGAAAGACAATTCAATGTGCATCAATCACCCTGTGTGCGCGGAGGCCAAAAGAAACAAAAACAATACTTGGCAAAACGAAACGTGTTTCTAATTACGCGTGTTAAAAATACTAACTATCACGTCAGCGCAGAAAGCTTGCGTACCGTGCCGTTGATCGGATATGTGGAACGGAGATCCCGCACTGCCAGTGCACTTTCCGAGTGCAACGGCAAGAAATGAAAAAAAACCGGCAATTGGATAATGACCGAGGATATTTTTCTCTGCAATAAAAATAGGAATTTGCCTGACGTTTCAAACCTATAGCAGAGTCTTTCTCAAAGGCTAATTAACGATAACACGACAGACATGAATTGGTAACTAGGTGTAACATTAAGCAGTGAGTGAAATGGAGTTACATGAAAGAGAAAGAGTCAAAAAGCAAACAGAAAGAAGCATGGGGGTAAACAGTTAATTTGAAAATCAAAGGGTGGAGGGAAGGGGCTGGTTTAACCTTTAGGAGTTGGAAACACAAAGGATAATTTCAAGGGTAGAAAAGGGAGACAAAATAAATAATTGGTAAATGAGGCAGGATTTTTGTTCTCTCTTCAATATTATTAGTTTTTAACTTTTGGGGGATATAAAATTTGTCATTTCTTCAAGGTCTTTCAAAGCACCATTGAGTTTTGTTTTTCTGTTCAGGGTCCGAGTTTGTTGTTTATTCACAACAAAAACCTGAATCTAGATTGACGTTTTGACGTGTCCTTCGTGGCAAGGACCAAATGATTACGAATTATCGTCGGGTTATAGAAATCCTCACGTGATTTGCAAACAATTTGAGTACCCTGATGGGTTGACATTGATCGTACTTGCCACACTGTCTGGTGCCCTGAATTCAATTGTAGTAGTCATGGTTGTGTTATAACTGTAAAGGCACCAGTCTAACTGTCCCTCTGGCCTCGGTTTCGTTACATTGATTTGTAGGGGGTAACAAAACTACTTTGTTTCTATATAGCACAAAACCCACAATGAAGCAATGTAAATGTTATGCTCTATAATTGTAAACAATATTTTTAGACTGTACAGTTTTGAATGCTTATCTCAAAGCCAAGGTGCTACATTCAAAGCCCATTAATGTTTGTCCGTTTCTCAACTTTTATCATTGGAAAAGAATCCAGTTGACTTCGTCTTTTTGCAATCCCTCATCAGCAGGAGTACTACCCTTTTGAGATGGCTAGTATTTATTTTTTTTATTCTTGAGTGTTTTTTTATTGTACTTTTTAGTGTTTTTTGTTTTTGTTTTAAGGCTCGAAAAAAACAAAGTCGCCCACGGGTGAAAACTCGTCAGGAGCTCAAATACACTCGAGACTAATACTGTCAATTTGCGCCTTGGCAGGGTAATATTGACGTGGCGTATCTATGAAAATGATTTTTATAAAATGCCAAGAAATAAAGTGAAATGGGGGGGGGGGGGGGACACACTAGTTGGATGCTACAAGATTTAAAGGTACTGGACACCATTGGTAATTACTGAAAATATTTGTTACAAAAACTTACTTTGTAACGGCTCCCTCTGAAGTAACGTAGTTTTTTTAGAAAGAAGTAATTTCTCACTAAAATATTTGAATTAAACTCTAGACCTCAGCTGAGTTCTCGAATCCAAGGCATCTGAAAGCACACAACTTGTGCGACAATGGTATTTTTCTTGCATTGTTCTCTCGCAACTTCAACGACCAAGAGTTCAAATTAATTTCCGCAGGTTTGTTAAATTATACATTATGTTGAGATACACCATGTGCGAAGGTCTTTGACAATTACCAAAGGTGTCCAGTGCCTGTACGGGTAGCCTTTTGTTCTCACTACTTCACAAAAATAAACCAATATATCAATATTCGTTCTCAACATAAACCGAATACAAAATAAACAAGACATTTATGACACAAATCCTAGTAAAAATACTAATTAGTGAAAAAAACATTAATAAGCGTTCGTGCAAAAAAGGTCTACACCAAACCGTGGGAAACAGAACACCGCCTGGCAATATTGCGTCAGTAAGTAACGTCTGAGGCCAGGCGAGTCTGTCCGACCTCGCACCAAAAAAAATGGACATCCATTATTCTCGGCCCACTTTTTTTTATTATGACGGCCTGGTTCTACGGCACCCTACTGATTGTTTTATCTACAGGAGTGCTTTAAAGGAGAAGTATAGCACACCATCAAGTTAAATTTCAAGGGAAGCTTTCTTCTATCATTGTCTTTAATTCGTGAACGTTTAATGTAAATCTGTGGACGTTTGTGTTTTGTGTCGCACAAAAATACCCAAAACCCTTTAAAGGGACACGTTGCCTTGGATCGGTCGAGTTGGTCTTTAAAAAGCGTTTGCAACCGTTTGTTACAAAATGCATATAGTTAGAAAGATGATTTAAAAGTAGAATACAATGATCCACACAAATTTGCCTCGAAATTGCGTGGTTTTCCTTTTACTTTGCGAACTAACACGGTCGGTCATTTATGGGAGTCAAAAATTTGACTCCCATAAATGGCCGACCGTGTTAGTCGACGAGGTAAAGGAAAACCACGCAATTTCGAGTGATACTGGATCATTATATTCTACTTAATTTAAAACATCTTTCTAACTATATGCATTTTGTAACAAACGGTTACAAACGCTTTCCAAAGACCAACTCGACCGATCGAAGGTAACGTGTTCCTTTAAAGAAGTCAATCACTTTGGAACTATGGAGTAGTCATCAGGCTGAAGTGTTCAAGGTTCTAGCCGCGAATTGATACCCTCCCGGCTAGCTATCAGCGTGGTATCTCCGTGTGACGCCACGAAGGCCAATGAATTAAACTCATTGGAAAAGACGTTCGGGTTTGGTTTTAATTCAATGTGTGTTATTTAGGGCCGAGTGGATTTATCACTCGGCCATGAAATGCGCAACCAAATTTCCCAAGAGGTTGTGAAGAGAGGGACAGAAAATGAAATTGAGCTATGTTTCAATCTCCCCCCAAAATATGACAAACATGAAATGAGTTTGTCCCTTGAAGCTTGAGTTCAATCATTCTTATTAAATACAATGTTATAAAAATAATATTCCATATAGAAAATATGTGTAACGAATTGTCGACGTCCGTGCGGGACGGCAGCTAAATGAATGTGTTCTTGAAGCTCGTGTTCAATCATTCTTATCAAATAAAATGTTATAAAAAAATAATATTCCATGTAGAAAATGTTTGTAACAAACGAATTGTCGATTTCAATTGGGGGCAACAGCTAAGTAAAAAAACTACTATAAAGGTGGCAGTTTCAATAAAATTGTTCGTTGACGTCATTATGTCATCAATCATCCTTAAAGAGACATTGGGATTTAAAGGCAGTGGACACTATTGGTAATCACTCAAAATAATTATTAGCATAAAACCTTTCTTGGTGACCAGTAATGGGGAGAGGTTGATGGTATAAAACATTGTGAGAAATGGCTCCCTCTGAAGTGCCATAGTTTTCGAGAGAGAAGTAATTTTCCACGAATTTGATTTCGAGACCTCAAGTTTAAAACTCGAAATCAACTATCTAAACGCACACAACTTCGTGTGACAAGGGTATTTTTTCTTTCATTATTATCTCGGAAGTTCGATGACCGATTGAGCTCAAATTTTCACAGGTTTGTTATTTTATGCAAAACTTGAGATACAACAAGTGAGAAGACCGGTCTTTGACAATTACCAATAGTGTCCACTGCCTTTACATTGCTGTGGTTAAATAATGGTAAATACAATGGATAAGTATTCTTTTAAAAGGTTTTGATACTTTTGGTGTAACAAATTGTTGGCTATGAAACGAATCCCTTCTCACTGTGAATGAAGATGTATGTATTATAATTTACCTGTAGAAGTTGAAGCTTCAATGGTCGTCAATTTTTGTGAAAACCACAGAGCGATGTTTCCAAGAGAGTCGCGTATACCAGTACTTGTAAAAACAAAATTTATGCTAAAATATTTACTGTCTCCAGAGACGAAACTTATTTTCTTGACATTGTTTTGCTCATTATTTTTAAAACTACAGCACCTCAGCAAGTAATATTTTAAAGGAAGCTTTCTACAATCAGTATCTTCAAACCGTGTAAGGTTAATGTAAATCTGTGGAGATTGTGTTTGGTGTCCTACAAGCAGTACCCAAGCCCTTTTAATGTCAAACTGTTGGCATCAATATCGGTTTTTAAGAAAAAGCAATGTTTTAAAACTTGATTAAAATCTCGAGTAAGGAAGGTTTTTTAACCCAATTGTTCTTTCTGTCCTTTACTTCTTTTGTCTTTTGTCTTCTTGAAAACCTATAGATTTTTCTTTTTTTCCCCTTTTTTGTATTCTCTTGTGGGGAAAAACCCCGTACTAAATAGTGTGAAGTACTTCAGGGTTGAAACTTCCACTCGTGGGTCGATTTTGTAACACAAGTCGAGATTTCCCCGACTTATGCACGAACACGTTAGCACCCCACATACTGAGAAATGGACAAAAAACGGCACCGAATTTGTTCAGGTTTCGTTCGCAAAAGAAATTGAAATTTAAAGGGAATAGTTCAGCTTATTGCCAGGGTGTTTGTTTAGCATTGTAATCCGTTTAATACCGCTTGGTTTGGTTAAAGAGTTGTTGGTACTTTTTGCACCACACAAAACACAAATGTCCACAGATTGACATGAAACTTGCACGGTTTTAAAAATTATGATAGTACAAAAATTCCCTAAAATATAACTCACTGACGTGCTGTAGTTTTCAGAACAATGAGTAAAACAATTTAACGAAAATAATGTTCGTCTCAGTGAAATGATTATGTTAGGCACATGCACAATGGGTTTACGCGACTCTCCTGAAAACATAGCTCTGTGATTTTCACCTTGTTTTCAAAAACTTGACTAATGAAGCTGAAACTTCTAATAGGTAAATTATATGATATTATAAACATCTTCATTCACAGTGAGTATGCATATAGGGATTCATGTCATGGCCAAACATTTGATCCACAAGTTTTAAAAACTATTTAAAGACACTGGACACTATTGGTAATTGTCAAAGACTAGCCTTCACAGTTAATGTATCTCAACATATGCATAAAATAACAAACCTGTGAAAATTTGAGCTCGGTCGGTCGTCGAAGTTGCGAGATTATAATAAAAGAAAAAACACCCTTGTCACACGAAATTGTGTGCTTTTCGATGCTTGATCTCGAGACCTCAAATTCTAAATCTGTGGTCTCGAAATCAAATTCGTGGAAAATTACTTCTTTTTCAAAAACTACATTACTTTCAGAGGGAGCCGTTTCTCACAATGTTTTATACTATCAACCTCTCCCCATTACTCATTACCAAGTAAGGTTTCATCCTAATATTATTTTGAGAATTTACCAGTAGTGTCCACTGCCTTTAAGCGCTAGACCCCCCCCCCCCTCCGGAGAGACAATTGGCTACAGTAGGATGACAATCTAATGATATTTTGACAGTGTGCCTCATTATCCTATTAGTGTTTTTCTAACCAAATCTAATGTGTTAATTTCGACGGTTCGGGGAATGTAGATTTAGTGCTTTGCTTATTTAGGGAATACATTAAACGTGGATTAGACGCAAGAATCATCATTATGGCACTGTCAGACGGTCTAACACAAACATTGAAATCACTTATTTCAATTACCATTCAAATTGCTGCTCAATGTGCTAGGTATTGTGTGTGTTTTTTTTTCACTAATCTATATTTCTAAAGAAAAGATATATACATGGGAAACTGTTTAAAGTCACCTGGAAGTGGTATTTTGTCAAAATAAAGCTTTTGTCACTAAAATATGTGTTTTGATGAGTGGAACATAAACAAACAATGAACTAAGATTTTAAAAAAAAAATTGTTTCCATGTTAATTACAAATTTGAAAATAAGCCCGACCCGAGAGGGCGTGTTCGTGACGTCAATCGAGGCGCGATGAATCGCATGCAGTGCCAACACAAGATAGTGACGCTTGGCACAAGCTAAAAACATGCCCTCAAAGTTGAAACAATACCTGATTTTTTTTTTTTCACATTAGGCAAATGCTCCTTTAGGTTCATAACGTCTTTCAGGTACCTTATTCGACTTCCCCACTAGCTGGAAAAAAATGTTGGGATGGCGTCATGTATTAGAAAAGAACTTTTCTCTTCATGTCAAAATGTGTAGTGTATTCCGGATTCTCGAAGCACGACGGCTCGAAGTGTTTGCTGCACAGCGCTGGAAAAGACTTGCAAACTGACCCCATCTTTAGCAGCAATACACCTCGTCGACATTGCCGGAAAAATGCAAGAAAAAAACTTTTTTTCGAAACGTACGAACTCACTACTAGGACTTGAATGTACTTGCACGTACGTGTGTTCGATGTTCGATCGAGGCAAAATCTGCTTCGATTGACGTCACACAAGGGGTAGGCGGAGTCACCCCGACACAACTTTATTTTTTTTTTTTAAACATATAAATCGTTAAAAACAATTACACAATAAAAAATATTTTATTGTTTGAAAAAAAAAAAAATTCCAGGTGACTTTAATTATTGTCAATGTTGTGTCATGTCTTGATTCAAAGAAAGTGTGCAGATCTGAAACATATGATTTGTACTGTTGTTTAACCTCATATTTGTTTAAAAAAGGTATACCAACACAAACAGTGTACCAACACTATACATTAAATGTATACACTATACACTATACATTATCTTCTTCAAAGATCTTAGGCATACGAGTTACATTACAAAATGAAAGTCTGGTACCTCACCGAGGCAACGAGGGCGATTGCCTCCGTGCCCCCTAGTCCTTGCATCGGTATCCTTGAAATGCAACAGTATCAATTTACATTGTCCTAATCACAAAGGGTGCCCTTTACCAAGAAGAAGATTCCTTGGTGCCCTTGCCCTTCCAAAAACGAAGCAAACAGGCCTGTAAAAAGTAAACACTAGTAGCAGTAAGCTTGCCAATTTTAACCAATCTCATCTCACATAACAATGCCAAATATTGTACATTATATTGATCCAAAAAGATGAAACACACAATAGCAATGCTCCTACCAAAACTACAGTCGGTACACCTTGAATTTATTTAAAAATACTAGATCGTTTGTATGAGTGTGACCATCAATGTTCAAACCATGCCAATGCCGGGATAATATACTGTGTTTGCTGTATACAGCCCTCTGAAACAGCTTTATTATTCTTTCGTATTCTCACATCGGGCCTATTTTGAATTGACCGTTAACGGTTCAGAATTATTTGTCAAAATACACCCATTAGCCACCCTGTTTGAAATTGCAGGCTCCAAACAGACCGTTCAGCAGTGTCAATGTGTTTTTTTTGCCGCCAAAATGTACACATCGAATTGAGTAAACCAGTGGATCGTCTGTCCAAACCACACTGTAACCTAACTCGACCAAGCGGCTTGAATGACGTCTAACGTCTATACAATGTGCTTCGATAGTTCCACACGTTCAGCAAACCATAATATAGAAAGGACCGTCTCTGTGATCAAACAGACCCGAGTATCATTCCATTGGGACGGTGTGGGTCTCACTCATGACAAAGAGCTTCTTGAAAAACGTCTAATTATGTGTAAACCTGAGCCAATGTTGCTTGGCAAACACTGAGGCGTGTAAGATAGTAGTGTGTACATTAAAGGCAGTGGACACTACTTAAACTGTATATTAGCATAAAACCTTAAGGCTTGGTAACGAGTAATGGGGAGAGGTTGATAATATGAAACATTGTGAGAAACGGCTCCCTCTGAAAAAACGTACTTTTCGAAAAAGAATTTATTTTCCGCGAACTTGACTTCGAGACCCCAGATTTAGAATTTGAGGTCTCGAAATCAAGCATCTGAAAGCGCACAACTTCGTGTGACAAGGGTGTCATTATTATCTCGCAACTTCAACGACCGATTGAGCTCAAATTTTCACAGGTTTGTTAATTTATGCATTATGTTGAGATTCACCTAGTGAGAAGACTCGTCTTTGACAATTATCAATAGTGTCCAGTGTCTTTAAAGGCACTGGACAATAGTGGTCATGAAGAGAGCGCAATGTAAATTCAATAAATCGTTATTTATAGTTTTAAAGTTGATCTAAAAAAACACAAGATACGAATGGATTATAACGCATTATCGACAGAACCACAAGCAATGGTAAAACAAAGGTCAGTGCAATCAGGAAAAACACCTGGTCTCATTACGCCTACCACCTGCCAATCACAGATTTTCCGCATTTCGATTGGCTCATTGGCGCGTTCCGAACAGTTCGCGCATGGCAAGTTGACCTTTCCATATACCCTCCGAAGTGACGCACCATTGCCTTTCCAGCGCTCCGTGTGGCCGTTTTAAGCGACTTCAACGGGGGCCGATGGTCCGGGGAATTATAAGTCAAGCAAAATGCAATTTTTACACCACAGAATTATTTCACCATAAACCAACTTTCCGAGTTCAAGTAAAAGTACCCTGTTAGTACAGTGGAAAAACATGTTTTGGCGTATTAACAACATCAATTTCACCCCAAAAAGCGTCAGTCAAGAACTGGCAACATGCTGCCAATAAAGCCTCGTCTGAAGGACCTCGTTTTACAGGACACCTTTGGTAATTTTCAAAGGCAGTATCCTGAGCTGGTGTATCGCAACATACTTACATGAACTAACAAATCTGTAAACATTTGGGCTCAAATTATTGGTTATCGAAGTTGTAAGAAATTAACGAAATACCAAAACACCCGTTGTTGTACATTTGCGTGTGCTTTCAGATAATTGGGAAAGGCTTTAGGCATGAAGTCTTCCCCAGATTCAAATGTTTGGGTGATATAAATTACCCGTTTCTAAAAATAAAAATAAAAAATACGTTACTTCAGAGAAGTCGTTTCCCACAATCATTTAAACCATCAACAGCTCTCCGTTGCTCATTACCAAGTAAGTTTTATATTTATTTTAATTAATTACTAATAGCGTCCAGTGCCTATAACGCCGGAGTTTTGGTAGTGTATATCTCATTACGATAACCAATGGGACCTGGCCATAATTTAAAAGGATCTGGCTACATGGTTAAAGTGCAGTGTATGACATTACCGCGATGTATTTGCACGTTACCAAGTCCCCTCGGAGTATCAGTTTCCTATGGCTGGACCTTTTCTAATTGGACTGAACCAAATTGGACATTAGATAGGTTAATGAAGCGATGTTATGTCTCTAGGAAAACTCGAAGACCAAGTGGCCGCCACTTAAAGAAGGTAAAAGTCCAACTTTGTTTTAGGAAAACCTGCTGCTATACACGCGCATGGTTTTCAACCCTTCGAACCAAAAACCCAAAGCACTGGTGATTTCATAACAAAAAATACTGCTGCATAATTTCCTAGGCCCTTTTCGAAACAACGGCTTCGGGTTTGGATTCGGCTTAGACTAGATTGGTCCCGCAGCTGTTTTGACAATTGCGCGTGCTTTGCGTACGTGCGCAGGGCTTCAGAAGAGAGAACGGAGCCTGAAACCGAATCCTAAACCGAAGCCGTGGATGCGAAAAGAGCTATAGACGTATTGGTTCAATCACGTTGAATGTTCCAATTTCGGGAATAGTTTACGCTCTGATTCCCATCGAGATTAATGGTATCACTTGTTCTAACCACACATAATGTACAACATAGTGGGGGCAGACTAAAGCTTGGGTTTCAATACAGATTATCATGGAAAAGATTGTTTTCATCGTTAAAACACTCAGGGGAGATATAGCACCAATTAATCAAACCCTCTAATTACTAACTAAGCCATTTCATCAAAGTGTATGACCTGGGGTAGTCATTATTTTACATTCCTGATCTAAAACTGGGTCAAACCTAAAATATGGGGGTTGGTATTGTTTTAGAGATTCCCTTTGAGGGGTAGAAAACTGTTTGCATTCATGTACTTAACACGTAATGTATAAATGTAAAACAAACTACAAAGATCCAACCCTCTGGGAGCGGTCTATTCTTCGAAAGCAGCAGGTTGATGGCAAAGTGCAACAGTGCAACCCCATTATGCCACCAAACTGTGTGGGCTTATAAGGCATACAAAAATGTCACTCATGTTTATTTTAATTGAAGAAAATCACTCCTTATTTCATTGCACTGATTGAAACACAATTAGCTTAAATAACCCTAGATAATAGCTGGACATGCGAAGAAGTATAGGTTTTCTCAGTCAAATTCGGCAAATGAGCAGTCAGTTTCATTTTCATGCGCTTTTCATGCCTCTACAGTTGATACTGCGTTTCAAATTCAGAATTCGGCCATTCAATTTCGTTTTGAATCGAGTCAAATCCCTTTAGTACACTGTTCAATAGCATTCGTTTTCGCGCGAAAAAGAAAAGCTTGGTGGTTAAATTGGCTGCCCATTTGTCGATATTGTAAAAAAAAAAATGTTGCGAAATGTACACTTCAACATTTTAGATAGGCCTATATCTTGGGTTGTATGGATATAAATAATGGTATGTCCAGTGTTGGGAGATAGTGGGAGGCTGACACGCCCATTAGGGTTTAAGTACAACTGACCACGACCTGTTCAATTTGCCCTCGACTTATGAAGTCCAAAACAATACAATGCCACAAGAACACCACCAAAACAGACACGTCTAGGACAGGAACCATCTAACACCTCCACGGAGATACCATAAAGTGCAATATAGCAACATAGGGACTATTTTACCACAAGTAATTATGCCGTAAAATGGACAACGGGCCCCTGGTCTGCAAGGTTTGACCCGCACTTCGTCCCAAAGTTTTGCACTCATGAAGTCACAAACAGTACATTGCCTCAATAACACCATCTACAAACACGTCTAAAAACAGAAAACGCCTGACACCTCACAGAAAGTATCTCTGTGAAAGTGCAATTAGCAATGTAAGGAAACACATCAAAGAACGCCAGGTGCATATATTTTGTTGGAAATGACACTTCTCCCAGCTTCTCAATTCTTTCGTCCATTTTCTTCCCCTTTTTCTTTCCCTTATCAGGTTTGCTCGACACAGCTTGAGTCTTGTCCACACTTGGGAAGGAAACACAAAATATCGGTAGCTATTGATGTTCTTAACCACCGTTCCTAACGTGCTAAAACATTGGGTCATGTGTGTCAGTTTCTCACCAATTTGGTTCTTCAGACGACCGCGGGGTGCTTGCACCTTTTACTGTATTGAACTTACTTCAACGCCGGCTGTCGGTAAAGCTACGTCTTACCACAAAGGAACCCAACTGATTAAGCGGCGTACATTTGCAACACAGTGATTTTGAGTGATGACGTACAAAATGTGCCTGACTGTGGGCGCGTTCGTTTAGCTTCCCTGGGTCATCCCCGGTCTGCCCCGGTGCGTTCGAATAGGTCTTGACGTCATTCCAGGGGCTCACCCTGGTCAGCCCCCAGTGCCCTGCTTGTGGAGTGGGTCACTTGGGGGCTGGCCCCGGGTATACGACGTCACTACGAGAGCGGTGAGTGGTCGTTCGTTTAGCTCTTGTCAGGGGCTCACCCGAGTGAGCACCGCGGGGTAGACCAAGGGAAGCTAAACGAACACACCCTGTATGCGTTTACCGAACTAAAGACCTTTTTATGTTGCAACATCACAGCCCGAGTTTTGTCAACCGAGATTGGAAAACTATGGAAAGACATATGCAAAACAAAAACAGACGGCCTCAGTTTGTAAAAACTTCACCCAACTGTTCAAGAATAATGTTGGATTTGTTGGAAACTAAGCAATCAATCATGGGAGATACTTTTGATTTAAAGTCACCTGGAAATAATAATAGTTTTCTTTCAAACATAAGAGTATATGCTTACGAACAATGAAACAATTGTTTTAGTAATTGTTTGTCACGATTTATATGTTTAAAATATATATAAAGTTGTTTGGGGGCTGACTCCACCTACCCCTTTTGTGACGTCAATCGAGGCAGACTTTGCCTGCAATGCGTATAGTAAACACACGTGCAAAGTACATGTACGTCCAAGTCGTGAGTTGGTACATTTCAAAAAGTGTTTTTTCTGCATTCAGCAGCAATACACCTGGTTGGCATTTAAACGTACAAATTCACGACTTGGTCCGTACATGTATTCTGCAATTGTGTTTACTCTACGCATAACAGGCAAAGTCTGCCTCGATTGACGTCACGAACAGCGCCCTCTCGGGTCGGGGTCTACTCTTAAGTTTGTAAATAACATAATAACTGATTTTTTTAAAACCTTAGTTAACTTTTTATTCACATTCCACTCATCAAAACACATATATTAGTAACAAAAGCTTTATTTTGAAAAAATAACACTTCCAGGTGACTTTAATTTAAAGTTTGCCAAAAATGCTGAATTTGGTTAGAACATAATTTTAATACGATTGAATGCTTTGTTAACATTCGGCCGTCTTTGCCAATCAGCGCAGTTATTTTATCAACAATGAAAATGTGTCTAAATGTGAACGCTGCATAATATGTGCCAAGACCGACACATTGCGAATTTCACCAATTCTATAGTAATGAAAATAACTAATACTATGACGCAGTTGTCATAATTATAGATACCAAGAGAATCGATAAGCCTTTTGCGAGTTAGATTTTGAATGAAGTCCTGTAAACAAAAATAACTTGCTTAGTCACACATTACCGCTTGCATTTGAATTCCTCAGTCTATATAGAGACAGTTGCTATGTGAAATGGTTCGGGCAAACCTCCAGATGAGCAAACACTGGTACCATTGTGCCTGTTGTGTATGGGTGGTCTCTTATCGTAACTACACAAAAGCTTGCCAAAATCATGTACCATGACAACTGTCTCGACAGTCTGAGGAACTCAAGTTTAAGTGGTAACTTGTGATCAAACACGTCATTGTATCGGATAATATTCAAACTTTACACGCAAAACGGCTAATTTAACAACAAATTTGTTGCAATGCGTGAATGAATGAACCTCAATTTGTGACGTCAGACAGCAATATCTCAACAAATTGAAAGGTCACAGCCTGAGTTTGCAAATCAAAAACAGACGACCTCAGTTTGTAACAATCCCCCCCCCCCCTTAAAAAAACATCTGACGGATACATCTGGAGGATTGAGGGGTGACATGGGGGAATATTCCTGTCCAGCGTTCCCCTCGTGCGTGACAAATCGGTTCAAATTTAACACCTTATTAAAATGTAACGGACGCCCTGTCAATTAGAGCAATGCGATTCCAGCGAGTGAGTTCGTGGCGTCATTTGTGGGTGATGTATAATGTGTTACTAGATAGAGTAACGAGTCGGTGACAAGATCATCTCCACTCACCTGTCAGAATATTTTTCCTAAAGTTCAAACATCTGCCAGAATACATACATACATACATACATAAATACATACATACATATAAGCATTTATATGAGGCGTCGTTTTCCTTAAGGTTACACAGCGCCTACAGAAGATGCGACAAAAAAAAAAAGTCCAAAGCCAAAATGTTCCAATGTAAAGTGGGATATTGTTTGCCTTAATTCGGGGTTTAACTTTTCTAAAGTTACAGATTTGTTTTACTTTTATTATACCATGGACTCCATGATAACATGTACATAGTTTCTTTCGCAGTTTGGGAGTAAGAACAGTAGTTCTGTTTTAACATATATATCAAATAAATAATTCATTTTGGCCAACAACACCAAACACAAATCAGCGAAATTAAAGCACTAAGAAGGCAAAACAGAAAAGCACACTTATGAATCTACACCCACTAAATCCCCAAATACCATGATAAGTTAATTGCTTATGCAAATCACAATGCGAACGGATGAGCGGCAGAAGTTCATGTTTCGTTCTTAAACCAAATCTTGGCACACCGGGGAAGTATCAATTTCTACATAAAAAACATCAATCATCGGAGTTGTCTACATCGCAAATAAAGGAAATGAGCTTGAATCTAAGGCCCTTTTCAAAACCACGGCTTCGGCTTTCGATTCAGCTTCAGCCTCCCGTCCTCTCGTTTGAAGCCCTGGGCGCTTACGCAGCGCACGCGCAATATTGTCATAACCACCGCGGGGCCAAGCTAGCTTGAGCCGAATCCAAAGCCGAGGCCGTGGTTTTTAAAAGAGTTGTTAATAAAGGCTTGGATTCAACTATTAGTATAGACAATGTATGGGACTCGTCACTACACACACACAACTGCAGTGCTCGTTTTCGCTTCCCTGGAAAGGGACAAAACAACTGGGGGAGGGGGAAAGGGAAACAAAAGGTTTTCCACATGGGCCCATGGTGACTGAACTCGTTTGTTCTCAGGGCCACACTTCGTATGTAGCGTTAAAACAAATTATTAATCCGGGTTCTGGTCAGAAACAAAGAACTGAAATTGATCCCCTTCACTTAATTGCAAATCTGGAAAAATGAAAATGGAGAATAGGACCCCGCCCCTAAGGGAGAAGACCGGATGCTGGCTGCATGAAACGAGTACCGGTGTCAGATGCAATTGTGTCCGCCATGCAATACTGTCCGCTCCGGACACTTTTGCATATGCAATCGTGTCCGGGGCTATGCAAAAACCGTCCGGTGGGCGGCGTCCGATGGACATGTACATGACTTAAGCTACATGTATGTGCGCGCGTAAGCGAGCGTGCATGCACTGAACCTACGTATATTGTAGCATGAACATTCACGTATTGTATGAATGCAGCGAATACCCAACGGCCAAACATTTCCCATGTCATTCATGACATGCACTTAGCTTGTAAAAAAAATGGCGAACGTGTTCCGTCGACCAAGGGCGTTTAATTTACTGCAAGGACGGTTTTGCACGGGGCGGACAGAACTGCATAAGCAATTAGGTCCGGGCGGACACAATTGCATTTTGCAGCAGCGTCCGGGCGGACACGATTGCATATGCAAAACCGTCCGGCGAATGCATATGCAATAATGTCTTCCGGATAGTATTGCATAGAGGACATAATTGCATGCGACACCGGCGATTGTAAGACAGATGGGCATGGGACGGGAAGAATGTAGTTTTTATGTAGTTTAACAACGGCCCACTCCCATGTTTTAATAAATTCTGAAACTAAATAATGTTTTCAAAGTGTGTATTATTGTGTGTCCTACAATAAAGTGAAACTGTTTTTCATGCGTATGAGCGCAGCGAAGGAGCATGAAATAAGAGTTTCCGTGCGAGCTTCAAAGACACTGAAGACTATTGGTAATTGTCAACAAAGACTATAGTCTTCACCGTTGGTGTATCTCAGCAATGCATAAAATAACAAACCTGTGAAAATTTGAGCTCAGTCGGTCGTCGAAATTGCGAGAGAATAATGAAAGAAAAAACACCCATGTCACACGAAGTTGTGCACTTTCAGATGCTTGATTTCGAGACCTCAAATTCTAAATCTGAGGTCTCAAAATCAAATTTGTGGAAAATTGCTTCTTTCTCGCAAACAACGTCACTTCAGAGGGAGCTGTGAGAACATTGCGAGAAACTAAAGTAACGTATTTTTTGAGAAATACGTTAATTCGGACTCAAATAATAAAAGGCTCCAAGCTTGAAGCTTTTTTATTGTGCATGTGAAATCACACAAGTTAGTGCATCAAAGGTGTTTCGTTTCGTTCAACACTCTCGTGCAACTTCGATGACCAATTGAGTAGATTTGTTATTATATGCATATTTTGAGATAAACCAAGTGAGAATACTGGTCTTCGACAAACTACCAAGGTGTCCTGGGGTCGATTTCACAAAGAGTTAGGACTAGTCCTAACTTAGGACTAGTCCTAGGAGATATACAAATTGCATGGATAGTCCTAAGTTAGGACGAGTAACTGGTCTTAACTGGAGATAAGACTAGTCCTAACTCTTTGTGAAATCGACCCCAGTGTCTTTGAAAATCGAGGCGATATCACCCGAAGCTGATAGATGCGTTTACAGACATTTCATTGAAAGAGTACACCGCATGAACTAGCCGCGTTTAGCAAGATTTCCTTACCATTTCAAGACGGCCCAAGTCTTCATGTTGGGTATAATTTTTCTCAAAGGGCCGACCGCTTTAGCTAAAGATGGTTTTACGTAGACTCGGTAAATAAAGCGGCACACGAAGCGCCGAGATGATGGTCTCAGTTTATGCGAAGGGTTTATATTTCAGAATGGGGTATTTATTGTTGATACGATGCGTACGTCAGACTAAATAAACATTTTCAATGGGTATTTATTTATAATTTTCGGTTTTGTCATACTCGCTTGATGAGGTATAATCACTCATTTCTCTTTGTTTGAGCGGAAGGAGACAAGAGAAGGGGTGGGTATAGTGTGTATGTTTGGAAAAGTAAACATGTGTGGAAACGTACGAAGGCCCTAAGTCCGATTAAAGGCACTGGACACGTTTGGTAATTGTCAAAGACTGCAGTCTCACTTGGTGCTTACCAACATATGCATCAAATAACAAACCTGTGAAAATTTTGACTCAATTGGTCATCGAAGTTGCAAGAGTATTAAAATGAAAGAGAAAAACACAACTTTTGTGCACCAATGTGTGTGCTTTTACATGCCTACAAAATATATCAAGAAGGACTTGTGGAGCCTTTTAAAATTTTAGTGAGAAATTATCACTTTCTCAAAAACTACGTTCCTTCAGAGAGAGCCGTTTCTCACAAAGTTGTTTACTATCAACACCTCTTTATTGCTCGTTACCAAGTAAGGTTTTATGCTAAAAATTATTTTGAGTAACTACCAATAGTGTCCACCTTTAAACATGGTGAGTGTACTATCCAAGATCCGTGGAACTGACGACAGTAAAAACAACTGCTCCCACCGAGTTTCCCACTTATCTCAGTCAACGCAAATCTCATCTCACAATTTACAGAAATTGCCGTTCAGATTCACCCATTCCCTTTAAACGATAGCAGAGCCTTGCATTTAGATTGCGTTTTCAGTCCCCAAAGTTAATCCGTGGTTTGTATCCCAACTGTGATTTTCCACCCACTATCTAAAACAGAGATTCAAGAAGACGACGACAACACTCAAGACAAAACAACAAGAAGAAGGCGACGAAGACCACTACAAATAAAAAGGAGAATGTCAAAATGATACTCAATGATTGCAGTATTAATTTACTTTTAAACATCCCCAAAAGACTTAAACATCACAAAAACAACTAGAGAACCAAGGATTCTAAAACAGAGATTCAAGAAGAAGACGACAACAGTCAAGACAAACACAACAAGAAGAAGGCGACGAAGACCACTACAAACAAAAAGGAGAATGTCAAAATGATACTCAATGATTGCAGTATTAATTTACTTTTAAACATTCCCCCAAAAAAATTAAACATCACAAAACAACTAGAGAACCAAGGTTGAAGCACAAGTATACCTCTACAAATATAGATATAGGTCAATGCCGTTCGTAACATGCTGAATATAGACACCGCAGATTATTTTCGTAACAAAAAGGTGTCATTTTTTTTTACAAATTGTCTTCAATCCATTTATAGAACAAGAAATGGTGTCAAACCCATTACGCCAATATGTGTCACCATTAAATCGCTAGCGAGTAAAGTCACAACACAGAATGGAGATATTAAAATGTAGGTAAACCAACTCATTGTTTGCTTTTTCGCAATTTCCTTTGAGGTTTTACTGTTTGTCGGCACAGAGCTTAAAGGCGACGTCACGTCACAGTTAAACTGAGCAATAGGAGGTATCGCATTAACCCATTTTGGACAGCAGGTGGTGCATAATACGATGTCGACAAGTATCAAGCTGCTCCATTTATTACATAGTACCGTTCGATGACAATACTTAATATACTATCTCGTCTTACATACACGGGGCCATTTGTTTCACCTAGTCTCATACAAAGATATGAAAACAAGATGGCGAGTCGGACATAGTAGTTTAACCGACACAAATAGTTCGACATACTGGGTAAATTTCCCAGATACAATGAGTCAAACGTTTGTCATTAACGATGGGTAGACTAATTTTGTTTGTCGAACACGTTGGAAGGACTCAATGGGGCCGACAAAATGGTTTGTCGAGCTTTGTGATTTGTCGAACATAAGTATTTGTCGAACATAATGATTTGTCGAACATACTGATCTGTTGAACACTATGATTTGTCAAACATTGACCGTAACAAACAGTTGTAATAGCAACAGGTCGTCTAAAGGAGGATCGATGCCCCGATTAATGTTCAAGTAATCGTTGCTTAAAGGCAGTGGACACTATTGGTAATTACTCAAAATAATTATTAGCATAAAACTTTTCTTGGTGACAAGTAATGGGGAGAGGTTAATGGTACAAAACATTGTGAGAAACTGTTCGTTCTGAAGTAACGTAGTTCTCGAGAAAGAAGTAATTGTCCACGAACTTGATTTCGAGACCTCAAGTTTAGAATTTGAAGTCTCGAAATCAAGCATCTGAAAGCACACGACTTCGTGTGACAAGGGTGTTTTTTCTTTCATTATTATCTCGCAACTTCGATGACTGATTGAGCTAAAATTTGCATAGGTTTGTTATTTTATGCATATGTTGAGATACACCAAGTGAGAAGACTGGTCTTCGACAATTACCAATAGTGTCCACTGTCTTTAATAAGGTGGCAAAGTGAAATGTATGAATATTTAACTGAACAGAAAATTCAAAACATCGTAAAGGCCTGACATTTTGACCCTAGCGGTGTCTTTTCTTGATCAAAGCTGAACTACAGCAATGACTTGACATCAGTGCACATAAACAGCACATTGTGACATCATCTTGAAAAGTTCAAAACAGTTGTTTCTAATCTTTCTCAAGTTTATATATGTTATTGTATTAATTTAATAACTAGTTTTATCAAAAGTTAAGAACAAGAAAGGGATTTTTTTTTTATATTTCAAGTTCAACACGCCTTTGTTTAAGTTTACCGAGCCTTTGTTATCAGTGAAAGGTTTAAGACCATTGTCTTATGAAAACTATGCTGACCGAAGTATCCCCGCACAGAAGCAGTTTCCGTTTGAACCGAAACAGCTATATTATAATTAAATTCAGAGAATCTTCTCCGCGGTAGCAGAATATAAAGCAAGACCCGTTTTCAAAAGAGCATAAATCTACCTGGCGAGTAGTCACAGCCATGGTGTTACAGCACACTAAGTAAAATTGATACCTCACCATGCAATGCCTCAAATCCCATACAACTATTATGAAAATTGTATAATGCCCCTTTATTGGTGCACTATTTAGTTTCTGTATTAAACAATGCATGCGATATAATTGAAACCACCAACAACTGTGCAAAAGGGGATTCGTGCGAGTAAACTACCCAACCAAACATCGCCATTTTCCCTAAAAACCTTTCCGTTAAGAAAACAACGCAAGTGTTCTCATTGTCACTACCTTGTGGGGACCAATGATAAAACGAAGGGAAAAACAAAATGACTCCACAGGGGAATTCTAAAGACTTGGGTGCTCCCCAAGGAAACTTGTTAACCAAAGTTGAAGGAAACTGTTAAGTGTCGTGTAATTTCCCCTCTCAATTACATTGTTCTTTTACGGTTCTTTGTGTGCGCTCAATTAGCAGGCCTATTGGGGGCCATGCTTAATTCTGCATGCATGCTTAAACGCTTTGCTTCTCAGTGGGCTCGCCCGTAGTATCTTTGTACATTTAGCATGAATATCTACTTTCTATTTGTACAGTGAAGTAATATTTGTTAATGTATATGAATAGCCCATCATAGACTGATCTTCATACTGTGGAAAAATCATTGCAATTTTAAACCGTAACTTTAAGCACGGGGACAAAGAAAAGAACACATGAATCCTCCACAAAGAAGCATTTTTGAGAATGTGTGACCCCTTCATGTTTTAACTCTTGGTGTTTATTTTAAAAGTCTACTTGCGCACTTTGTCGATCGAAGATGGCACTTCAACGAGGCTAACTCTAGA
Organism: Asterias amurensis; assembly: GCF_032118995.1. NCBI lineage: Eukaryota > Metazoa > Echinodermata > Asteroidea > Forcipulatida > Asteriidae > Asterias > Asterias amurensis. The sequence goes on from NC_092663.1 coordinate 13,809,217, forward strand.
GTTATCCCGTTGAAGTGCAATCTCAGATCGCCAGAGTAGACTATAAAGTTCGCAATCTTGATCAAGATATTCAAAGAAAAACATATCAAGAACTTACCTTCTCGAATGGTGATTGAATTCAAGTAATCGTCGCTCCTTAAAGAAGACAAGATCAGTTTTCTCTCAATCCTTTGGTGTGAACAGTAGACAGAGGAAATCCAGTGGTGATGGCAGGCTTTGTGTATGTGTGTGAACGCACACCCAGCTGTACAGGCTTGGTGTATCTGTTTAAACGCACACCAAGAGGTATTATGAAAGGTTTGGTGTCTGTGTGTTTAAACGCACATCCAGTGTTATTTGACAGGTTTGGTGTCTGTGTGAACGCACACCGAGTTGTAATCGACAGGCTCGTTGTCTTTGTATGAACGCACACCCAGTGTTATTTGACCGGCTTGGTGTCTGTGTGAACACACACCCAGTTGAAGTTGACCTGGCTTGTTGTATGTGTATGAACGCACACCCAGTGTTATTTTGACAGGCTTGGTGTCTCTGTGTGAACGCACACCAAGAGTTATATGACAGGTTTGGTGTCTGTGTGTTTGAACGCACATCCAGTGGTATAATACAGGCTCGGTGTCTGTTTGAACGCCTACCCAGTTGTAGTTGACAGGCTTGGTGTCTGTGTGTTCAACGAAGATCCAGTGTTATGTGATAGGCTTCTGTGTGTGAACGCACATCAAGGGGTATACGAAGAGCCTGGTGTATCTGTGTGAACGCATCAAGTCTCCGTCGTCCAACAAGACTATCAGTCGCTTCAACGATCCAACGGGTATAAAGTGGAACGTGCGAGCAAGATGAGTAGCGTGCCCGTTATTGAGTACGAGATCGTATCGTCATCCAATTTAAGACACGTCCTTATGCTGGTCACGTCCCCGCCTCTATATTAAAGACACACACAGGTACATATTATTATACACACACAACCTCATGCCCTGGGATATTGTAGAAATAGCGTGTACTCAGTGTTTAAAGGTACTTGACACTATTGGTAGTTGTCATAGACCACTTAAGTTCTGTTACAAGTTACGAGAGAATAACGGAGAAAAACACCCCTGTTGCACACATTTTGTGTGCTTTCTGTTAAGGCTAAAAAAGGCTTCAGGCTAGAGAGGTCATGCAAATAAGATTATTAATTGAGTGAGAAATTACCTCTTTCTCAAAAACTATATGCGTCACTTCAGAGGGAGCCGTTTCTCACAATGTTTTATACTATCAACAGCTCTCCTTTTCTCAATACCAAGTTTTTATGCTAACAATCATTTTGAGTAATAACCAAGAGTGTCCAATGCATTAAATCTGCATTGGGGGTTATGAACATAATCAAGTGGAATGTTTTGTATTTAACAATACACAAGGCTTCAACATATGTTATAATAAGAAGCATAATAAAATGAGGATAGTCATTAAAATAAACAATAATGCAAACATAAGACAATATTAACGGAACAAAATCAACAATACTAATCACATCAGACGAAATTAACAAGCAACAAATAAAGCGCAGGCAAATAAAAAGTACACAATACAAACAAGTTATAAGAAAACACATTTTGCTGTTGATTTTCCAATTGAAAACAAACAAATAAATAAACACCCCGACAAAAAACACCCATAAACCCGAACACCCCACTAATATATATATATACTTTGAACCTAATCAATAATCAACACATTATTGTTTTGCATCGTTTATGTTTTTATGAATGACACTCTACAATCTTAATCAGCATAAACCTCAGCGAGGCTTCGGAAATGCACTGATATATGGACTCAACAATCACAAACCCACGGCGGATGTGTCCGGTGTCTTATATTTCAGACTCTCAAAAAAGGACTCAATATCAATTTTCCTAAATTCTTTAGTCTGTCTTAATCGGGACTTTTTAAAAACGCAGGAAGCTTTTCAGGCAGGAAAATGCATTGTGTGCAGCTATCGTGCGCAGTGACGTAAGGTGGTCAACTCATTTTTCGCTCTGTGGCAGATTGTCCCAACAAATACCCGTTTTAAATATGGCAACATGTTTTTTTTCTGAATCCTGTATTTGTGTCAGGGAAACAAGCCTCTAAACGCTATTGATTGAATGTTATAAATCGTGGAAGAAAAAATAGATGGACAACAAATGAATACGGTAGACATGGTTGGATATTGTCAAATGATGCACAAACAGCACGTCTAATTGTAAAAATAGTTACCGTGTTCCGTTGTGGTAAACACTTTCTAATTGCTTCATACAATTTTACTCGGGAAACCAAACAGACTTAAAGAAACACGTTGCCTTGGATCGGACGAGTTGGTCTATAAAAAGCGTTTTTTAACCGTTTTCTATAAAATGCATATGGTTGGAAAGATGTTGTAAAAGTAGAATACAATGATTCACACAAATTTGCCTCGAAATTGCGTGGTTTTCCTTTTACTGTGCGAACTAACACGGTCGGCCATTTATGGGAGTCAAATAAATGGCCGACCTTGTTAGTCGACGAGGTAAAAGGAAAACCGTGCAATTTCGAGGCATGTTTGTGTGGATCATTGTATTCTACTTTTACAACATCTTTCTACCCATGTGCATTTTATAACAAACGCTTTTCATGGACGAACTCGACCGATCCAAGGCAACGTGTTCCTTTAAATGGACACGTTGCCTTTGACCGGGTGAGCTGGTTTATGAAGAGAGTTTGAAACCCTGTTTTTTAGAAACATGTTTTAAAAGTAGAATACAATGATTCATACAAAATAAATATGGTATACGCCATTCCACAAAATTACCGACCGGGTTAGTTTGCAGAGTATAATGGAAATCCGTGCATGTCGAGGTAACGTAGTTTTTGAGAAAGAAGTTAGTCATCTTAAATATTTGTGTAGGCATCTGAAAATACACAACTTTGTCAAAAAAGGTGTTTTGGGGATACACAAAGTGAGAATACTGGTCTTTGACAGTTAGCAAACGTGTCCAGTGCCTTTCACACAGCAACCCCTCAACTTTCTAGCGCTACGGATTTCCGCCGATGCAAATTACACCGACTGCCTCTTCCCTTCCCAATGTTTGCTTATAATTCCTTGCTGTTTTGACAAGAATCTTCTCTTCAATAACACACCCTCTTTTCCCCTACTTGAGAGAAAGAAAAGAGACAAAAATGTCAAAAAGAGAAAGTTTGTTTTCCTTTCGATATTGAGCTTGTTTACTCAACGCGACACAGTCGTAGGATTACGGCCCGCGCTTTTTTTTTTTTTTTTTTTTTTAATCAGTGCAGTTTTTTAAACGCTTCAGGCTTACGGCAGGGAGTGGGGGACAACCGACAAACACTGCGTAAATTACGTAATGTTGTTTCCATGGCAATAGGTCCTTGCCCTACAATCTGATAGTAAAAGGAAGATTCGTTTATGTTTTAATACAATAACAAAATTAGAATGTATTAAAGACACTAGACACCTTGGTGTATCCCAACATATTATGCATAAAATAACAAATGGGGGAAAGTTTAGGCTCATTCGGTCATCAAATTTGCAAGAGAATAATGGAAGAAGAAAACAAAATATTGCACAACAGATGCCTAAAAAGGCTTCAGGTCTGAAGAGGTTTAATATTTGAGTGAGAAACTACTTCTTTCTCAAAACTAAGTTACTTCAGAGGGAGCCGTTTCTCACAATGTTTCATACTTAATTACCAGTCCCCTATGTTAAAATCAATGCTAACTTGTTTTGTAGTAATAACCAGAAGTGTCCAGTGCCTAAACACGTTTTCGTGAATTTAGTATGTTTTTCGTACAATCAGGAACAAGGTGCATGTACCCTATAGCTGGAGCTACGTCAACCATATTTTCCGTAACAAAATTAATGTTCTGTTTTTAAGTTATTGGCATTGATGTTTATGTTTATACTGTAATCATAACAATATATGTTCTTATTTTTGTTGTCGAGTTGAATTGAATTGAATTGAATTGAACTGTCATCCGATACGCCTGGTACGCCTCATTAATGTATTCGCAACTCGGTACTAACACCATTTGGCTGTAGACAAATGTATCTTGTGTTGCAGTCATGACGTCACGTTGAAGTATTAGATGTCCTTAGCAACACCCTTAGCAACAGCCGTAGCAGTAGCCGCCAGATTGGATACGGCCTAACGATTACATCGGGAGAATGCAATACTGTTGCAGAGTGTCCAGCTCAATGTGCTCAGAGCCACGCCCTCTCATGTTCAATTATTACAAAAGCATAGTCTGATGCTTTTCTTTATGTAAAGTGTATTGGGCATTTTATGAATCTGGCAGTAAACCATAGGCCATGTTATTGTTAATGGTTCATTATCTTATTTCCGATACCTTTTAGGGGATTGATTGATATTTTATGTGGGAATGGGTTACAGTTTTTGATAGATGTTTTGTACTGCTCTGTATCGAGCTCGGAAGTTCTTACCTCCTGAGGCTACTCTCTACATGTACAAGAAAACTATACGTCCCCTCATGGAGTACTGTTGCCATATTTGGGCTGGAGCTTCTGCCTGCCCTCTATCGTTACTGGATCGAGTGCAGAAGCGCATTGTTAACCTGGTTGGAGCAGAGTTAAGATCTACACTACAACCCCTTTCTCACCGAAGGTCTGTAGCCAGCCTTTGCCTGTGTTACAGATATTTCCATGGAATGTTCCACCAGTCTTTCCAACCTTGTTCCTCCTGTCATGGTGTTCGAGCGTGAGACCAGGCTTTCTGCTTGTTCTCATCCTTATACTGTGGCTGTGCCGAGATGTAGAACGAAGAGCTACTCCAGTAGCTTTTTCCCTCGTACTGCATCTCTTTGGAACTCCTTGCCTGGTACATGTTTCCCTTCATCCTATGATCTGTCATCTTTTAAGAGGAATATCAATTCCTACCTTCAGCTCCACTGAGTTTCTGCATTTCTATGTTTTCTTCCTTGTAGCCCTTAACCTAGAGTGGCTTTCAGCCTTGTTTTGGGCGAACTTGCATAAAAAAAAAATGCCAATCATAAACCACCACTAAAAAGGCAATGGAAACCAATCTAAGCTTAGCGACAGGTTGGGTTTCAGACGATTTGCATGTCAATCAAACGGTTAAAAACTGATATATAAGTCACCTGACTGAATAACCTGTGGATTGCATCAAATCTACCCAGGATATACCAGCCAACAATCTGATACCAAACAATGGATATTGGAGTAATGCAAAAATATCTCACCCGGCTATGAAAATGTCAACGCAAAATAACTGTTTGCCTTTTGGGGGGCAAACTTGCAAAATAACAAAATAACCTAAAATAGATAAAAAGAAACACAAATGTATTTGTCTATTCAAAACCACAATCTCCCAATCGCCAAACACAAAGCCACTACACTCAAACCATCTCAAAATAAAGTCAAAACACATTGTGCCGAGGGCTGTATCGTACACTGAGATCCGATATGGTGAAAACAGTGACTTCGGACATGATCTTTTTACACACCAATGAATCTTTTCCTTTCTTTTTTTGCAATAAGAAAGATGGATTATGTGTGCTAATAATGGAGAAAAGTACAAATATAACACCCTTAACTAAATCTCTGGATATAAGCCAACTCCCTCAAGACATTCTCAACACACAGACTCAAATAAGTCTATGCCTTTGTATCCTCTCCCCAACCCCCTAAAAGCTGTATCTTAGACCCTCCCCCTAAGGCGTGAGTCACTCAAAGTGTGCCATTTTAGCAAATTGCTTATCAACCTGGTTAGACTACTTGGTCTTGGGGCTCAAAACTGGCTACCAAAGAGCACATTTCGCTTTGAGCTAAAAAGAAACAATTGCTTCACGGCTGTCGCGAAATTACACCCTAGTTGCGATCTCACGGTATAGCGCCCTCGCTCGTCAAAAAGAAAGCAAGTTGTTTTTTAACAACATTATTATAATGATAAAGACAGCTGTAGCAGAACCTGTGGTTGCATTGGATACAACGATTTCATTGGATAAACGTGCAGAGACATGAGCTTTTCATAATAATCTGTGTTTTAATTGGTCCGAGGCGACATTTTGGCAGCTGCACTTTCTCCATGTAAAAGGAATGTAGATGAAAGGTGGTTAAAACGGGGATTAACCTAGGCATGCGGTCACTGGTGTTGTTCAAGAGCCTGGAAGTGTGACGTCGGATGTGTAGGCTACAATTTTGCTACTAGATATGGCCACAAAATGCATAGAGGTGATAGTACCCTCTGTTCATGTTCTCCAAAAAGTTTTTTGGAGCGGATAATATATAAGTTTGGGTTTTACCCAAACAACAAAATAAAAATAAGTTGCTTTATCTGGTGCCACTCTGTCACTTCACATAAATCAGGAATACATTATTTCTTATATGTTCCCCCGCCCCCCCCCCCCCCCCCACAGATCGTATCCCCCCATCGGCATCAGAAACGTGGTTGAGACGCAAAATAGTATCCCTTCCTCCTTCAGTAACTGGTGACAGTATCCCACCAGGAATTTAATATCCACTGACCACGACATCGGAACGTGACGGGAGGACTTCCCGGGCATCTTCTCGCCCGTAACTTACGGGTTTGTCTGGGGTGCAAATCACGCTCGCTCGCCCACCGTGTGCCACAGCTTCCTTTGTATGAAGTAACACATTTTTTGACCCCTACAGTTTTGCTCGTTGATCACGTAAATTCTGTTCTTTTTTATAGACCTAATCTGAGGTAGTCCGAAACTGACAGATAATACACACATGTCATGTGGGATTTGAGGCATATTGCATGGTTAGGTATCAATGTATTGGGTTGTGGTAAAATCATGTATGTAACTACTTGCTGAATAATGAGTTTTGGGGAACTTATCTTGCTTTATTTTTATTTATTTTATTCTGCCGCGAGGTAGATTTTTCGGAGTTCGGGAAACTTCTCAGTTCAAAAAAGAACTATTACCTGGGCAGACTGTGTAAACCACTGGTACTTTCCACGAGTACTGTGAAAACAACTACAAATTCATGTTATTATTATAAATCGTGTGGGATTTGAACCCAAGACCTTTGCATTTCCAGAGCACTCCCACCCGCGTAATAGGCATGTGGATTTCATTTGGGTTTTTTTTTTCCAGGGGTGTACAATAGTATACAATGCTTAACACACATACTATAAGTAATTCACTGTGCAGCCCCCAAATAAAATCCGCATGCCTTCGACGCTGGTGAGAGTGCTCTAGAATTGCAAAGGTTTTGGGTTCAAATCCCATGTGTAGTTGTTTACACAAGACTCGGGAAAGTACAAAGTATGCTTTACGCAGTCTGCACAGGTAGTAGTTCTTTTTGAATTGAGAAGTCGTCAGTATGGGGAAAAACAAACATTACTCTTCGTCCCCACCCAATCATCTTATGAATTGTGTATTATTGTCAACCAAGATAAAATCACCAAAAACAAGTGTTTTGTAGCAAAATAGAGAAGTGGGGAGTGCGCTGTATAGGCTGGATAATTAACAAAACAAAACAGCCCGGAAGTTATTGTAAATTAATGCAAACAGGACACATTTCCACTCTTACAAGCAAGAAATAACATCTTCATTCAAATCGTTATCGGTGACAGCGAGTAAACTAAACAAGTGGTGGTGGGATTCAGTACCTAAGTATACTTTCCTTGTTGTTTTATGTTATTGTATTTCTATGAATAAACTCAAGGGGTGAAAGCCCACACGGGGTACGATTTGGAGGCTGAAAATTGAAGGATATTTGTTCAGGGGCTCAAAAGTACAATGAATAAAGTTGACAAGACTTGTTGTTCCATCCGTCAAAACGATCCCTGGGTACTAAGATGTTCATTACCAAAGACACTCCTCCCGTTATTCCACAAAAGTTTCCGTACAACGCCACCACTTTTTCATTCGATATGAAATAATATAGTATCTAATTTACCTCAATGAGATATCCCTTTTTGTAAAAATGAGTGAAAAAGTGGTGGCGTGATACGGAAAGTTATCCCTATTTTATAATCATGTAAATGATGACTTTTATGTGAAGTACATTTTGAAAAAGACCTACCTTACGAAGCTACAGTCGTAGACATCATATTGCAACTGTGCAGAGCTGTGGTGGTGCAGACTTCATTTTTGACATTGGAGAACGCCCTCTGTCGGCACACAGCATGCAAAATAAGTCCGCGTAATATGAACATTTTGTCCATGTGTACACACTGAACAAAAATGCCCGATTGTTGAAGTTGACGATAACAGCATAAGCTAATTATTCGTATTGGGAATACGCGAATAGTTATGTAGTATTCCCTTCCGGTTTCCATAGAATTTTGCCAGTTAGTTTCCAAACCATGATTCCAAAAAGAAAATTCCACAGCACGAGACGAGTTTGCTGAAAAATGGAGGTAGAAATCTCAACCGTGGCTGGAACAACCACTGTATGTGTACATGCATAATTCACTCGAAGATGCATACCATGTAGTGCATCTATCATTACCACAACCACGTGAATAACGGGGCAGGCGATCAGTTTGTAATTATGTAAGAATGTTCATCCACGGGTGAATTGACCACCCGATGACACTTGGAAACCAAACGAGTAAACCGACACAAAGAAAGCCCCAGATGTACGCTTTTTGAAAAGCCTACATTCTTCTGCAAAAAGCTGAAAGCATGTTAAGTAATGTTATGTCACGATTAGTTGCTGCATCTTGATTAATTATCGTATGTCTACATGATTTGAGGCACTGCATTGTGAGCTTTCTCATGTGTCATTGTAAATTGTGAAAGTAATTTAGTAAACAGAAGAAACAGATTCAACATGTTTCCTCCGCATCTTGATAAAAGAACGAACTTTAGAAAAAAGGGCACTTCACGTTTATTCAATGAAAGCATGAGAACTGTAAAACCAGTGCCTCCAGCGTCTTTATCCTTACAGATAAAGACAAGGGACCAGCCTGTCAATCCACGGGTCGTGTCCAAATTAACGGCTACGTCTACGGCTAGATGTTTGCGTCATCATGCGTTGAATGACATCTTTAGCAGCACCCTTAGCAACAGTCACAGACATAGACGTAGCCGCAAATTTGGATACGGATTCAGATAATTCGTTTTTTGTATCGCAAGAGGGCGGACTTTAAGATTTTAAGATGACAGAATGCGAAGCTCAAAATCCATGTTCCCTGAACGTAGCCGCACCTGGATAATAAATGATGATAGCGCCCTCAACTTGATATTCAATTAAACTCAGACATTCAGGTTAGATTATAAAATATTATATGAAACAACATTATAAATGTTTCCTTAATCCCTTCCCCCCTCTCTTTTTCTATAAATGGATATGTATTTGTTTGTACTTGTTTTATACCTCTGAAGAAGGTCCGGATTTGATCGAAAGCTAAAGGCCATCTACCCTATTCGTCTCTAATCCTACCCTTTCATGTCTCCCTGCATTGTTGTCGAACAATACATTTACCACTTTTATGGTCCAGTAACCCATCCTTTCATTCTAAACATCCTTTGTCCTCGCCACTTCACTCCTATTGGTTCATAGCCACCACTATTGTCTCTGAAATAGAAACTTTGATTGGCTGTTATTTTCCCGCTTCTTTCTGGATCCTTTCCTTAATCCCTTTCCCCCTCTCTTTTTCTATAAATGGATATGTATTTGTTTGTACTTGTTTTATACCTCTGAAGAAGGTCCGGATTGGATCGAAAGCTGAGGCCATCTACTCTATTCATTATATAACAATAAATAAATACATTTTAAAAATCTGGCTTGAACTGACCTGTGTCATCAGGCTGACCCAGGAAACTGGGTAAAATGTTAGATTTTAATTCGCATGTTCATTTTGGTTTACCCATACACCGATGTGTTACCACTGTATGCTCCTTTCCCGAGTTCTGTGGAAAAAAAAATCACAGGCATCTTACTCAGGTGGGATTCAAACTCTAGAGTGTCTTACTAGACTACCGAGGTTGCCCGGTAGCGAGGGCAGTTCGAATGGGATATAGCAAAAAATAATTTAACCACAAAACAACCATAAGTTCAACACTTTGGTGGGCCGACACGAGGGAATAGCTATTTATTTTAAATGATACCAAATTAAACCCGAAGAAAATACGAAATAGACAGTCAAAACCAATCCACCATAAGAATTATTTACGTTTAAAAACACCGCCAATGTAGAGAAGAAGAAACTATATTTCACTTCAGCAACACTCATGACCACTGTTTGTTATAATTAACACCACAGTGGAAATAAGCGAATAGTTAAGCAAACGAGAACCAATTTGAGTCTCCAATATCAACAGTTGGTCTTAACAGTCGTCCTGGTTTTAAGTATGCGTTAAAGAGACATCAAGAGAATCATAATTGTGAATAATTAGCATAAAGCTCGGTTCATACTTTCTATGAATATGAATGCGAATGTTGATGTCATAGTCCGGTTTTTGCAGCGAATGTTTCGTAGTAGGAGTTGCCCACATTTAAACCCTTGCGAATTATACGTTGCGAATAATAAATGTGACGTCAGAATTCGTATCGCATTCGCATTCACAGGAAGTATGAACCGGGCTTTAGTCATAGTATGACTTATGTTTCACAATATGATATACCATAAGTCAGGATAATGACTTGTTCCAATATAACAGGCATATTACATAAACATCATGGGTAATTAAAATGAATATTATTATATATAATATACTTTTTTATGTGAGATCGCCTAGCATCACACGGCCAGAAGTCCACATTCAAGTGAGAGATCACTTAACCTAACTCCACTGCTTACCGCCGAATTCTGCGCTTGCGATCACGATTCCTCGCTTACGTGCAAGCGCCGAATTTCGGCACTAGTCTTGTAAGCGTAGAATGCCTAGTAACGTGGAGTACGCACGCGCAGAAGCCAAAATTCGCCGCTAACCCGTGAAATACGCTTGCCGTAAGCACAGAATTTTCTGCTTCCGTAAGCGCCGATTTCGTTGTTACGGTAGGCAGAGCCATGAAATTGGGCCAGTTCGCGCGAGAGCAGTGATCTCGCGAGAGCACAGCCACAGCACGACTATCTCCCGCGGCAGAAATGACTTGTCCACAAGTCTATATTGAGTGCCGTGTTGTTGTTTAACGCGGCAAAAACTCATTTTTGTAATGAGTTATGATAGCGTATACGTTTTACTGCAACTCAAGTATGTGCTGTAAACGGTGAGCCGGTGAGTCCCTTTAATATGGCGACGCCTTCTGAACGCCGCCGGGTAAAGCTGAAGCACAAGTGGGTGGTGTTTCTTTTTCACACACAGTGGCGTTTCTATTTTACAGTGTTCACGGTGTGTCTCTTTCACAAGGGCGTTTCTCATTCACAGTGCTTTCTATCTTTCATAGTGGCAGTGTTTCTTGTTCACACACTGGTTGATTAGCTAAGGCCTAAAGTGTAAGACCGAAACAATCTAGGCCGCGTGCTAGGCCTATCTTCTGTCTGAAATTCACATTATAAAGGTTCGATAGAGTTGACAATAGTCGCAGATGGTTTCAAGTTTTCTGTGAGCAACCATATTTTTATAACCAACCTATGAACAATTTGGGCTCTATCCGTTTTTCGAGTCAGGAGAAAAATAGTGACAGTATTGCACAGTTTTTTGCATGTAAACAATAATGTTGTCCTTTTTTGATTGTACAAATGTATCAATATAAACCACAGGGGAAACTGACTGGGTAAATCTTTAAAATGGTCTTTTGGGTTGAACCCCCCCCCCCCCAAGCGCCCCCCCCCCCCCCAAAAAAAAAAAAAAAAAAAATACATAAATAAAATAAAATAAATAAAAAAAAATAAATAAATAAATAAAATAAATAAATAAATAAATAAATAAATAAATAAATAAATAAATAAATAAATAAATAAATAAAAGAATAATTTTTGTTTTTTGTTGTTGTCAGTATTGTTTTTTCCCGAACCACGTGATTCCCGAGTCACGCTAAATTGTAGATATTTGTATATATAATAGAGGTATTCATTTAACTATTTAATTAATTTGTTTATTGTTATTATTATTGTTATTTTCTGAGCTTCTGTTACTTACTGTGCCTGTTATATATTAGAAGTATTTACTGGAGTGTCTTTTGATAGTGTGTTTATTTGATGTATGCCTTTGCTGATGAATGTTGAATAAACGGAGTAATATAACTCCACATCAAGAGAAAAAAATAAATAAATAAAAAAATAATAATAATAATCAATAAATAAATCAATAAATACAATAAAAAGGTAAATAAAAAATAAATCAACTTTTGCGTGTTTTTTTCAGGATTTCAGACACAATTTCTCGAAATATTTCAGAGAAAACAATGATCCTTGTAAACTTTAAACTCTAATATGAATTTAGACTACATCTTGATCGTTTTTATCCCGACCAATCATGTTAATACATTGAACAATTATAACAAGCACCGAAGCGTCAAAAGAGTAAAACCAATGTTTTAATTTAAAAAACTGCCCCGGTTTACATTTCAAAACCATTCAAAACCAGCCTTGGGTTAGTTATATAATGTTTGCGGAAACACCAAGTATGTGTCTACTTGCCAGGTAGGAGATTTCCATTATCGTTTTTAATGTACACATCATTTAAATTGTTTAATGGGTCGTGTAACACCTCCAAGGGTATCCTATTCCCTGACTGTTAAACTTTCCAGATACATTAGTGCTTATCTTGTTTGCACACGAGCTAGCACTAAAAACAGTAATAATCCTTCTTTTTTTGGACGTATTTTTATGCGGTAATTTATCAATCCATTTATCTTTACAAATACTGACGGGTTTTGACGGGCCAATCCACTACTTACTTATACATTCTACAAAATCCGGGTTAAAGAATTGCCTCGGATTTTCGATGCCAATCGGATCTGACCAGTTTCTGAGTCGGTGTGATAAGACCTTTGACATATGACATTTGACCTCATAAATTTGCTTACATTCTTAATAATGTGTAGCAATGAGGTCCCTTTGAAGTAACATAATTTTTTAGAAAGAGGTTATTCCTATAACTCAAACTAAAAAATGAAGACTTCAGACCCAAAACCTTTTCTAGGCAGCTGAAAGCACACAAATTAATGTGTGCTATAATGTTTTTTTTATATTATTGTTCTTTTTTGCAACTTCGATGACCAACAGTTGAGTAAAACAAAATCACAGATTTGTTATTTTATGCATTTGTTTGGATACACCAAGTGAGAGAACTGCAGCCGATTTCACGAAACGCTAGGATTAATCCTAACTCGAGTTAGGACGGGTAATGCGTCCTAACTTAGGCTGGGTTCAATTCGTCCTACGTATTTGGATACGGAACTGAACCCGTCCTAAGTCCTAAGATGAATCCTAAGTTAGGAAGAGTTTGGTGAAATCGACGGCTGGTCTTTGACAATAATTACAAACGGTGTCTAAGGCTTTTAGCGTTGGGAGATAGGAAAATCAAGACTTACAGTCTGTAATGGGCCTATAGTTTCCAGTACCCTTTTCATCGCTACCATCGTGGTAACTGGGGCTATGTATAAGACCATCTGGGTTAAGACACTCCACATAATTGATTTATCTAATGAAGCGAAAGGGTTATCTGGAACAAATTGTTTTCTAATCTAGATAAAGTCCTTTTAGTCCACTCCAAAGCTATTCCACGGACTCCGTAGTGCTGTAAGTTATGTAATTACAATTTCATGGTTAGCCGTCGAAAGCCTTGACAAGGGTAGATATGCCAATGGAAAATTGTCCGTCTTCAAAGCCATCACGTGTATTTGTTAAAGATGCTATTGCCGTGTTAGATTTTTGGCCGATTTTACCCACAAATTTTGATTTAAAATTCAATAGGTATTTTGATTGGGGTCGAGAAGGTTACAAGCTTTCATTTGAGCCATTGCTCGAAAAAGTCCGCCAATTATTAGTAGCAGTGAAATAAAGTGCTCAAAATTAGTTTTTGTCGGGATCCCGACAATATATCACGTGACCAATTCTTATGTGTTTTAAAAGAAACGTTTTAAATTTTTGACATGGTTCCTGACCACTAAAAGTAAAAGTTAAACTTAGAGCGGCTGATACTCTTTGAAATACCATTAACTCAAAAAAAAATCTATTTTTTAATGTTTGGGGCAAAAAATCTGACATAGCATCTTTAACAAAATGATATTGCTAATTTCGAAGAGCCTTTTTTTTGTGGTTAAGAAAGAAGGATAATGTTCACAATATTTATTACTAATTTATCAAACATAAGGATATCAGCTCTGAATAATTCGTATCTCCCAACGCTTATTTATTATTATTACTAATTATACAAATTCATTAGAATGCAAATTATGAGTTTAAAGGATGCACTAAAGGAACTGTGTCGCGTAGAAACTATTCTTTGCTCCTACGTTTGCTTCATTTAAAAACATTTTTTTTTAACACACCACAAGGCGGTTACAACACCATATTGGCCAACAATTTTAATGGCTCCTTACCACAGAATTCGCTTACGGAACCCCTGTAGCACACAATTATATGAACAGATACGTAAGCGCAGAATTCCGCGGTAAGCAGAGCCTTACAACTGAGCCCTGTACTTATTTTTCACCTACACACCCTACGGGTAAAGTGAAGGGTAATTTTGATGACTTCATGATCCAAGACCAAGAAACATTTACGCAAACAGGTTTTTTGTTTGCCATTAAAGTACATAAAGTACATCAAGGTTCAATCAATCTATTTCTCCGTGGATTAACACATACAACAAGTTTTAATTCCAGTATTAATGGACGCTTGGTCGTCTGGGATGCTTCGTGTAAAGAAACCGTGACTATAATTTATAGAAAGGGTATCAATTATTTTCCACCTGAGTTCTATTCGGCGCCAACGACCGTAAAAAAGATAAAGTGTACTTTACGCATCTGGTGTTTTTTATTTAACTCCATGTTAAAGAGAAGCACTCGTACTTAATTGCACATGCTGAAGTCATGTTTGTCGAGACCCCTTAGAGGGTCAAGGGTTTTTTTAGTCTTAAAGGCACTGGACGCCATTGGTAATATTGTCAAAGACCAGTGAGTCTTCTCACTTGGTGTATCTCAACATAGGCTATATGCATACAATAACAAACCTTTGAAAATTTTGGACTCAAAGTTGAGGTCGAAGTTGCGAGATAATAATTGTGTGCTTAAAGATCCTTGAATTCGAGACCTTAGCTGAGGTCTCGAATGTTATTAAAATATTTTAGTGAGAAATTACTTCTTTCCCCAAAACTGTGTAACTTCAGAGGGTGCCGTTTCTCACAATGTTTTTTTTTACTTTCAACAGCTCGCCATTACTCATTACCAAGTAAGTTTTGATGCCAACAATTATTTTGAGTAATTACCAGTGGTGTCCAAGTCGATCTCTAGAAATGTTATTTGCATCGAGTAATTTGATCTGCAAGCCCCATTTAAAATTGTTTATTACGTTATTCATATATTTATTTACGTGTCTATTTATTTTTTAAATGTTCTGGTTATGCCCCCAATAAGATAGCACTGTTACCCGCAGACCGGAAAACATTTGGGCCCACAGATCTGCTTAACGCCGATTTTGTGCTTACTGTGCGATTAAATTTCATAGCGGCGCTGTTTACCCGTACAAGACATGCTTACCATCTAGCGCTTATGTTTGAACATGAAGGGCGTAATTCTATGTTTAAAGGCAGTGGACACTATTGGTAATTACTCAACATAATTATTAGCATAAAACCTTTCTTGGTGACGAGTAATGGGGAGAGGTTGATAGTATAGAACATTGTGAGAAACGGCTCCCTCTGAAGTGGAGTACTTTTCGAGAAAGAAGTTTTTTCCATGAATTTGATTTCGAGACCTCAGATTTAGGATTTGAGGTCTCGAAATCAAGCATTTGAAAGCACACAACTTGGTGTGACAAGGGTGTTTTTTCTTTCATTATTATCTCGGAACTTCGACGACCGATTGAAATTAAATTTTCACAGGATTGTTATTTTATGCATATGTTTAGATATACCAACTGTGACGGCTAGTCTTTGACAATTACCAATAGTGTCCAGACGTAGAGAGGAGCAGACGTAATTATTGGCACATAGCCGACAGACATGCTTACCATCCGGTGCTTACTGTGTGAAAATGTATCACGTAAAAATGTAAACCCTGGTGAACGCGCAAGCCTGCCGCTAAATTGTTTTGCTAATTTAATTGCGAAATACGCTCACGCTTAAGCATATTTGTTCTGCTATTAGTTAGCAGGAGAAAATGTTTACCATTAGCCCCAGATTTCATGGCTAACTGTGGAATTAGTGTGCCTACCGCCCGTATATAGTAGCATGCCGCGTAAGCACCGAATGTTGGTTGGCGAGTCAATGGAATATTATGGTGCCGCATGAAATTATGTTCTATGCAATACTATCCGGAGGACATTGCATGTAATGTCCGCCAGCCGGTTTTGTATATGCAATCGTGTCTGCCCGGACGCTACTGCATGATGCCCGGACACATTTTCATATGCAGTTGTGACCGCCCCCGTGCAAAACCGTCCTTGCAGTAAATTAAACGCCCTTGGTCGACGCATAACCGTAGGTTACGTAGCACGCTCGCTTAGCGCGCACATAAATTACATATACAGTCATATATACATGTCCACGGACGGTTTTTGCATAGCCCGGACACGATTGCATATGCAAAATGGTCCGGAGCGGACAGTATTGCCTGACGGACACAATTGCATCTGACAATGGCCTTAAGATACGACGAAGAAAGTGTCCAGTTTGAGATAAAGTGTTCAGTTTGAGATAACGCATCAGCATAACAGGCTCGGTCTGAGGTGGGATTCGAAATTGGGCCCACAGATGCGGAAGTCAGCATACAATTTTGCTTTAAAGGAAAAGTACACGTTTGGTAATTACTCAAAACAAACATTAACTTAAAAATGACTTGATAACGAGCATAGCAGAGCTGTTGATAGTATAAAACATTGTGGGAAACGACTCCCTCTGAAGTGATGTAGTTTTTGAGAAAGAGGTAATTTCTCACTAAAATAATAAAATACTTCTAGCTAGAAGTCTTTTAATCCTTACTGAAAGCACACAAGGGTATTTATTTTTTTCTTTCATAATTTTCTCGCAACTTCGATGACCGATTGAGCCCAAATTTTCACAGGCTTATTATTTTATGCACATGATGGGATACACCATGTGAGAAGACTGGTCTTTGACAATGACCAATCGTATACCTTCCCTTTAAAACAACTCTCTGCAAAGCAGAAATAAACAGGACACCAGTCACAACTGGTATACAAACTTGTACGTTTGGCTCTGGTCCCACTATAGTTTGCATAATTAATAAGCCTGTCTTGATTTCATATTATGCACCTGCACATCTAATTTATGTAAAACAACAGATGTTCACAACTCAAACTGTGCCTTCCGTTCATGAAATATCATGTTCAGTTTTCGTTGTCTGTTATTATCCTACCGAGTCTACTTTCCTAAACTAATTTGCATTTTTAATCTGTCTACTTAACGAGCTCAACGTACTAAGTGCAATATTATACCCCCCCCCCCCCATTTCATCAGTTTTTGAGTTACTAAATGTATAATATATGCAGGGTAAAAAGGGCTAACAGAAATAGTCACGAACAGTGTTCATTGTGATAATACAGTAACAAACTGGTGAAAATGGGCATAATGTGTTATATGCGTCGGTAGAAAAAAAATGTGAAAAACCAGGCACAATGTTCAGCACGTAAACACATTCGATTCCAGCCGACATCATCTGTTGCGTTATTTGTTTAAATGCATCTGCATCTGCATCTGTCAGCTACTGTACAAACGCCTGGTGTGGCTATCCCGTACAGAACGCGCGATGCAAGGAGGCGGTACACGTTACATTTTTGTAGATCAGTCAACTCAATTTTAAGTAGGAGATCCTTGAATTTATTCAGAGTTGGTGCACCGCGGATCGAATCGACTCGGATCGACTCGGGTAAATGTTGCTAGATGTTAAAGATGCTTTGTCAGATTTTTGGCCGATTTGACCCAAAATTTTTGATTTAAAATTCAATTGGTATTTTGATGGGGGTCGAGAAAGTTACAAGCTTTCATTTGAGCCATTGCTCGAAAAAGTCCGCCAAATTATTAGTAGCAGTGAAATAAAGTGCTCAAAATTAGTTTTTGTCGGGATCCCTACAATATATCACGTGACCAATTCTTATGTATTTTATAAGAAACGTTTTAAATTGTTGTCATGGTTCTTGACCATTAAAAGTAAAAGTTAAACTTGTTTTCGTTAGAGCGGGTGACACTCTTTGAAATACCATTCACTCAAAAAATCTATTTTATTAATGTTTGGGGCCAAAAATCTGACAAAGCATCTTTAAATATTGTTGGATGTTAATGTGGTTAGATACAGTTTTTCTCGACTTCAAAAGAAAACATTTCACAGAAATAACCAGTAAGCTTTCAGACTAAGCGTAAACAATTTATGTTTTTTTTTATCCATATACCAATCATAATATCTTTAGCTTGATTGTCAAAATTACGGTCACTACCCATCGGGACATCAGACTAATATTCATTACCATTCAGCTAATACATTACATCGTAATCATTAAAGGTGGAGTTCAACCACTCATCTCTCGAGCTCCTAGTGCCTTTTAGCTAATAAACAAGGGAATTGTTGACCGCTTTAATATTACGAGCAAGTTGTCTGGCCATAATGGAGTAATGCATCAGCGGGTATGTTAACAGTTCGGACTAGATGTCCGATTTAGTCCATGCGTTATTGAATGACAACGAAAAGGGGCAGTTTGTGGGTAAATGATGACATGTCATTAAAAACGTAGCATCTGTTTAACAAGTTATTACAGTCAAACGAACCACGAGGAAAATAAACTATCCACGCACGCGACGTGCCAATTAATGATCAACAGTTTTTGTTTTTTTCCAATCGTAACTGTCACTGTACATTGCCAGTGTTTCGCTCGCCAGCTCCCGTTAGTTTATTTTCAAAGCCCTTTGACAAGAGAGCAATTTAGCAAGGATCCCTTGCTAAATTATAGCATGGTTGTACAACAAATTGTTCTACTCTGTCCAAATTCTCTTGCAAAATCTTGTCAAACAATATTGCAACATTATTATAACCATTCTAAAATTAAGCAAGGGACCCCAGTTAAATTGCTGTCGTGTGAATAGTACTAAAGTGAAGTGTGTGATTTTATCTGCTGCACAGTAATTAATTCACCGCCCCCTACCCCCCCCCCCACCCGACAAAAATGTGCTAACCTATGACGGCGATACGCTTACCGGTCACACGTGATGTGGAACTACATTACATCACTGATATACACCTTGTTTTAGGGGAAGTGGTGAGCGAAGCACCGATGCACAGTACCTGCTGAGGAAGACGCTCGACCGGATCGCCAACCCCGAAGGACGACAGAGCTCGACTCTTATACGACCTTGGCCATTTGACGGGTTAGTCGGCTAATGACAACAATCAGAGAAGGGATAAAAGGCTGATACATCTTCCTGTCACAAGAGATATAGACTCCAATGAAGTCGACAGGGTAAGTAATTCAGTATTGCATTAAAGGCAGTGGACATATTGGTAATTACTCAAAATAATTATCATCATAAAACCTTACTTGGTAACGAGTAATAGGGAGAGGTTGATGGTATAAAACGTTGTTAGAAACAGCTCCCTCTGAAGTGAGGTAGTTTTTGAGAAAGAAGTAATTTTCCACGAATTTGATTTCGAGACCTCAAGTTTAGAAATCAAGCATCAGAAAGCACACAACTTCGTGTGACAAGGGCGTTTTTCCTTTCATTATTATCTCGCAAATTCGACGACCGATTGAGCTCAAATTTTCACAGGTTTGTTATTTTATGCATAATTATGTTGAGATACACGGCTTTGAAGACTAGTCTTTGACAATTACCAATAGTGTCCACTGCCTTTAAAACAAAACATGTGTTTTTGTATCGATTTTTTGTTACTGTGCTTTTGGGGTAAATCTCGAACTTAACCTTATTTGAAAGCGTTGGTGGAAGATCATTTTTTTGACATTGATTTGATGTTTATATTAATGTGGATATTTTGATTTACATTGTTATTATACCCTTGAAGGTAAGATTAGATTTTTGTGAAAAGTAAATTGAAAATGTTCGTATTTTTTTAGCTTTGTTCGTTGTGGTTTGTTTATTTATTTGTTGTGGTGCTTAGGTAGGGGACTTTCGGTGTTTTTTTTTTTTTTTTTTTTTTTTTTGGGGGGGGGGGGTGGATATTTGTTGGAAGCTGTTGTTGTTCCTTCGTTTTGTTTTTTTGTCTTCAACTTACTTTGTTTTCAGCTTTCCAACTTTGTATGATATTCAGTGACCATGCTTATAACTTAATTATCCAATATCACTGGCAACGGATCACTCAAACTCTCAGTGGGGAAATGTAATGCAACCAAATAAATTAATTTTAGAATAAAATTATGAGCATTTCAAGATCATGGGCTGCTTTTAGATTTAAAGATGTTTCGCAATGATTCCAAAAGCATGGATGCAAGTAATTAGAAAACCGTACCTTAAGTACGTATGAAGATTAAGCTATGGAACTCTTTGACCCAATTTTTACATTGGTGGCATTTAGCAGTTCCACGTGCACTCAAGATCAGTGGCTACTCTAGAATATTTTCGGTTTTTTTTTTATTTATTTTTTTTAATTTTTTTTATATGGAACACTTCTTATTCAAAGGGCATATCCTGGGATTTCTAGGAGCATCAAAATGCTTTGATTGAACAGATCATTGCTTTGGAAGGGTTGTGGTCGATTTTATTCTTTCGTATGAAGTCAGAAGCCATAATTTGAATATAGATTAAAAGATTTGGGAACGTTTTATAACACAAAATACAATGTCCACAGATTTACATTAAACTTACACCGTTTGAAGATAATGATAGTAGAAAGCGTACCTTAAAATGTTAGTTGCTGAGGTGCTGTAGTTTTGAGTAAATGTCATGAAAATACGCTTTTAAATGCAAAAAAAAAAGCGAAAATTGCTTTCTAAAGCACTTCATATTCAAATGCATACAAATCGGCAAGGTAAGGTAAGATTAAGGCACGTTTGTCACCCTTCGTTGATCTGAAAGGATCAACGAAGTCTAATTCACCCCGCCCCACCCCTTCCAATCCACTGCCCCCGTGGGAGGGGGAGGGGGGGGGGCTCAAAAGTTACCACTCCACAAAGATCTACAGATTGTTTGTAAAAAAAAAAAGGACATCAACCATAATTATTTCTAGGCAAAGTGTGACGTCAAAATACGAGTCAATTTGGCAACTCAAAGTGTTTCGTGATACCGAACCCATGTATGCAATTACGTTTAATTAAGGTTATAAATAGGCTTCTCTTAATGACTTCTTCGGTTTTTTTCCGTAAATTTGTTCCGAATCTTATATTAAATTGTAAAATTTCTGAATACTTGTCAGAAACGATCGGGAGGACTTCATGATGCAGAGCATGCCACTGAAACCGCCTCACGATGGTCAGCAGGACAGTAGCGGCGAGGCCGATGGGGCCAAGCAACGCGAAACACCGTGCGAAACCATCAAGAACTTCGCGCTGAATGTCACCACAGCCCACGGCTTCCCGAACATTTTCCGGTCTGCAACTCGAGTAGGGCGTCTACTGTGGACTTTTCTCTTTCTTGCCGGGCTTTCTGTTGCTATTATTCAAATAACTATGCTCGTGCTGAAGTATCTGGGCTATCCCGTCAACGTTGAGGTATGAGTCTATGATTGAGAATCAAATCTGTTTGTAAGACACTGCTCTAGAATTGCGAAGGTCGTGGGTTCGAATCCCACCCATGCATGAACCCACCCAAGTTGTGTCTGTTGTTCA
This sequence comes from Asterias amurensis, assembly GCF_032118995.1. Taxonomy (NCBI): domain Eukaryota; kingdom Metazoa; phylum Echinodermata; class Asteroidea; order Forcipulatida; family Asteriidae; genus Asterias; species Asterias amurensis. The sequence goes on from NC_092663.1 coordinate 13,831,083, forward strand.
CGGAGCTCGGGAAATTACTGACAGTGCTAACACACATCGGTGTACAATAATGAATAAAACCAAAATGAGTTGTATTTATCCCCGATACAGATTTAAAATTATTTGTTTTTGTTGAAAATCTATATGGGCGGACATTAAAAAAAATGCCATTAGTATTCTTGTCCTTAACTTGATGTTTACGCCTTAAAAAACCGAGTCGAAATTGACCCGGATACCGGGTCCGGTGGGGGCCTGACCATTTCCGGATCACGCTGACCTGAAGAGTGTTTGCGAAAAATCGAATGTAGATTCCGGACAAAATTGACACAAAAAGGGGTCAGGCTAGACAGGACCTTGATCCGGGTCAACTTTTACTTTTAAAAAGTAGACTTTGAGTAGATGGAGCTGCACTGTAAGCTTTATACTAAACGTTCTTGACTCTTTTTTTAAATGTAATTTTCATTAAATTTCAGATTACTCAAACTTGTAAACGAGTTTTAACCATAGAGCTTATACATTGACTCTATGGTTTTAACCTGTTTACAATTGAATTTAAAATACTAATAAAATTATTTATTACAGTAGAAGACTGTTGAAGTTATATACCTGTTAGGCGTTTCGAGGTTTTTCAGTGTGGAATCTGTATTTGAAAGTTTTGCAAAGTTGTTGACTTCTAGTGACGAGTCTAATTAATGCTTTAATCGACAGGTTGTGATTATCACCAAGACGACGCTGGATTTCCCGTCAATCACCGTGTGCAATACCAACAAGCTTCGACGCTCCGTGATCGACAAGTCGAGACATCGACAGATGTTGCTGGTCGATCAATCCGCCTCTCTTCCGTATTACGGTAAGTGTCTTGCGAGCTTCGAGACCGACACAATTCACATGATGATCGACACAATGTCGATCATCATACTTACACGTACAACACTAACTATACATTACTGCTAACGTGAATTTTATAAAAGAACCATCATTCTATGTATACTAATTCAGTTTATACTTATTCAGTTTAACATATCAAGGTGTCGACCACTTAAACAACTGCCGAGGTCTGCTTTGGCAAATCGAATGTTAGTCGGGTTAACACATAATTTGCACCAATATTGCAGTAGAACCACCATCTCTTTATAAAAAATCAAATTGTCGATCACTATTGGTAGTCGGTCAAAAAAACTGCAAAGGTCTAAATAATTTCGTAAACCAAATGTGGAATCGGGATAACATTATTTTACACCAATGTTTAAAAACCATGCAAATTGCATATTTACATATAAATGACTGTCTTTAAACTCTCGCAAGCATTCTCCATTTTGTTTTTGCGTAGGAGCTTTTACGCGTGTTGTTGTTAATGCAAATTGCTCATAAAATTTGTTCCGTACCCATAATATTATCTCCTAATGGCGAACATGCATTTAGTGGGGAAAATAATTACCCTATTGAGGCTTACCGTAATCCACGGGGGTATTTTATAATGAACTCCACGCTTTCTGTTATGTCTTAAATTAAAAACATAAAAGGTACCCCTTGATTCAGTAATTCTCGGGAGGGTAGATTTAATATCAAAATGTGCAAATGCTTCCAGACTAGCATTGTACACGGTCAAGGAAGTCATCCGTTTCATATAGTAAAGTGCCTATCTAATGTTTGTGGACATTTCACACCAAAGAGTTCACTATCTACACGCACTGGGACGATGACTCAGGCTGGGGGCAAACTTTTATAGAGCTGCTTAGCAGAGAATTATGCTTAATAATGTGAACCAGATCTTAGTTCATAATTTCGTAAATGAACCGTTAAAAACAAACCTTGTGGTCTCGCCAGACACGCCGTATGCACTTCTAAATGCAAACAGACTGTTGACTTTGCAATAATCGCCGGCTTAATGCACTCACTTATTAGTCCCAGTGCTTCCAACTTTCTTTTTTTATATTTATATAACACAGTTGAACAAAAGGCCTAAACGTTTTAATGAAGACCAAGTCATTTTCCCTCTAATATTGTTTATCTTTATTATTTATCAGTAAAGGCCAAGTCATCTTCCTGTATCCCTCATGCACTGATCTTTAATAACTCATTAGTATTATTCTAGGCATATTTAAAGAAAAGAAATTGCTGAATGTAGATTTAGAACAGAAAGCCATTTAAAGCTTTCATTAAAACATTTTTTATAGCGATTAATATACAAAAACAAGCAAGATTAAGCCGCGGTTTACACAGCCTTAAAAAAATTTAAGCTATTGCCTTGAATATTAATTAGTTATATTAAAATTCTGTTGATGGTGATGCTGACTTTTGTGTTATTGTTGTTGTTGTACTGGCTGGTGTTGTTGTTGGTGTTGGTTTTCCGGTGTTGATGTTGGATTTTATGGTTGTGATGTTGTTGCTGCTGTTGCTTCTGCAGACTGCTGCTGTTTGTTTCTGTTTCTGTTGCTGCTGCTGTTGATGTTGCTGCTGCTGATGTTGCTGTTGCTGTTGCTGCTGCTGTAGTTGTTGCTGCTGCTGCTGTTGTTGTTGTTGTTGTTACTGCTTTTGCTGCTGCTGCTGCTGTTGTTGTTGCTGTTGCTGCTGCTGTTGTTTTTGCTGTTGCTGCTGCTGCTGCTGTTGCTGTTGTTGCTGCTGCTGATGTTGTTGTTGTTGCTGTTGATGTTGCTGTTGCTGTTGATGTTGCTGATGATGCTGTTGCTGTTGCTGCTGCTGCTTCTGCTGCTGCTGTTGTTGTTTTTGTTGATGTTGCTGTTGCGTTGATTGTTGCCGCTGTTGCTGTAGCTGTTATTGCTGCTGCTGATATTGTTGCTGCTGCTGCTGTAGCTGTTGATGTTGGTGTTGCTGCTGATGTTGCTGTTGTTGTTACTGCTTTTGCTGCTGCTGCTGTTGTTGTTGCTGTTGCTGCTGCTGTTGTTGTTGCTGTTGCTGCTGCTGCTGCTGTTGCTGTTGTTGCTGCTGCTGATTTTGTTGTTGTTGCTGTTGATGTTGCTGTTGCTGTTGATGTTGCTGATGATGCTGTTGATGTTGCTGCTGCTGCTTCTGCTGCTGCTGTTGTTGTTTTTGTTGATGTTGCTGTTGCGTTGATTGTTGCCGCTGTTGCTGTAGCTGTTGTTGCTGCTGCTGATATTGTTGCTGCTGCTGCTGTAGCTGTTGATGTTGCTGTTGCTGCTGATGTTGCTGTTTCTGTTGCTGTTGATGTTGCTGTTGCTGCTGCTGTTGATGTTGATATTGCTGTTGATATTGCTGCTGCTGTTGCTGCTGTTGCTGCTGCTTTTGCTACTGCTGCTGTTGATGTTGTTGTTGCTGCTGTTGTCACCGTTAGTATGGGACTATTTTAATAGTTAAATGCAGTTCAATGTTCATTTTGTATTTTTTTTTTCTTACAGCACCCTGCCTTGATGATGATTTCCATTGCGAGGGAAGAAACTTGTGCATTAAGAGATACCTACTATGTGACGGCATTAGACAGTGTGGTGTAGACAATCTTAGCGATGAGAGGAATTGTATTTACGGTAAGTCTTGTGATCACAATGTACTGTCTCCTGATGAAGACTATAGAGCAAGCTAGTCGAAACGTCGAGACCAACTAATTCTCTCTCCGCGGTAGTGAATTTAATAACTATCTACCTAAGCTATAAAACAAAAGTAGTAGTCATCATTCCGCCCAGGGGTATCATGGTTAAAACGCAGGACAGTTCTTTCAAGAACTGAGAAAACTCTTAAATTCCGAAAAGCTTCTCCGCTGTAATAGATAAAGTAAGACGGTTATCTAAAGAACAACATCTATCTATGTTGTAAGTACACACACATGATGTTACCGCAAATTATATTTATATAATGTACAGTTCCTAAAACCACTGATGAGCTTGGACGGAGGTACAAGTTTGTCGTTCAACATCTTTCAGATCAAGTTGTCAATGAACTTGAGGACACCGTAGACTGTCAAGGACATCTTAAGTTAGAGGATGACACATTATTTTTAATCACATGGGACTGGTAGCATATTAATTGGCCTTTGCGGTCATAGTGAACAGGTGCGACCATAAATGAGAAGTCTCGCTATATCAGGTCACACGTCACTGGCCGCTGACATCAGAAGCCACTTGGCCATGACCTAGGTAACTTCATCCCCATTTTTACGGAGTTTTAACAGTGCCATACCACTAATACGGCGTGTCATGGCCGAGCGGTTAAGAGCACCGGATTCAAGGTCTAGTGTATCCGATCAGCAGAGTGTGGGTTTGAGTACCGATCGTGTCACTTAAACATGATTGCTTCGTAAAGGTTGGGGATGTGGTACTTTCTGCTCTACCAGTGCCTTAAAAACTAATTCGTAAAACTTCTTTTCTCACATTATTTTGTCAGATTCTGGCACTTGCACCGCGGATTTCTTCCGCTGCTCGGAGTCTGGAAGCAGCATGGGACTATGTATACCAAAGAGGAAGAAATGCGACCGGAAACGAGACTGCTACGATGGCGAAGACGAGGACGATTGCAGTAAGCGATCTTCACGTACATTTAATTTTGTCAAAAGTTGTATTAATGAGAGACATTTTGGACGCTTGGTGGCAGCAGAATTACTAGGGAAAACCCATTGTTCTCGGTAAAGTGCTCAGAACTACGTAAACAATGACAATTCACCTGGTAAGTCTACTGCCACCAATGGTTCCAAAGTCTCACATTAAATAGACATGTTGTCATGGATCGGTCGAGTTGGTCTAAGAAAAGCGCTTGAAACCGTTTGTTGTAAAATGCATAATTATGGTAAGAAAGATGTTTTAAACGTAGAATTGAAATGATCCAGAAAAGTTTGCCTTGAGATTACGCGGTTGTTTACTTTGCGAACTATCACGGTCGGCCATTTTGTGGGGTCGAAGATTTCTATGTGAGTAAAAAATAAGGTATATACTTTGCCTATAAGCTCCGTCGAATCATCAAGTGTTGTCTCTCAAACCATTCACTTCGTTTATGAAAGTAATTATTTTTTTAATAATGTTATAGACGTGTATTATGTTACCGTTCGATGATGATTTCCCTGGTGGATTTGGTCCCTACAGTCGGTGTGAAAAACAACAAATGGCACATTTTATCAGAGTGTGAAATTAATACAATGTGGTTATACTCGGTAAGTTGTGAAGGCCAAGGGCACACACTCAACAGGCGAAATAGAAGGTCTCCCTATCAGGGGAATTCTTAAGACTGGGATGCTCCACAAGGAAGGCACACCTGCCAACTTGGGGGAAATAAGAGTAATCAAGCAACACCATGTGATGCTTACAATAAATAATAGTGGCTTCTTATAATTATTATCGCACATTATCCTCAACTCAATGACGCTCAGGGCACTTTAACATACAGTCTTTTCTTGTTAGGTATGCGGGACTACGTTGAACTTGAAGCATGAGACCTATTCCATTTTACATAACACAAAGTAATGGTTTGCAAGGTGTTCTGGCGCAACATGCTGCCAATCAAGCCATGAACACCGGGCCAAACCCCTTCTCTTTTCGATATGTGCACTCTGGTTTTATTTTACGTGCGCTACACATTACACGAGACCAACTGCTTTACGTCCCATCCGAAGGACGAAGAATCATGGTAAATAGTCTTGCTTAAGGACACAAGTGTCACGACCGGGACTCGAACCCACACTCTTCTGATCAGAAACACCAAAGTTTGAGTCCGGTGCTCTTAACCTCTAGGTCATGACACGCCACAAAAGTATACTGAATGTGCATCCAATGGGTCATGTCACACGAGGCATATAACAGGCAACCAGTTCCAGGCAATCTCCAAGAACAGCATTCACAGTTGATTGTTCACATATTAATCTTGGGGGTCGTAAGACAGCGTTTGAAAAAAAATACCCAATGTGATACAAATGTCATTTAGCATGCATGCACTCTTGGTTGCTTCCAAGTTACAGCGAATACAATGTTCCTTTTTCAATATTGAACATTGGACATTCACATAGGTTTGTACAGCGAATACCATCGTTGTTTTGTCAATATTGGACAATGGACATTGAACATTCACCTAGGTTCGTACAGCGAGTGTCTAATGTCCAATGTCCAATATCAACTAATTTTACTGTTATAAATCTGTCTCCATCTACTGAGTTTAATTGTGATGTTCTTTTTGGTTATTAGCTTGCAAGGGCAGTGAGTTTAAGTGTGCAAGGCGTGGAGGCTGCATTCGTAAGAGCCTGGTCTGTGACCACAAGACACATTGCCTGGATGGCAGCGATGAGAAGCATTGTGGGGCTGGTGAGTCTGTGTTAATACGAATTCGTTCAGCATCATTCACAGTGATAGTGCCTTATTTTGCTCTTTGGGCTTACTGATGACCAGTGGCAAAATGGTAACCCCGGATACATTTGCACATCATTTATTTAAGCTGCTTCCAAATTTCTTGACCCTTCCAATTTTAATTGGGGCAATATTGTTTAAAGGCATTGGAAACTAATGGTAATCACTCAACACAATTGTTAGCATACAAACTTACTTGGTACTGATGATAGTATAACACATTGTGGGAAACAGCTCCCTCTGAAGAAACGTAGTGAGGTAATCTCTAACGAAATAAATAATTATTAAAAGACTTCAGGCCTGATTTGTGCAACAAGTTTGTTTTTTATTCTCCTGTTACTTCAAAGACCAATATTGAGCCCAAATTTTCACAGATTGGTAATTTTAGGTATATGTTGGGGATACACCATGTGGTAATACTGGTCTGACAGTTACCTAAGGTTTTCAGTGCTTTTAACAAGAAAGGTTATGTTAAACTTGTTATCGGGGTCAATTTTTACCTAAGCCACCGTTTGCTTGACCTTTGGCCAAACAATGTTAGCGTTTTTAGAGACTTGATTTTTTTTAGTTTTTTTTTTTATTAAAACTTTTTTTGTCACGTGATGATGTTATATGCATAGTTGGACTTTTCAAAAAATGGGCGCCAATTTAGTTATCATAACTATTATTTTATTGTATTTTATGAATGTATTTGTTTTATTTATTTTGCAGCTAATATGCACGAGTGTCTGGCTGAAGGAAGGAAAATTCCGAACGGGTTCGTTTGCGATGGTTATAACGATTGCATCGATGGATCAGATGAGGCTTACTGTTTTAATGAGGATACAGATGTTGGTAAGCTTCTCCCATTGCCCTGTTTATACCTTCGCTATTCTATCCCAGTTTAGCCCAAATTGGGCTGCAATGGGATAATTGTAACAATAGTCAGGTCTGTTATATATTTTCGTTCAATTTTTTTTCTAGGGGTGGGGGAGATATTAGCAAAACTTTACATGTTGGAATCTGTGGAGCATACTGAATAAGAAAACCAATGTTTCCATTTGCACAAAATAAAAATATGGCGGCCATCTTGGATTTTTCAAGTAACTAGGAAGATGTTTGCATATTGTAGCAATGATCGCATTTTGAGTTGACATTGCCTCTTCTGAACGGCCCTCAAACTGATTACACTGAAACAATGACAAAATGTAGTTTACAAACCAACTAGTTGAATACTATTTCAGAACATCGACAGATGGTGATGGTCAACATGGAAGGTACAGGCCAATTCTCAATAATTAGGGGAACCCAACTCTCTACATCAATATGCAATAATAATATTTTTGCCCGCTATTGAACAGTTTATGATTTAATACTTTATATAGTTCTGTATTTTATCCTTTGATCAAATTAATTGCATTTTTACCAATGAAGATGTAGATGTGGCGCTTTGAACATAGGTATTGTGTTTAAGGAAATGATTACGGTAATTCAGAAATGTTCAATACAAGTCTTCTCTTGAAGACGAACTGAGTATGCTGTCCGAAACGTCGAGACCACACCGCCTCTTTTCATCCTCACCATGCAAAGCTCCAAATAAAAACTAACATAAGTTTTTGTATATTATTTTGTTCTCATCAGGAGTAGTACCAGACTTTACGTGTGAGTCAAGCCAGTATACACAATGTGGAGACATTCAACAGTGCTACAATCTGGCGTACGAATGCGATGGGGAGAACGATTGCACAAACGGCCACGACGAATCTCTAGAAGTCTGTGGTAAGACATGACTTCTTCTTTCTACTATAGCCTTTTACTCCACCACTGCAGAAGGTAAGCCTCTTGACCATTTCTGAATTTCACTCTGTCCTGAGCTGTCTGTTGCCAAGCAATGCCCTCTCCTTGATTTATTCCCTACAGTTCCCCATTATTCAAGACTTTCCTTCTGTAATATTTGGTTTTGGATTTTTTGTTTTGGTCAAATAAATAGCACTTATAGTCTGGTTCCTTGATGGTTTAAAGGAATAATCGTTATCCAATGATGTCTGCCATGTACCTGACTTTAGCAAACAAAGTACAACAATTAGGGTTTACTATAGCCAAGTACCTTTAGAAAGAGTATGTTTTTAGAACAAGGTGAGCTGTCTTTACTTTTAGTCACGTAATTGTATAAAGAGGAAACGTTAGTGTAATCTAAACATATGACGTCACGATTCGAGGCTCTTTATAATTACGCAAGAGATTTGCCTTGATCCTACGTCAAGATCATGACGGTCACGTGGTATGGATGTACCGATCTCGCATAATAATACAAATCTGGAAATGGATGTACAAGTACTGTAATACATGTACGTTGTATCCAATGATATCACTGTTTCTGTACAAACAATACCTGCCCTTATTCGTACGGATAAGTACATGGGACCAGTCTTTCGTCCTTCGGATGGCACGTAAAGCCGTTGGTGCCGTTTGTTGTGTAACGCACGTGAAACAACATAGTGCTCTTATCATAAAGAGTAGAGGATCGTCCCGGTGTTCTTGGTTTGATTGGCTGCATATTGCGTCACAGCACCTTGTAAAACATTAAGTGCGTACTGTGTAAAAAAGAGTATGATAAAGCAAACGTATTCTTATTACATTGAAGGAAAATACTGAGTTTTAAAGCGCATTAAGCGTCACTGTGGGTGACCGATAATTTATTTGTGTTATGAAAGGCCATTATTGTTACTATTATTATTATTTTTATTACTATTATTATTATTAGCGTTGATGTTGTTTTATTGACAGGGCGAGAGGCAGTATGTGACCCACCTCAAGCGCCTTGTCCATTGGGCGGTGGCTGCGGTGTGCTTTGTAACCTGAGAGACGAGTGCGTTCAATCGTCAGACGAAAACAAATGCAGTGAGTGGGCATAATAAACCTTCATAGGGAACCAACAATTTGTTTTAGGTTATAGTATTTTGTCTTTAAAATCAGGGACCTATAACAAAATGACAATAAAGGGTTACATAAAAAGAGTTACTCGTCCTAATTTAGGACTAGCCTTGGGTTCTTGATAACTCACTAGGACTAGTCCTACGTCTTTGTGAAATCGACCACTGCTTGGTACGATTTAAAATGTATTTACTGGTTGGTAAGCCTTTTTTTAATCACTTGTATGTTTTTGGTTAGGAATAACGATTTGTTGAGAATAATTATGTTTAATATATGTTGTATGTCTAATTTAAATACAGATTGCAGTGTCTTTATAAACAGCATGGATGAAACTCCAGTTGAGATTGTCAAATGTTCCGGGATTTCACGCGCATTGCCTTTCTCATTTGCGGCTGGTAAGTGTTCCTTGCTCTATCGTGTGAAAAGAACACCCCCCCCCCCCCCCCACAGCAGAATGGTGTCCATGACACATTGCATTAATACGCATTAGTCCAGTTTATTTCAAGATCAAAACCATCTCAGCTCCCCGGGGAGTATGCAGTATGGACTGCCAGTAGGCAGTCTGTGCATCTAGCCGATTCAATTAATTAAATACCACCACCCATGCCTGATTTACTTCTGGATGGAGGGAAGCAATTAAAGTTTCTCAAGGACACATGTATGAGTTACATATATACTTACTCTATTCTACAATGGTATTACACATTATTTCACAGCACCTACTAACTAACTGGATAGTTTTAAATTGACGCTTAAAGGAACACGTTGCCTTGGATCGGTCGAGTTGGTCTTTGAAAAGCGTTTGTAACCGTTTTTTATAAAATGCATATGGTTGGAAAGATGTTGTAAAAGTAGAATACAATGATCCACACAAACATGCCTCGAAATTGCGTGGTTTTCCTTTTACCTTGTCGACTAACACGTCGGCCATTTATGGGGGTCAAAATTTTGACTCCCATAAATGGCCGACCATGTTAGTTCGCACAGTAGAAGGAAAACCACGCAATTTTGAGGCAAACTTGTGTGGATCATTGTATTCTACTTTTAAAACATCTTTCAAACCATATGCATTTTATAAAACACGGTTACAAACGCTTTTGTTTTGACCAACTCGTCCGATCCAAGGCAACGTGTTCCTTTAATGTCTTAGGTGATGCATGTGAGTTTGGAAATGTCCACAGCTCAATTACGGCCAGTCTATTTTTGTCATAATTTCATCATGGGGGCTTTTGTTTTGGGACGGTTGATGGCAGCAGCTAATATAAGTTTCTTGCCTACAATGGGTGCGTTCGTTTAGCTTCCCTGGGTCGACCCCGATCTACCCCCGGTGCGTTCGAATAGCTTTGACGTCATTCCAGGGGCTCACCCGGGTCAGCCCCCAGTGCCCTGCTAGTGGAGTGGGTCACATTGGGGTGACCCGAGGTACATGCCGTTACCACGAGAGGGCGAGTGTGATCGTTCGATTAGCTCTTGTCAGGGGCTCACCTGAGTGTGCACCGCGGGGTAGACCCAGGGAAGCTAATCGAACGCACCCACAGTAAGCTACCGAGTTAGCGGTTATTGCTGAGGCTGCGCTCAATCATGACGTTAAAGATGCGTTGAAGCATATTAAAGGCTACCCATACCATCACCCTTAGAAACATACGCTTCCATCATCATATAATGCAAAATGCCCCATTAACAAAAACTTTTTTATCACAGTGGAGTCTGGGTACTGGATTACGTGCGACTCTAGTGGAACCAGTCCACGTATACGGACGTCACTGTACGAATGTGATGGCGAATTGGACTGTTACCGGCCTGGGAGTTCCATACCACAACCATGCAAAACAGGTGTGTAGACGGAATATTCACGCTCCCTTTCAAACTTAAGCAATAGGAAATCCATGCAAACTTGATATATGATTCAAACAGCCAAGCAAAGTAAACCCAGACCACAACTTTTATCCAGAATTCAATATTTTGAGAAACGATTCGTTCTAAGAAAATGTGAGAGAGAAAGAGGTTTAAAAAACATCCATCTAAGAAAAGGTTTATGCATCGTTCTAAGAACATGTGATAGAGAAAGAGGTTTAAAAATCTAAGAAACATTTATGCATGAAACGGTATTCAGACTGTCAACTCCAGTACGGATTATTCTTCCTTTACTGTGGACATAACCGCTCCAGATTGTCAGCAAAATCCACAACAACGCTACCACCTTTCAAAATGAAATGTTCGCAGGTTCAGAAACAAAATGTATACTTTGTGGCCTTGTTTTGAGGGGCAGTGCTTTCTACTCTACCAGCCAGGCTTCTGATGGATGATAACCAAGCCTACATCCGTATAGGAGGTAAACCCTATTCCAGTCCCAGGAGTAGGTGGCAATGGCCCCTGGAACAAAATAGTTGATTGCAGCACACACCGTCAAGTGGCCTTCACGCCTCGTATGTCTGGTATAAACATAAAAAAAAAATATATATATAAATAAAAAAAGATGTACAAATTAATTCCAACTTTTGATTATCTTACAGTGTACTCAGGATGTTACCTTTCCCCATACGGAGATGACTACAAAGGAAAAAATTCAGTCCGAGGGTGCCTCCCCTGGTCTCACCCCAACGTGACCTCCGAAGGCTACAATGGCCTCCAGTACCGGGAACTGGAGGGGTTAGAACCGGATTCCACTGTGACACATAACTACTGCAGGAACCCAAGTGGTCTGCAATACAGGCCCTGGTGCTTTGTGCAAAACCACGGCATGATTGAAGCCAACGATAGCTGCATCGTTGAACGTCCATATCCACCAGTTTTCACTTGTCACAATGGTAAGTCAGCTATAAGTAGTATCTAATACAGAGTATGTGTGCGTTCGTTTAGCTCCCCTGGGTCTACCCCGCGGTTCTCACTCGGGTGAGCCCGACTAGAGCTACACGAACGATCACCCACCGTTCTCGTAGTGACGTTATGCACCTGGGGCCTGCCCCCAAGTGACCCACTCCACAAGCAGGGCACAGGGGGCTGACCCGGGTAAGTCCCCGGAATGACGTTAAAGCTATTCGAACGCACCGGGGCAGACCGGGTCGACCCAGGGACGCTAAACGAACGCACCCAATAATCTAGCTTGAACATCTGCTGACGTCGCACTTCTAGGCTCGTGATTACGCCCAAGAGTGCTCTCCAGCCTATAGGCCAATCCCCGTCCATAATCACATTTCACAAGGAGATACAGTCACATCCTAAAACAAATAGACGCAGACAACCAAAAATGCAGCTGACAAACATCCCCTCGGACCAATCATAGCACAGATATGGAAAGTTAACGTCACTGCACGTTTATCCAATGAAATCATTGTATCCACTGGTAGATGACCAGTGCCTGTCTATGTCCTTGCGGAGAGAGACAGGGGACGTTCATCACAGATATCGGCCAATGCAAGGGTTCAGAAGAACTTATTAACTTCAACTATTCTTTTGCAGTAAATCTGAACATCAGCATAGCACTTGAAGAAAACGACAGAAGCAATGCTTCACAGGGGCGTCTACAATTAACCACTGCGGAAGGTGTCGTGGGTACGATCTCGGATCAGTTCTGGACTATCGATGACAAGAACGTCATATGCAGTCAGCTGGGCTTCCCGGCCGGGGCACTTTGGGACGAGTTTTACGACTTTGGTCCGGGGACTGGGCCCGTCCTCATAACTGATGTGCAGTGTACTGGGTTCGAGAACTTGTTGATTGATTGTTTCTACCGAGTGGCAACGGGGAACGAGGACGATCATAGCCATGATGTGGGCGTAGTCTGCAATACCACGGGTTATTTCGGTGAGTTGGAAAGTTGCTTCGTGCACGCTGATGTATGTCTTTCCCTTTTCTTGACTGCTTAGCAATTGAATCCTTTTTAAATTCGACATCAAATCACTATGAAAAACCAAAAATCAATCCATTATCCAACTTGGGAAGAGGAGTCCGTAATTGGAAGACAAAGTATGATTTGAGAAACAATACTGTTAGTAAACGCTTCTCAGATTAAACTTGTGGGTGATAAAAAGTGAAATCTGTGTCCATAACCACATCGAATGCTGCAGCTGTACCAAGTGAGTTTGTATTAACAAGACTCTTCAAACAAATGAACTCTTAAATACTATTTTTACTGATCTCAACATGTCTTTAGATCGTCCAAATATATCGAATGTTGACGACAGACAACGTGTGAGACGCGATACAGACTGGGTCTCAGAAGCTGCAGATATCAGCATCATCACTCCGTTGATCCCGAACCTTCAGTTTGACCCTCCCACTCAGATGCGTAAGGTCAACCCCAAGAGGAATTTAGGTGAGTTAATAACAGTGTTGTGGTCGAGTACTATAGGGTGGTCGGTGGTACTGGAATAAAATTACTAAGTCCATTCAAGTAAAAGTAAATGCTTATACTGTGTGTTGATAATTTGTAGCATGTCCAAATGCCGAAAACCAAGTACTTGGATCTCATAAAAGTGCAACTGCGAGTGCCATCGATACGGTACTCGAGAGTATAGTATTCATAGCATTCAAACACAGTACAGAAGCATCAATGATACGTATGAACATACAACCCTTTTGGGTGCTAGGTTTCAGCAGCAGTAAAGGAAACGAACAATGGTTGGCAAATTGTCCCATACTATTTAGATTTATTTACTTCAAGCCATTATTCGCAATTAGAGGTAAAGAGAGATGGGGGTTGAAACAGGAACAGATTGTAACCAACTTTGTCAAAATGCAACACCCTTTTGTCAAAAGCTGCATCATTCCAATTTGGCTTATTTTTCAGCAAACAATCGAGTCTACAGTTGCGGGGACGGGAAGGAAATACCTTACTGGCAGACATGTAATAAATTCCCCGACTGTGCCGATGGAAGGGACGAGTGGGCAGAGGAGATGCAGTGTGATGACATCGTGACCGGTCAGTTAGTTAGTTGAATATTATTTTGGCTTAATAGTGGGTTTGGTATTTTGTTTGTAGGACACAAAACAAAAACACAAACGTCCACAGATTTAAGTTAAACTTACACGGTTTGAAAAAATGATGGAAGAAAGCTACCCTTAAAATATGACTTGCTGAGTTCTTGCAATTGTTGAGAACAGTAAAACATTTTCACGAAAGTAATTACACCCTGTGGTGTAATTTTTTATTAGATTTGTGGTATTAGGTCCACTACTTGCAGGGTGAACTTTCCAATTTCACGTGCGATGCAGAAACGTGGTGCTAAAATTCAAAAATCTTCAAAAATCTCCGTGATTTTTGTTTAAAGGCAGTGGGCACTATTGGTAATTACTCAAAATAATTATTGGCGTAAAACCTTTTTTGGTAACGAGTAATGGGGAGAGGTTGATGGTAAAAAACATTGTGAGAAACGGCTCCCTCTGAAGTGCCATAGTTTTCGAGAAAGAAGTATTTTTCCACGATTTTGATTTCGAGACCTCAAGTTTAGAACTTAAGGTCACGAAATCAAACATCTAAACGCACAGAACTTTGTGTGGAAAGGGTGTTTTTTCTTTCATTATTATCTCGCAAGTTCGATAACCGATTGAGCTCAAATTTTCACAGGTTTGTTATTTTATGCTTATGTTGAGATACACCAACTGTGAAGGCTAGTCTTTGACAATTACCAATAGTGTCCACTGCCTTTAAGGATTCCTTTTTTAATTGACATAATAGAAGAACAAATTCCTATTGAAAAGCACTACACGACATTGGCAATTTTGATGTACATTCAAAAATTGCATGCCGTTGTCAGATGCAATTGTGTCCTCCATGCAATACTGTCCGCTCCGGACACTTTTGCATATGCAATCGTGTCCGGGGCTATGCAAAAACCGTCCGGTGGACATGTACATGACTGAACATGTATGTGCGCGCGTAAGCGAGCGTGCTTTTGCACTGAACCTACGTATATGCAGCATGAATATTCACGTGCTTTGTGATTGCAGCGAATACCCAATGGCCGAACATTTCCCATGTCATTCATGACATGCACTTAGCTTGTAAAAAAAAAATGGTGAACGTGTTCCGTCGACCAAGGGCGTTTAATTTACTGCAAGGCGGTTTTGCACGGGGGCGGACACAACTGCATGATGCAAATGTGTCCAGGCGGACACAATTGCATTATGCAGCAGCGTCCGGGGGGGACACGATTGCATATGCAAAACCGTCCGGCGGACAATATTGCATATGCAATAATGTCCTCCGGATAGTATTGCATAAATGACATAATTGCATGCGACACCGTACATTTACCGTTATCTAACGGTCCCTTTTGCTGTAGCCTCTCATGGCTCAGCGAGATCGATCGCCCCTGGGAACGAGGTTGCTATTACTTATAATCTCGTCCACCCCCTTTACTTCAGAATGCAACCTCTATGAGTTTCAGTGTGAAGAAACCGACTCAGCTAGAGGACGAAAATGCATCCCCAAGACCAAAGTATGTGATGGTTATAACGACTGCACTAACAACCAGAAGGTGACGGAGACTAATCCACCAGCATGGGACGAACAAAGATGCCCTCAGTTCGGTAAGTTACCAAGTATAGTAAAGCATGCAACGGACTCAAATAGTATATCATGTTGTTGCTCTTGAATGAATGATGCAAAACTTGATACACAGGCTTGACTTTTATTTTGTTTGTCTACGTTCAGTAAGATTGCGATCGTCTTTACAACACAATAACTAAATAGTAAATAACTTTTGGTTTACCCATATACACTTAGTGTTAGCACGGTATGCTCAGTACTTTCCCGAGTCCTGTGAAAATAAGCACAGGCATATTACTCGGTGGGATTCGAACCCGCGACATTTGTTATTATATGTCTTACCAACTAGACCACCGAGATTGCCCGGTAGCTAAAAGATGTCATTTAAAGATGTCATTTTGATTGTTATAACAGTTGATGGAAAACAGAAAAGCAATATCGTTGTCTTGTTTGCGTTTTGTTAACGCTACCGGAAAATCTTCATTCCCGAGACAGATATTTAAATAAATAAAATTATGTTCACAACAGTTTTATATTTTCTCCCGTCTCCCTTTTAGATGAGACCGCACCGCCTGGTTATCACCGTTGTTACGGAAGCAGCGGTAAAGCCGGACATTTCATACAGAAACGGAAGTTGTGTAACACAGTAAGAGATTGCGTGGAGGGGGACGATGAAAGAGAATGTCTGACAGACAAGCCAAAAGGTATAAACAATATCAAAGTATCTCAGTACGACTGCACCATTTTCCTTTTGAAAATACACCACGAACATCGAGGGTTTGGGTATTTTTTTGTAGGACACAAAACGCAATGTCCGCGGATTAACATTAAACTTACACGGTTTGAAGATAATGATGGTAGAAAGCTTCCCTTGAAATAATAATACTTGCTGATGTGCTGTACTTTTTGAGAAATGAGAAAACATTGTCACGAAAGTAGTTTTCGTCTCCAGGAAATTAGCACATACAACGTATTACCAGACTTAGTATTAACGCGACTCTCCTGAAAACATCGCTCAGTTATTTTCACCTTTTTCGTCAAAAACCTGACGACTAAAAACCTGAAACTTCTCAGGTAACTAATACTTACATACTTCAGGTGAGTAGGGATTCATGTCGTGGTCAAAATCTTGATATACAAAAGGTTCCAAAACCCTTGAAAATATGTTTGGTGAAAATTTCATTATTCTATAAAATAAGTTGTAATGGAACTGGAAACTATTGGTAATTGCTCAAAATAATTGTTAGTATAAAAAATTACTTATTAGCGGCCAGTGAACAGAAAACATTGTGAACGCAATAACGTCGTTTTCGAGGGACAAAAAAGTATTTCTCACAAAAATATTTGAATTTGATTTCGAGACCTCATATACTATGATTTTGAGGTCTCGAGTTCAAGCAAGGGTGTGTTTTCTTCCATTATTATCTCGCAACTTCGATGACCAATAGGGTCCAAATGTTCACAGGTTTGTCCAGAATATACCAAGTGGGAAGACTGGTCTCTTACGAAAGGTATCCATTGTCTTTAAACGCCCTCACTTTATACTTTCAGACAAAGAAGACCCGTTCGCAGATCCGAATTGGTATCTACCCTACAAGAGCCTCCTCAAGCCCAAATTCTACCCAATGTTTGAATCATTTCCAAGGAATTACACCAAACCACCTTTCGATCGGGTGGCTGACCTCAATCCCCCAAACTGGGACAGCTTCATGACGTTCAGCGCTATGCCAGACTACAGTGATCTTGTGGACGTCTTAGAACTTTCTGGGGACCAGGTTGCCAACTTTGGGCACCAGAAGGAAGACTTCATACTGCAGTGTACTTATGAGCAGAAGAAATGTAACATGAGGTATAATGGGGATCTAACTGTGGTTCCACACGCCCAATTAATGTTATACTAAAACTATTAAAACTGTTAAAACTATATTTTTGGCTCGTTTTGCCAGAGCAGTGGTTTCTGTTGAACTATCTGAATCTAAAATAGAACGAGCCACAAATTTAAAAAAAAAAAAAAAAATCAAGCTTGCAATGTCTCTAACCCAGCTCGCCTCCCTCCAGCTCTAATTCCTCTAGTATTGTTAAACGAGTTTGTATCTTTTTGATATAGCCTTCTCTGGAAATTAATGGTAATTGAAACTTACTTGAAACAAGCGCATCAAATTTTCGCTACAGATTATCGGCAGACTAACAGAAAAGGCTATCACCTTTTGAACTGAAACTGCCACCATACAGGATTGAAACAAAAAGTGTGGTCCAATTACTAAGATTAATACAAGATTTAAGAGACCAAACCGGCTCTTTTCATAACCAACACCCCAACAAAATAGATTTAAAATACATGTTGCATCTGCAATTTTACTATCTTTTTTATAGTGGTATTAGTTTTATGTTATATACGCTTCAGTTAAGTTGTACTGAAGTTCTATTAATTTTGGTTTTACGCATTCCAATGTGTTAGCACTGTATGGGCCGACTCAGTACTTTCCCGAGCTCTCTGAAAAAGGGTCACATGCATACATTTCCATCTATAAATACTTTCTTCATCTATTTGTAGTTGCATTTATTTATCCTCTGTTATTTCTACAGCCTAATTAAAGTGATTCAAAACGACAAGTACGGGAACTGTTTCACGTTCAACGATAAGGATCAACAGATGCGCGCATCGAAAACTGGAAGCAGAAATGGTAAAAAAATATTTAAAAAAAAACAAGTCGAAGTTCTAGTGCCGTTGCTTGAAGAATAACACCCCCTGTGGGTAAGATGCAGGGCCCAACTTCATAGACCTTCTTAAGCACACCATTGCACAACAAACTGTTAATCTGCTTAAAAATCTGCTTAGCAGATGTGAGCAGGAAACCAGCCACATATTGTAAGTGATTTAGTTCAGGTAACTGTACCACGAGTAAGCGTACAGTTGTGCTTAGCTATTTTGCTATGCCATGGCCCTGCTTTTGACTCTGGCTCACACCAGAATCACATGGTTTGTTTAAACGATTGTCGTTTGGTGGCGCCCTATATTATGTTTGAAAAAGCCTCAGGAACGACGGTTACCCGGGTTATACTCTCCCATGGAGCTGAGAAAGATTAAAGGAATAAATTACGGGCACAAGTGCAGTGATACTTTATTGTAAATGCCTCAAGAACAAGTTATTAAAGTTATCATAATCATTTTTACACACGAATTCATCACTTCCTCCGTCATCGCTTCCGTTTTGTTCTTTTTACTTCCGGGTCACAGGTCTCCAGATGACCTTATTTCTGGAGCAGTCAGAGTATATCAGTATCTACGGACAGGAGGCTGGTGTACGGGTGTCGATCACACCGACACATATCAGTCCAAGCCCCACTGATATAGGCATCACGATCAAGCCAGGGACGGTCACATCCATTGGGCTAAGATACGTGAGTCGGGAACCATACTATTGTTTATCTCATTGTTTCTACAATTCTGTCAGTGTTACTGTGGTGTATTAGAGCGAATCTTCATACCACGGCAGATCCTTTTAGTACTTTGATGTTATATAGAAATAATATTCTAGCCAGTGTTTTCTGTTTGTTTCTATTCCTAACTCGTTTTATAAATTGAATTGCCATGGATTTGCAGCTTCGGACACAGCCTAACTTGTGTGTTTTTTCAAAGTCTTTCAATTTTTATATTTTTTAGAATGACGTAATTCGCAAAGGCCCACCGCACGGGGACTGTATGGAAACTGTGGCGAATACATTGATTATCGCAAACGGAACGATCCGACAGACCACGTCAGAAAAATACGACCGCGGGGTGAGTTTCAAAAAAAATATGGGATCTTCTTTTGTTATGAATTTTAACCACAATTTGACCACAATTTTTGGACAACTTTTGGTAATTAATCAAAATAGGCTAGTTGTTAGCTTGAAAACTTTCGTGGTAACTAGCAATGAAGAGCTGATGATAGTATAAAATATTGCGACAACGGCTCCCCTGAAGTAATGTAGTTTTCGAGAAATAATTAATTTTCACGACCAATTCAGTTTAAATGTTCACATGTTTATTTTGTGCAAATTTTGAGACACACCAAGTGACAGGACTGGTCTTAGACATAAAACCGAAGGTGTCCATAACGTGTATTAAGGCAGTTTTTGTCAAGTATTTCATAAAACAAAGGCATCTTCCCTTCGGCTATGGGATCCTCTTTTGTCGTGCATTTGGTCGACACAATTTAAAACCATTAAAACAAATTGTTTGTAATCTTTCTCTGTAGTTATGTAAGAAGGCATGCGTCCATAAAAATATCTGGGAGCAATGTGGGTGTTCAGACACACTGGAGTTAGACGGGCAGCGGTGTAGACTGTTGAATGATACGCAAGGTAATATCGATTAGCATATAAATATAGGTCTATAGTCTAGTTAGACCAGATTTAAAAAGAAAAAAGGTAACTTCGAACTTTTGATAGGTTACCAAGTTAAGAGCCCTTTTTAAATCTGGTCTACATTGTGCGAGTGAAATGCATGGTGTGATGTTTAAAGGAACGTTACAGAATTGGTACGAAACCCCAAAAAGTAAAGCTCACAGATTTACTTAAAGCTTTCACGGTCTAATGACGATGATAGTAGAATACATCCCTTGAAATATTTCTGTCTGAAATTTCATATTTGATGAGAAATAAATAATCTAATTTCGCCTTGAAGTTTGTCGCTCAGTGAGCGTTTTATACATTTTTGGTTATGGCATCGATGCAATGCAAAATTTGTATACGGTTTTCCACTATTCCCTTGTGACCAAGATGGCCGATCGATCTCGAACTTCTACAGGTTTGTCAGTTTATGTATATGGTGGACTACATAAAGTGCTTACACTGCCAGCAACTGTTTTGCTAGCAAAACTAAGTTTGTAATGTTCCTTAAACTTTATCCGGCACACACGATTGTCTACTCCCCATTAAACCGAGAAACTTTCCTTGTTCCTTCATTTGGATTAAGGGGAGCACGGCCCATTATTTGACTATTACAACATGCCTTACAATGTTTTAAATTGCATTCTCTCTCTCAGTCCTAATTTTTGAAGTTCTCAGTAATATATTCTGTTTTAGATTTGCATAAATAATTTCCTCCGTGGGAAAAATGGAGGGTAAATAAAAGAACTAAATATTCCAATAAAATTACTATGAATTAAAAAGATTACGTATGTCTAATCAATGAGTTTTGTTTTTTCTTATCCCCTCTTCAGATCTATGCAAAAACCTGGTATATTTTTTATATCATCATGATATGTTAAAATGCAATTGTCCGGAACAGTGTAGGTAAGTCTTAAATCCAGTGCAAAATCTGAAACTTTGCTCGCAAGTTGCAAAAAAACGAAGCTCTTACAGACTTTGAACTAACCACGTACTAAACATACACTTTTTGGATGGATGATGACGTCATTAATGACGTCATAGCATGAATACATTATAAATGATGTGAAATATTTTAACATTTCTTGATTATTGACATTTATTTTCATTACTAATAATATCTTTGCTTTAATTTCAGTGACATTTATTATACAAAGACGAGTTCGATGTCCGTGTGGCCTTCAAGGAATTTCGCGGTATGGTAGAATTATAGAAGAAGAAAAAACAATTGCTGAAAAACCGCTTGGTTTTGAGTTGCTTGTTATGTTTATATATTTATTTTTATATTTTTTCTTGCCGTCTAATATACTGTCAGAGTCAATGATTTGAACAGCATTTCAACACCAAAACAAACCACTGTTGCTTGTTTTTATTGCCACAATGGAGAAAAATATCGACAAAACCACCGTCATATGTCACCAATTTCCGTTTAGCTTCATAAACCCGGCTTTGGTGAAAATCTGGGCCCGATTTCAAAAACATGCTAACCAGAAAAAGGTCATGTCTGCCAACTGTAAATGCCTTGCGGAAATGTTTCGAGCAATATTTTCGGCATAAGCACCTCACTATTAAATTGTTCCTAACTGATGTTCCCAGGTACATGTATAGTGTTTATTTTATTCTAGAACAACACACTGCAAAAACTGGGAGAGTTAAATTGTTTCTTCCCGGTATCTATATATGTGACTACACCAACATGGTGTTATTTATCACCATTACTATACCGTTGGTCGTGTAGGTGTTGTAACATCTAGAAACCAAGAGAATCAACAATTCAAAGGCAGTGGACACTATTGGTAATTACTCAAAATAATTCTTAGCATAAAACCTTACTTGGTAACGAGTAATAGGGAGCTGTTGATAGTATAAAAAAAACATTGTGAGAAACAGCTCCCTCTGAAGTGACGTAGTTTTCGAGAAAGAAGTAATTTTCCGCGAATTTGATTTCTTTCTTTTCGATATTATCTCTCAACTTCGACGACCAATATTTGAGCTCAAATTTTCAGAGGTTTGTTATTTTATGCATATGTTGAGATACACCAAGTGAGAAGACTGCTCTTTGACAATTACCAATAGTGTCCAGTGTATTTAACAACCCACTATTTGCAGTGCATAACCACTCCCTCTTTTCAAAAACCTATTGTTATTATGTTGTTCTTCTCGAACCAACAGAAACTTCTTTTGCGCAACATACATTCAATCAACGATAAGACGAAGCTCCTTAATGAGGACAATATTTAGTAAGTGGATAAAAAAATACCCGAACCTAAAATTTAAATGGTTGTTTTGTTAATGGTACGTTAACTGACATCTACGCCAGTTGCACGATCGGTGCAAAAAAAAAGGTAATGATTTACGGGGCACTTTGGCCATGGGTGTATAATTTTTGTTCAGATGTTGCACTTGCGGTAAATTAACAAAAGTCCAGATGATAAAGAGAGGTTCATTGTTTTCAAGACTAAAACTTGTTTTTGTTTAATGAAAATATCCACGACTTAAAATGTTTTACGAGTTGCTTACAACAATAATATTACAATTCATGGAGGGATGTTTATGCTAAAACTCGGTTTTCAAGACTTGTACATCTTTTTTTTACAGTGAAAATATTGCAAGACTTGAAATTTATTACGAGGAGCTGAACTATGAGAGAACCAAAGAGACGCCATCGTATCAGGTAGGCATGTAAATATGTTTCTGTTTACTATCCGTGGCGGCCTTTTTGTTTTTTCCTTCGCAAAAGTTGTCAGAGTTTCTTTTGTTTTATTTGTCCCTCCAGGAGAGTTCCCTATTCGGTGACATCGGCGGCATCGTTGGACTTTACATCGGTTTCTCTCTCATAACCGTTTGTGAATTTTTAGGTCTGTTTTTGAAGCTCATCAAGAACAATTGTTTGGCACCAGCCACTTGATGCGGATACGCAATGAGTAATTAGAACATCAATAGTGAACCGGGAACTGGTTACGTATTCACGTGGAGGATATTATAATTTATATAGCAATAGTGAATTTGTATTGTCATGGTGGTAAAAACAATTGCGTTGAGTCACTCTCTACAGTATTACGTCATAGCCTCATCTGAGAGTATCGAATGATCAGTCTAGCCTGTAAACACGTCCAGAGACTATTGTTTTCGACGGGGACCAGACTATAACCCTATGCATGACGTCATAAACTGATTTGGGTCAAACTGTTGATCTTTTATGAACAGGGATCGATTTCACAAAGAGTTAGGACTCGTTTTATCTCGAGTTAGGACGAGTGACTCGTCCTAACTTAGGATTAATTTTAAGGTCTGCATGCTACAGTGCAGGGTTGGGACTCGTCCTAAGTCCCACGATTAGTCTTAAGTTGGGAAGAGTTTTGTGAAATCGACGGCAGGCATCTTATAGACGATGTGACCTGTGACATCACATGTTTACAAAAGAGCCACAGAGCCTGAACTTCCTGCAGGCATGATTTGTACACAGCTCAATGGAGGAAAACATAAAATCTAATATTTAATGGAGATTGCACTGTCTAATTCTTATCAACTTTTGATATGATGGAAGGGGGCACATCTCAAAACTTGACCAGCTTCCACTTACATAACTCTTGGTTTTATGTGGAAATTATGACACAAAATGTCAACTTCCCCATATGACCAGTGTAGTATCTTGCCTGCCAGAATACTGAAAGAATGCAAGGTCACACTAATTGTAAACAAGGTTCACATGGTCTATAGCCTTAGCCGAAGACATTTGATTCCCACACTTCGTCTGTGTCCCGATTGGCGGCTACAACTACGGCTACACGGCTGTTGCACATGATGACATGAAAGGCCAGGCGCAACCGTAGCCGCCAATTCGGAGACGGCCTTACTCGGAGACGGCAAGACTTTCAACCCAACCTCGTCCCCAGGGTGTATCAAGCGGTTACAAGGTTGATCGCTCTCTCACTCTGGCATTGGATCATTTGCATATACAAAAATGTTGGATACGTATGCAAATTGAAATAGTCTGGCTACTTTTCGAAATTCACATCTTGGTCATGATCTCGTAGTATGGTACCAGATTTAATAGCTTGTTTGTAGATTGTTGGTTGCCGGCGGCTGGCTGTACGTATGAATATGGAACTACTCTAATATTGTAAAGTCGTTATCCAATCAGGGTCCAAGTAAGGAGTTTCCATCCCAGGGTTTACTATTGTAGACATGGTTGAAAATAAAGTGAACCATGGGGACGAGGTTGCTTTCAACCGTTATATCTGAAGGCGGCCATTTTGATGTCGAGTTATTATGTAAAGGCTTTAGAAATGCCTTTCCTATAGGACATTTGAATTAACTGTTTTTGCAGTGTTCATGACTTGCTGATTTCGTACTTTTGTACCATTAGATTAATACTTTAGGTATCGACTGTTTGACACGAGGAAGATACAAATAATGTGAATTTAAAAAAAAAATGTATACAAATATTGTTGAGATCAACGTCATAAGTAAATTTTGGACTAGTGGCTGCCTTTTTAGCTGTAAATTTTATTGCCAAGTAATAGTGTTTGTGCATACCATTATGTCGGTAGGCGGCCATTTTGATTTTGAGTTGTTCTGTAAAGACGTCGGAAATGCCTTTCCTATAGATTTCAAATCGCTAATATTTGCATTAAGAATGACTTGCTCGTTTACTAAGACGTTTCGTATTACTTTAGGTAAGTCTGTTTGAGACAGAGAAAGACACTATTTTGCGTTCTTACAATTATGTGATACATGTTCACATTGTATGTTGTTGAGATGAACGTCTTATGAGGGTAAGTAAATGTCGGATTAGTGGCGGACGTTTTACGCGTAGAATTTATTGCAGAAAGTGTTTTTGCTATCTATTGTGTACACTTATTATTATAAAGAAGAATGTTTGTAAGTGAAAAAGTGTGAAACAAAATCCATCAAGCTGGTTTTTAGAGCATGCCTATTTGTGTGCACCCATTTAAACCCTATCTGTGTGTATTTTAAATAACGATCTTAGAGGCTGCAGTTTGAAATAGTTCTCCAAAACTATGTGGTTCAAACTTTGGTATGTGGTGATAAAAGTGAAACTAAAGTAGTAGTAGTTAAAAAGCAAGACAGTTCTTTTCAGTGAATGAGAAGTATCTCCAATTCAAAAAATCTACTCCGCTGTTTAGTAGAATATAAAGCAATACATTATCTACAAGGCAAGTAGATATACACATGGTGTTACCACAAACCAAATAATATACTGATACCTCACCATGCAAAGCTTCAAATCCCATATTATGGGTAACAATACTCGCCAAATCAAAGATTTTGTTTCTTTGAGGGCGGTGGGGCAAATCATTTTACAAGGTAACAACTTGTAGCCGCACTCGAGATAACAACTTTGCATGTCATCGAAACCGTGTCTTGACTTTCTTGTTCTGAAATAATAAAACTTACTAAAATGTTACTTATAATGAGCTGAGTAATTACAATTGTTCACTTCCTGTGCTATTGATTCATTTATTTCAAACCGATTACAAACTAAATCGGACTATTAAAGGCACTGGACACTATTGGTAATTGTCAAAGACCAGTCCTTGGTTTATCTCAACATATGCATAAAATAACAAACCTGTGAAAAGATTAGCTCAATTTGGTCATCGAAGTTGCACCATTGAAAACAACCATTGTCACACGAATTTGATTTCGAGACCTCAAATTCTAAACTGTAGCTCTCGAAATCAAATTCGTGGAAAATTCTTTCTTTCTTGGAAACTACGTCACTTCAGAGGGAGCCGTTTCTAACAATGTTTTATTCTATCAACCTATCCCCATTACACGTTACCAAGTCAGGTTTTATGCTAATAATTATTTTGAGTAATTACCAATAGTGTCCACTGCCTTTGAAGGATTTGTTTGTGGTGAAAAGGTTCTGCACCGTAATTAATACAACAAAGACGTGAATAACCCTGTATTGAGTGTCCCCGTAGTGCATTTTCAAAATAATTTTAATCTGCATATTCAGAAAATGACGTCCATACAACGTCACCGTTGGATTGTACAATATACTTTTTTAGGACAGATTTCGACCTATTTAGAAAAATGTTTACATTAGCACAAAAAAATAATTTTTTTTGCCGTGACTCATCAATGTAAAAAGCCTGCAGTATAAGTATCATTTGGTTTTAAGATAAACACCGCCCTCTTTGTTGTCAAAAGAGAGTGTAATTATCAATCAAAATCTGCGTGTTAAAAAATGTAAAAAAATAATTGCACTGCACTCACTTGATTAATAATAACAAATTCTATGCATGCACACATTTCTTTCACTCAAAAGCTATCACGCTTTTAAAAATAATTCCTGGTTATTTTGTGTTATTATTGGGTGCATTCGATTAGCTTCCCTGGGTCGACCCTGCGGTGCTCGGTGCTCACTCGTGTGAGCCCCTGCAAGAGCTAATCGAACGATCACACAAGGCCTCTCGTAGTAACGCCATGCACCTCGGGTCACCCCCAAGTGACCCACTCTACAAGCAGGGCACTGGGGGCTGACCCGGGTGAGCCCCTGGAATGACGTCAAAGCTATTCGAAAGCACCGGGGGCAGACCGGGGTCGACCCAGGGAAGCTAAACGAAGGCACCCAATTGATGGTATAACTATAGGCATGACATAATTAGAACACACAATCTTACAAATGTTCAATGCAGAAACACTTCTTAGTTTAAATGCTGTTGACTCTCTTTCTCTAAAACCATATTACTTAGAAGGGAAGCGATTTTCGAAATGTTGTACACTATCAACAGATGCAGTGCTTCTTACCATGTTTTTATTGTCATTAAAGCCTGGTTCATACGTTCTGTAAATGCGAATACGTTATGAATGTTGACATCACAAATCCGCAACAAGTAACTCGCAGCAGTTGAGTTGTGCTCAACTCTTCTGAGAATATCGCAGCGAAAACAGAGTTGTAACGTCAAGTTTACGTCAAATTTGCGTTGCATTCGCATTCGCAGGAAGTATGAACAGGGCTTAATTGTTGAAGTAATTACCCACCCTTTAAGACGAAGAATACCATGCTTGTTTTATGACGATGACAAGTCGCTCATCTCCAGTCTTCAGTGGACATTTTTTTGCCATCTTACTTCTTGGACACCTTCTTCTTCAAGGACACAATGTCCGCCATCAGGTTACGGTTCAGGATTCTACTGGTGGATAGAACTCCAGAGAACAGAGCTCCACAAAAACCACAGGTAAACGTATCTTGACCTGAAAGAAAATAACATTAAAAAACACCATTAGAAATCAATCCCTGGTATCCAATCACTACGAGGTGATGAGAAGCAATTATGGTCAGGGTGTTTCGACCCAATATTCAAAAAGAATCATAAAGGAACGCGAAGTGGTCTATGAAAAGCGTTTGTAACCGTTTTTTTACAAAATGAATATGGTTGGTAAGATGTTTTCAAGTAGAGTACAATGATCCACAAAAATTTGCCTCGAAATTGCGTGGTTTTCCTTTTAATGTGCGAACCAACACTGTCAAAGTGTTAGTCGCTGAGGTAAAAGGAAAACCGTGCAATTTCGAGGCATGTTTGTGTGGGTCATTGTATTCTACTTTTACATCTTTCTACCCATGTGCATTTTATAACAAACGGTTACAGAACGCTTTTCAAACACCAACTCGAACGATTTAAGGTAACGTGTTCCTGTAAAACATATCAGAAAAAAATGAACTTGGGTAACCTCCAAGTGTGACATTCATTAGAATTGAACATTATTACATGTCATATGTCCCCCGCCCCCGCCCTAATATCAAATTCTTCATTGTTCATCCCTTCCTTTTTCTGTGCACTTTGTGCCTCTCTCTCCTTCTCTTCATTTCTTCCCACTAGAATACCTGCATATCATTTGTGGAATATATTTATTTAGACTGACCTGTGAGGTAGAGATTTGGAATGTCTGTCTCTGCTCGCAGAGTATGCCAGGTGCTCGTACTAAACCTCTCTTTGTTGTGATCCAATCCATAGATCTCACCCTTCATGGCCTCGATGTAGTATTTATTGGTTACAGGACTTCCAACATTGAAATACTCAACCTAAAACAAGTGTTTAAACATAAAATTGTTTGGTCAAAACGTTTCACAATTTCAGACTTCTGCTACATCCCGCCTATTCTTCCATACTGGCAGATGGCTGATCTAGCCATAGCTGTAGCAGAAGTTGCAGTTTCAGACATGGCCATATACTCTTTCTAATAAAGGGCAGAGGTCAGAGTTCAAGAGGGTCATAGTTCCCCTTATCTTTGAGGTTAGGATAGTACCATATACACTGTTGAACGACAGATATACTCTTTTTAATAAAAGTGCAGAGGTCAGAGTTCACATTATCTTTGAAGTGATGATACCAGAGGCCCTTTTCAATGGCTTTGGCTTTAGATTCGCAAACCGCGCACAATTGTCTAACAACTGGTGGGGCCAAGCTAGCCTGAGTCGAATCGAAAGCCGAGTCATCAATTCGGAAAGGGCCATAGACACTGTTGAAATGTACTCTGTCTAAATAAAGGGCATAGGTCAGAGTTCAAAGGGTCATAGTTCACCTTATCTTTGAGGTGAGGGAAGTACCAAAGACACTGTTCCCACATCTTCTCACCGATGGCGTTCTTGATGCTATCGTAATCCTCGCCTCGCTTGGACATTTTACCGTCCTTCCACTTTGAGAACCATTCCCAGTTAGCGAGCGTCACCATCGTACATGTGGACTTGCCTGTAGAGAAGGAAAGAACTAGATTAAAAGTCACCTGGAAGTGGTTTTTTTTTCAAAATAAAGCTTTTGTCACTAAAATAATGTGTATTGATGAGTGGAATATGAATAAACAATTAACTAAGGTTTAAAAAAAATAGCTTCCATGTTATTAACAAATTTGAAAATAAGCCCGACCCGAGAGGGCTCTGTTCTAGAATGCTCTAGAATTGCAAAGGTCGTGGGTTCAAATCCCACCTGAGTAATATATATGCCTATGATTTTTTTTTCACAGTGCTAACACACATCGGCGTATATGGGTAAAGACCGAAATGATAATACTTTATCCCATCAGATGCAAATTTAACATCTAAATAAAATAAAACATTTAAACAAATCGAAAGGTAAAAATTCCTTCACCTGGATATCGTTCGTCCCAGCTGGGATCTTTGGCCGATGGGAAGGTAATGAACAACAGCGGGATACCATCCTTGCCTGCATCCTCAGCACTACGGTTGATATATTCCTCCATTTGTTCATCATGATTGTTACCGGTGAAGGCCCACACCTGACCGGCGGGTAAATTCAACTCCTCTTTCGTCCCTTTGAAAAACAAAAACAAATTTCAAAAGATTACAAAAACCTGAACATGTTTGTATAGTTTTTTTTGAGCAGACAATAGGCCCTATTGCTTTAAAGACACTGGACCTTTTTTGGTAATTGTCGAAGACCAGTATTCTGACTTGGTGTATCCCAATATGCATAGAATAACAAACCTGTGAAACTTTTTGCTCATTATTTTGGTTTGACGTCTTTTTTCAAATTCAAATAATATTTGAGTGAGAAATTACCTCTTTCTCAAATACTACGTTACTTCAGAGAGAGCCGTTTCTCACAATGTTTTACTCCATCAAAAGCTCTCCATTGCTGGCAACCAAGTAAGTTTTTATGCCATCATTTCTTTTGAGTAATGACCAAAAGTGACCAGTGCCTCTAACAATATTCTGCTAAGCAAAGAAAGGCAGTATACCAGCCACAAATAGTACATGTTTCGTTGCATTTTGCCTGGTAACCTTATTCTGGTTAGCATAATTTTGTTTGTGCTTAAATACTGTTTCTGTTCCCGCATCAGTATAAAATTGGGCCCAGTACAACATAGGCCATGTCTTCGGTAATTCTATGCCGTTATAAGGCAGTGGACACTATTGGTAATTACTCAAAATATTTGTAAGTATAAAACCTTACTTGGTAACAAGTAATGGGGAGCTTCTGATTATATATAAACATTGTGAGAAACGGCTCCCTCTGAAGTGACGCAGTTTTCGAGACCTCAGATTTAGAATTTGAGGTCTCGAAATCAAGCATCTGAAAGCACACAACTTTGTGTGGCAAGGGTATTTTTTGTCCATTATTATCTCGCAACTTTGACAACCAATTGAGCTCGTATTTTCACAGGTTTGTTATTTGATGCATTTGTTGAGATACACCAAGTGAGAAGAGGGACCTCACGGTGATATGCGCTATATAAGAATGGTTTTATTATTATTATTTTTTATGGTCTTTGACAATTACCAATAGTGTCCAGTGTCTTTAATGTACAATCAAATCACAGTTCGAAAAGAATTGTAATACTTTGAATTATGGAAATACCAACCGTACCTTTTAGGCCGATGAAAACTGACATGGCACCAACACCATGTTGGGCACCCTTGTGTTTCTTCTCAAGACCTGTTGGAAGGGAGGGGAAGTCAAATCTTTCAATAAAATGACAACTTAAACCTACTATTTACAATAATTTAGTTTTATCCTTCCAAAAAAAAAGTAAAATCTGTTTTCTTACTTAACATCTAGGCCTAACTAAATCTAACTCATAATGGTAAGGACCTTTTCATGGGGAAATATTAAAGGGCTACATGTATGTGTTAATGACATTCAAGTACGTACTTTCAAAATAATTTCATAAGTTATCATTTGCAAATATTAAATGAATGAAAAGTATTGTTATCAATGAAAAAGCTTCTTCTATTTTGAACACATACCTGAAACATCAACTGATAAAAAGGTTTAGAAAAGGTTTATAACAAATTAGGCCTAAACATAGTTTGTTGGTCAAAGTTAACAAAATGACACACACGAAATTACAAATTGAATCTTATATTATTTGTAAATACCACAGACAAATAAACAAGAGAAAGAGCAGTTGGGGAAGAGTAAAAAAGTTAACAAGACTGTCAAATTGAAAAAGGCACATATACAAACAAAATACAATATCGCAACACATTCAAAAAGCAACTTTTAAAAACAGGTAATAATTGTTTTGTTTTAAACACAACCCTTGCATTTGATCAACATTGCTGAGGTCAAGCAATAGACCCTATGCAATTGACGACGCTCTTTCAAATAGCGCCGTCACTGTACTTGGTGCTTTGAAACTTGAGCGTAACCTCAGCGCGCCGCACACAAATCTCAGCTACTGATACATTAAGTCTCTATAGACCTCATTGATGGAGCTGTTTGTGACCTCACATACAAGGGTCTAGAGGTAGAAAGGCTAGGGTATATGCATGAAATATTACATTTTTAAAACTGAACAAATTGTTACTAAAAGCACACAAAATGCCACAAGCAAAAATCACAAAATAGATCATAAATCGTTTATACCATGGATAATAAATAATAGGACAATTGAAAATGTTTGATAAGAAAAAGCAGTGTACAATTATAAAACAAGTTTCAAATAATGCACACACATTGAAAATACGTATCACTGTTAACAACATGGATGAATATGACAAAATGCAAATAATTGGGAAGAGAAAACAGTGTACAAATTTTAAACAATTTTCATATTAGACACATACATAAAAAATACAATATCAAGAACACACATGTTTAGTCACAATTCCAATTCAACTTGATCATGAGGGACTTTTAGGAACACTAGGGGGCAGCATGTTTTAACTGGAAATCATCAGCACTATGTAAACAGCGGAAGTTGACTGCTGCCCCCTAAGGTTCAAAATCACTCCATGCAATACCAAGTAACAATGGACACTTTTCATATGGGCCTTGTCACACTAACAAGGCAACTTTGACAGGCAACCAACTTTAGTGCATGCTACAGGACCACTTTGGAAGCACAGGAGTCCTTCCAGTTTCTTACGATCGCCCCCCAAAAATATGTAAACATTCAAATGTGAATGTATTTTTGTCATGGAGATTGCCTGGAACTGGTTACCTGTAATTGCTTTGAGTGATATGGCCCTAAGAATACATTAATAAGTGTCGGTTTTAAGGGAAGCTGGAAATTCACTTACATATATCTGAAGACACTTTTGGTGGAAGAAGTTTCTGGAATGTGTTGTAAACTCCAGCGCTCGATATAATAAGCGGGGCGTGGATGTCAACATCACCAGATGTTCTATGAACAGTTACACCTGTAAAAAACAACAACTAATTAATTAATGATTGACAAAAGTTAGAGTCTTGGGGGGGGGGTGGCAAGGCCAAAAAGCCTCAGAAAAACATTGCGTTTTTATTAGACTATCGGAATATGTCTTTGTCAGTTTTGTAATTTATAAGCCGCATTATCAGGATACAATAAAAGTCACATGTGAAAGTTTCAGCTGTATACAGTGTCTACTTGTTGAGAAAACATTTTACACTTTTCCCCCACGTCTCAGACAGCGACAGGGGCTCCAGAGTGGCGCCAAATTCTGAATTTCATGACATGTTTGACATCTGCAACAGCTAGGGGCGACTGTATGTGCTACATGTAGAAGTCGAAAGATTGACTGTTGCAGTTATTCGGATTGACTAGTGTCGCGCCTAATCTATTTGGTTCGGCGCGACTCTAGCCCGCCTGTGTGAAATGGGTGTTAGTGAGCTGACAGCGAGTGTCAACAAGACTTGTCGTTGTCGAACTTGTCCAGTCGTGGCCAGTTTACTGGCCCACTGCTGAACTCAATGGCCTCGGTACTGCGGTCCAGTGTAAATAAAAAGGCCTGTAAAACCATCAAGATGTCTTAAAATCACTGGACACTATTGGTAATTGTCAAAGACCAGTCTTCTCACTTGGTGTATCTCAACATTATGCATAAAATAACAAACCTGTGAAAATTTGAGCTCAATCAGCCATCGAAATTGCGAGATAACAATGATAAAAAAAAACACCCTTGTCACACGAAAATGTGTGCTTTTAGATGGTTGATTTCGAGACCTTAAATTCTAAATCTGACGTCTCAAAATCAAATTCGTGGACAATTACTTCTTTCTCGAAAACCATGTCACTTCAGAGGGAGCCGTTTCTCACAATCTTTTATACTTTCAACCTCTCCCCATTACTTGTTACTAAGTAAGGTTTTATGCTAATAGTTATTTTTAGTAATTAACAATAGTGTCCACTGCCTTTTAAGCCCTGTGATACATTAAGATGCTTCTCCACTTACCACAAGCTTTGCCCGCTTCATCCAGTATTATCTTAGAGACGGGTGCTCGGACCAGGACTTTACCCCCAGATCTCTCAATAGTTGGTATCATATGGAAGGCGATCTCGCTGGCGCCACCCAGTGGGTAGTACACCCCTTTCATAAAGTGGTTTACCAACAGGCAGTGCATGGCAAAGCTCCCTTTCGACGGTGGAGTTCCTGAAACAAAATAAGGAATGAAAATTTATTTATGGATGGTGAAGGTATCAGTAGGCAACACATCAATTTCTGAACATCTTGCTGATCAAAATTTATCCGCTAAGCAAAATTGTAAGTAGCAAGTCACTTGACCACAATTGCTTCAGAAAAAAATCTCGCAACTCGACTAAGCGATCAACAGTCACGACTACGACACTAGTCGCTCATGCTCACTTACCATAATCGCCAAAATTGTAGGACAGTACGGCCTTCAAGTCTTCGTTGTCAGTAATCTCATCCATGGCATCTTTGAGGCTAAGGTCAGCATAGTAGAAG
Source organism: Asterias amurensis (assembly GCF_032118995.1). Classification (NCBI taxonomy): domain Eukaryota; kingdom Metazoa; phylum Echinodermata; class Asteroidea; order Forcipulatida; family Asteriidae; genus Asterias; species Asterias amurensis. Next base: position 13,864,801 of record NC_092663.1, read on the forward strand.
AACGAGGTGAGGAGTTTGATGATACCTGAGTTGATGAGAAAGTCGCAGAGTTTCCTTGGCATCACCTTCATAGCTCCAGCAACAAAAGATTGCTTTTTGACGACCTGAAATGATATTGAATTATTAGTAAGATGGTAGCAGGATGAGTGAAGCTTCTAACAACATAGAAAGAAGAACAAAAAGACATGTTTCGTACTCATTAACAATGTTTACAAACAGAACTCACGCAAACAAGTTTATTAAAAATGACTTTTACAACCCATTGATTCAGCTTTTTCTAAAAGTAGCCGTAAGTTTCCAAGAATAAAAAGGATTTTTTTCTAACACATGTAGTTCTGATATACTGTAGTAAGCTTATACTGTTACTCAGTACTCTACTGACTTCTGTGAGAAAATCAGAGTTCCAAGAGAAAATCCACAAGCAAATAACTTGGGTGGTATTTGAGCCCATGACCTTTGCTAGCCCATTGGCTAGAAGGAGTTTGAATCCTATGGTGGTCTATTGGTAACACATCAGGGCCCAATTTCATGGCTCTGCTTACCCTAAGCAGAGAATCGGCGCTTAATGCAAGCGTATTTCACAAGTTAGCGGCGATTTTTGACTTCTGCGCGTGCGTACTCCACGTCACTAGGCATTCTACGCTTACAAGGCTAGCGCAGAAATTCGGCGCTTGCACGTAAGCGGGGAATCGTGATCGTAAGCGCAGAATTCTGCGCTGCTCTGGCAATGCAAAGGTCGTGGGTCAGAATCCCACCCGAGTGATTGGCCTGTGGACTATTTTCACAGAACTCGAGTGTTAAATCAGAGTATGGGTAAAAACAATATGTATTCTGTATCCCCAATGCCAAACTAATATCTATTAAAAAAAAAAAAACTTCTTACCTTTAACAAATTGATAAACTTGTCAATGCTCTCCTTTTCGTTGGGGAAGCTGTCCAGAAGTGACTGCCGATACTGACCGTTCAGACCACACTTGATCGGGTATTTCCGTTGTTTGCCCTCTTCTCCAATGATCACCGTATCAAAGGTCTCATTCAGGGGGACCCATTGTAACTGACCATCGGTCAGCTGGTCCACGATGACCTTTGCAAGGGTGTTGTTAGCCATCTCACCGATGTAGTGAATACCTTGAATGATGAGAGTAATAATGTCAATTTAATTGATTTATTATCAGCAAGCTTCATAAAAATACAATAGGAAAAAATACAGATGTTTACAGTTATTTTCAAGAATATTTTTAAAAATTTTAAACACTTTAAAATACATCATACACGGACAACTTGGTTAAAATTACACAACAGAAATCACATCAGCCAGCCAAAGACCACATACAAAACAAATAAACAGCTTGTCGAAATAATTGGGTCTTGAACAACATTTTGGGAACTTGAATGAACCATTTTCTAAGTGGATTACATTTTTGGATGGAGGAAACAAACATTGAGAAAGTTACTCAAAAGTAGTGATGCGGTACCAGCTGCTAACATTTGAGTTAGAGCAGCGGGCTACAGCTCATTGGTCTAGGGACAAGACATCTTGGCCCCATTACATGGCTCCCCTTACCATTAACAAAGAATCAGAATGCGGAAGCAGGGAATTCCACCCTTACGCCAAGCATTAACAGGTTAGCAGGGAATTTTAGCTTGTTCGTGTGCATACTCCATGTAACATGTTACTAGGCATTCTGCACTTACACAGCTAGTGCCAAAATTTGGCTTGTGAGCGGAGAATGGTGATCGTAAGCGCAGAATTTGGCGGTAAGCAAAGTGTTTTGTGTTGTTTATCCCGATGCAAAAAAAGCATCTCTTGAATTGACTTGTTATTAATGTTATCAAAAAAAGAAATGCCCTTTACCAACGTCAAACTCAAAGCCTTTCTCCCGGAAAACATGGCAGCAGCCTCCAGCCTGGTCATGCTGCTCCAACACAAGGACTTTCTTGCCGGTCCTGGCTAGTAGAGAGGCCGTGGTAAGACCTCCCATCCCGCTGCCGATCACAATTGCATCCAGATTCTCTGGAACCTTTTGGGCAGTAAATCCTACGGGAGTTAATTGGATTGAGAAAATAGAATTAGCTGTTGCAAACTGCCCACAACATCCAGGAGTGGACAAGACTTGTGGACAAATCGTTAATGGTCCCACGCAGTGAGATAGTCGAGTTGTGGTGGTGCTCTAGCGCGAACTGCTGGGTGCCTGACTTCTACTTCATGGGACCGTAGTCGTGAGAACAATAGCCTCGCGGGCCAGCAGTCTCGCAAGAATACTGCGGGAATCGCAGGGAGAGTCTGAACGCTATCACCGCAACAGACATTTAACGACTTGTCCACAAGTCTAGGAGTGGACGGGCCTGACATTCTACTCGCAGAGATTAGCGAAGGAACGCATTGGATTGTGTAAAATCATCAATAAGTCAGCTGTGGTGCCCCTACGACCTTCCACAAGGTTATGGGATTAAATGTACAAGTGAGTTTACAATTGTACAAACTGCTCACTGCTATCTCTAACTTAGTGGCCTGACGCTTCCACCCTAGCAGAGTCTTTCTCAATGACTTCAGGAAAGACTCTAATAGGGTCAGGCCACTAAAAACAAATTCAAAATTTAAAGTTAAAAGAATTTTTTTCACAAGAATGAGAATCGAATGGTAGAGATTTGGTGTATAAAAAAGGTTCTGTTTTCAGTGCAAGCCTTGTAGGCCTAATTTATCTTTGAGAGAAAAGGCCAGTTTTGACTTTGCAATGAGGGGGCACCAGGGCAAGACAAAGCCTTGTACAACATAGGCCTAATTTATCTTTGAGAGAAAAGGCCAGTTTTTACTTTGCAATAAGGGGCACCAGGGCAAGAAATATGAGCTCTGTGTAATTCCTGGCCTGTAGTGAGAAAACTTGTTGATGGCCCTGGGCTTCGTTTACAGACTAGTCAGGGCTTGAAATTAGGGGGGGGGGGGTTCAACAAGACCAAAGGGTTGTTGCTCGAAAAGTTTACTGTCCCAAAATTGTTCTAACAAGACCAAAACAGTTTCACATGCACCATGTTTTTATTTGATACCGGGAAAAAAAGAATAATATTGATCTCATAATATTCTAACATTCATGTGCTCCAGTGTAAAATTTTACCCCTGCTGTTTAGATAAACTGATATAAATTCTCCATACCCACCCTGTTTTATCACTTTGTCAACGACTGTATGATCGGTCTCAAGTGGCTGTGGCGGTCGCCTGGTGTCTGTTCCGAATGGGTTGGGAGAATTTGAAGTGATCATCAACACGTTCAGGATCTTGTTGAGGAGGAAGATGAATGTGATGGTCAGGAGGACGAGACCGACCAAGGTGGAGTTGTCAGTTAAGAAACCGACAACTTTCTCCAGCAGTACCATGATGATTGCTGTGGAGGAGGTCCGTTTCAACTATCTGCATGAGAAATTAGAGTTAACAGATGTTAAATTTCCATCGGGGATAAAGAATAATCATTTTGGTTTTACCAATAAACACCAATGTCTGTTAACACTGTATACTCAGTACTAGTTGCGATAATGTAACCCTCCTGCCGATGGCGTAGCCGGAGGGTTACTAAGCATACTCGAGTGAAAAAGGTGAAATGGTCATTCACGTACAATTTTGACAGCTAGTCAACAGATTTGCTCAATTTTTACCACTTTAGAAAATCATGACACAAATTCTAGGAACACGAACTTGATCCTCAATGTCTAATGAATCCTACCATATCACTCAAAACACCATTGAGGAAATAGTTTGAAAAACTTACCAGATCCCCGAGCGAAAGAGTAAAAAATGTCCCAGGTTGAAAATTCGAATCTGAGGGGGGTGGAGCTTCGGCTGTGTGTGCACGTCACTGGGGTCAACGACTCAGCGCTGCGTGTGGTGCATTGTGTATCCCGGTAACTGTGCAGCCGTAGTCCTGGTTCCAAGACCATTGGTGTTGCGCGGTCACACACAACCAACGTTCCGATCTATGCACGGCAAAAACTGTACACGCTTGTAATAGTCGAACGTTAGCGGGCGCTCTGTTTCTCTGATTTCCACATCTCAGCGTGCGTACAAGACTACGTCTGCACAGTTGCAGGGATACAGAATGCACCACACGCAGCGCTGAGTCCGTGACGTGCATAAACAGCCGAAGCTCCGCCCCCCTCAGATTCAAATTTTCAACCTGGGACATTTTTTACTCTTTCGCTCGGGGATCTGGTAAGTTTTTGTCCTTTTTCTTCAAATTATTTCCTCAATGGTGTTTTGAGTGATGCTTCGTAACCCTCCGGCTACGCCGTGGGCAGGAGGGTTAAGTTAACGCAACTAACTCAACATATTCCTGTGATTTTTTTTCACAGAGCTCAGATAATAATAATAATAATAATAATAATAATAATAATAATAATAATAATAAGACTTGTAATGCGCACATATCCACCCTGCTGGGTGTTGAAGGCGCAGAATACCGTAAGTACCGAGTATGGGTAAAAACCAAAATGAAAATAGAGTTACATGTAGTTGTTGCAAACTGCTGACTGGCTCATATAGTAATACCATTGAGGTAGTACCAACTAAAATGAGCTATGAAAATGACGATGATATTGATATAGACCTAGCTATTTGAAAGAATTAATCCTCAACTTTACAGACCCAGCAGTAAACTGGGGCACTGTACTTTTTATGCTTTGACATCTTTAGCGCCTGAACGCGCAGCTACCGACACAACAAGTCGTGCATCAGTCACTAGTCAGTGGGCGAGTACTGCGAGTGAGTATTCTGTGTTTGTTACGTAACGTTATGAAACTGGTCAGTCAACGAAAGAACCATTTTCCCTTTTTTTCGTTATGAATATAATTTAATATTTTAATCACGGTGAATTTGAGGAATTTGAACCAAGAATGGATATATTAACTATGCTTACCTATCCGACCGGGAAGTAGAAAGGCTTTAACAAATCTGCATTATCATGTAATCTATTGCTAAACATGAAGAAACAAAGTCCAAAAAGATAACGTACTTCGTCTCGTTTAGCTCTGCTCGCATGCAATGCCGGCGGTGTGTGTGCGCGATGGGATTGTGTGTGGGGATCGGATCCGGATCGAGAGCTTGCTGTGACATCACGTGATAATATCCACGTGATTTTTACTTTACCGGGATTTAAAATAGCGCCACCATTTGACGGTAATCGCTAATAGGAAGAGTGTGGCTGTACATCAAACTACGGAGGTAGAAATGGTGTTGACAATTATGGCATTATAATAGAGTCTTTTAGAGCCATGTTAAATTGCTCAGTAAACAGAGGTCCTCTCTGTTCAATTATATCAAGGGTTTAATTAGTTCTTTTATATAATGGCAACCGTACCAGGGGGAGGGGGAGGGGATGCTATGGGCTCGTGTTGTGCCAATTCGTTCTTTAACTAATCCATTGGTAAAAAAAATCTGAATGAACAGACTCAACTGTACCACAATGAAGTAATTTTTTTTTTTTTTTTTGCAGTTCGAAGTTTATCACATGACATAACCAGCCGGTTTCCTATGCTTTGAAAACCATCTGACAACCACCCCCACCAAATGTAGGCTCTATTACGTCTGATGAAAATTAAATACAGTTAACAATTATAAAGAACATGTTAAATATAAAGACACAGCATCCATGGTTATAAATTATACTTTTTTTTACGTCGAAACCGCGATTTTTTCTCACCAAAATGTTGTAAAATTAATTAGTGATAGTTAAGGATCTAAAGGGTAACATTTTTTCCTGAAAGAGTAATATTATTTTTTTACGAAAAAAGTAATTTTTTTACCAAGCCACTCTTTTAGCTCCATAAGCCCTTCCATACAAAATGGCGGTCAATGTCAATAATTATAAATGGTATCAAAGTAATGTCTTGAAACCGTGGGAATCATTTGGGTGCACCAAGTCCCCCGACTCTGACATTAACAAACAAGAATATTTTTGTATACAGCTTTTTTCAAAAGAGACGGTATGTTTCATTCAATCAAGTAAGTATAAGGTATGCAGTGACACCATGTAAAACGCCTCTGCGGTGGCTCCTGACTGACTCAGCCTGCTACTGCTCGACGTTTCGGCTCAGTGTGCTCGGACCGTCTTCCAAGATCTAGTTTGGTTGACCTATGGTTCTAAATGGTTCCTAAGCCTATTCATGGAATGTTTTAGGCAATCTTTTAATTATTCTGGTGCTGCTATATATGGAATAAGTTACCAACTGAGGCCCAGAATGCATCGTCTATTGGTGGTTTTAAAAATAATTATGAATACACAAATTATTTTTTAAGTATGTTTTAACCCTTATGTTGTCTGGTTTTTATAAATGTAAAATCTTTTTACTCTGACTGTTTGTATTTTTTTTAACACATAAATAATAATAAATAAATAAATAATAATAAATTAAAAACAGGCTTCCTCCGTCTCCTGACTGGATTCACGTATCAGGTCAGCGGACATTTTGCGATGAAATCGTTGCAGGTACGGGTCACCTCGACTCGTGTTGCTAAAGGTGTTCCGGAGTATACTCTTTCGCTTAGAACCAGATCTGAGAAAATCAAAATAGTCGGTAAACAATTTATTGTCCATAACTTCCATTATGGACACCAAGAACAGCAAGGTTAAAAAGTGTATAAATAACAGGGGGAAAAAGAAATCAAAGAGTGAGGAAGGAAGATGTTATATGAAGCCCGGAAAAAAATTACGGGAAAGAAAAATTGATTTTTGTTGTCGCATTCTTAAAATTAAAGATGCTATGTCAGATTTTTGGCCCCAAACATTAAAAATTTGATTTATTTTGAGTGAATGGTATTTCAAAGAGTATCATAAAACACATAAGAATTGGTCACGTGATATATTGTCGGGATCCCGACAAAAACTAATTTTGAGCACTTTATTTCACTGCTACTAATAATTGGCGGACTTTTTCGAGCACTGGCTAAAATGAGAGCTTGTACTTTCTCGACCCCCATCAAAATACCTATTGAATTTAAAATCAAAATGTTTGGGTCAAATCGGCCAAAAATCTGACATAGCATCTTTAATTAACCTTGAGACAGCAACGTATTGTTGGATAGTATGAGCTACTGTTTGTCAATACAAAAAAACCAAAGCAAACCCAAAATCATTTTTAGCGTCCTGCCTATTCGAAAAAGGAAGAAGGGCCTTTTTCAGTCTTTCTTGGTTTTTTTTGAAGACGACCGTTTTTTTTTGTTTTTTTTTTTTTGGGGGGGGGGGGGGTTTCCACAAATAAATTGGGGCTTTTCGTCAGAGAACGTTAAAATCATGTATCCTTAAAAGGTCTTTAAAGAGGAAGCGGGCAGGGTGCTACACATTAAACAAAAATTGTTTTGTTTTTGCATAATAATTATTGTTGTTTAGTATACCTGACCATCTGCACAGCTTCTCTGACCAGTGTATCTGTCTGCAACTTGTCTCTGTGTTTCTGGCGGGCTCTCATCATCTTCTCTTGCCATAAGAATCTCTGCACCAGTTTCTTCACGATACGCTGCATCAGGGTATAAGATAAATCGTGGCACTAGGATTAGAAGAAGAATCTAACTTTTGTCAGATAGCGCTTTTTGTGCACAGACACAATCATGAAAAAAAACATACTTTTATTGAGAAAAACAAAATTGATCTAATACCTTGTATCCAGCGTGCTGGAAGTTTTTAGCGGCATCAGATCTTCGCAGCTGTGGATGTTATAAAATAAATCAAGTTTTGTTATTATTTTTCCATAATATTGTTCGATACTATTACACCTGGTTAGTGACAATGTTTGCGTGGTAAACAATACACTCTTATACAAAAACTCACAGGTTAGAATTGACATAGCCTTTTGCCAAGGCTTGCGTGGCTTGGACAGCTTCGTAAAAGCCGCGGTTCCATGAGGCTTCGCCACTCGCGTGTGTGGTCTCCCGTTCCAGTCACTTGGGACCGCGAGTTTACGAAGCTGTGCAAGCCACGAAGGCATTGACAAAAGGCTAGAATTGACCCGAATTCCTGGTGCCGAGAGGTCTGACCCATTACAGATGTTAAACTCAGATTTGGGTCAATTTGACCCGCTTCTTGATTTCACAATATTCCGGGTCATATTGGCCCAGAAATGGGTCAGGCCCCACATGACCCAGGTCACGACAACTCTGACTCTATGAGAGATTTCAGAGTTGTATAAAAGCCAACATTGAATGTGGCACCAAAGTAGGCCTTAGCCACTACATGTATGTGTCCTAGGGTAGATTTCACATTAGTTAAGACTATTGTCTCAGCTGAGTTTTCAGGATTTTTCCTAACTTAGGACTAGCCTAAAGCGTCCTAAGACCAGCCCTAAGTTAGGACTATAGTGAAATCGACCCTTGTCTCTGTTATTAGAAGGTCAATTCTGACCACAGTAGGCCGGGCCATTATGTGTCCTAGGGTGAATTTCACAATAGTTAAGACTTTTGTCTCAGCTCGAGTTTTCAAGATTCGTCCTAACTTAGGACTAGCCTAAAGCGTCCTAAGACCAGCCCTAAGTTAGGACTATAGTGAAATCGACCCCTGTCTCTGTTACTAGAAGGTCAATTCTGACCACAGTAGGCCTAGCCACTATGTATCCTAGGGTGAATTTCACAATAGTTAAGATTATTGTCTCAGCTCAAGTTTTTAGGATTCGTCCTAACTTAGGACTAGCCTAAAGCGTCCTAAGACCAGCCCTAAGTTAGGACTATAGTGAAATCGACCCCTGTCTCTGTTATTAGAAGGTCAATTCTGACCACAGTAGGCCTAGCCACTATGTATCCTAGGGTGAATTTCACAATAGTTAAGATTATTGTCTCAGCTCAAGTTTTTAGGATTCGTCCTAACTTAGGACTAGCCTAAAGCGTCCTAAGACCAGCCCTAAGTTAGGACTATAGTGAAATCGACCCCTGTCTCTGTTATTACAAGGTCAATTCTGACCACAGTAGGCCTAGCCACTATGTATCCTAGGGTGAATTTCACAATAGTTAAGATTATTGTCTCAGCTCAAGTTTTTAGGATTCGTCCTAACTTAGGACTAGCCTAAAGCGTCCTAAGACCAGCCCTAAGTTAGGACTATAGTGAAATCGACCCCTGTCTCTGTTATTACAAGGTCAATTCTGACCACAGTAGGCCTAGCCACTATGTATCCTAGGGTGAATTTCACAATAGTTAAGATTATTGTCTCAGCTCAAGTTTTTAGGATTCGTCCTAACTTAGGACTAGCCTAAAGCGTCCTAAGACCAGCCCTAAGTTAGGACTATAGTGAAATCGACCCCTGTCTCTGTTATTAGAAGGTCAATTCTGACCACAGTAGGCCTAGCCACTATGTATCCTAGGGTGAATTTCACAATAGTTAAGATTATTGTCTCAGCTCAAGTTTTTAGGATTCGTCCTAACTTAGGACTAGCCTAAAGCGTCCTATGACCAGCCCTAAGTTAGGACTATAGTGAAATCGACCCCTATCTGTCTCTTTTATTAGAAGGTAAATTCTGACTCGAGAGATTTCAGAGTTGTATAAAAAGCCAACATGGAATGTGGAACCACAGACACTATGTGTCCTAGGGTAGATTTCACAAAGAGTTTAGACTAGGTCTTTCTCGAGTTTTTAGAACGATTTACTCGAGTCCTAGGACTAGTCCCAAGTCAGGACTGTCTTTATAAAATTGACTCCTGTCTCTAGAACCCAGCTGACATAAATATTAAGGAAACCTAAACTTACACGATGTAATCTGGGCCTTCTACCGACGATCGCCACAAGCCTTCGGTATAGTTTCCTCAGTCCCCTGGTTGATGGTATAATGTTGAAGGGAGGTGGGATGGTTAAACTCTCTGATAGGTAATCTGTCATGAGCCGAGTTCGTGCGACTTTCCATTCCACGTCAGAGTTTTCCTAAAATCAGGAGAATGTTGTTTTAATTCCAATGCAGCGCTGCGCTCAAGTTTATTTAGGGGGTGCGGGGGAGGGGGGCTTGGTGGTTAAAATGTTGTCCAGTTCAATATTCAAAGAAGGGGTTGTCCACTATTTTACAAAAGATAGGGTTCTTGTGGCTGGGGGAAACAAAAGACATCTTACATCATTTTAAGGTAAGGTGTGAGACTTCCAAGTTCTACCCCCTCAGTTTCTTGATGATTCTGTTTATATGAAATTAGTGCACCATTATAAACTCAATTTTGACATTGAATCCCCATGTTAAACTGCTTCTGATGCTTAGCAATTATTAATACATGTTGTTCTGCTTACTATGATAAGGCCTTTATCTCCTTTTAGTTTTATGACAGAAGAAAATTATACCAACATGTATATGCCGCATTGTTGTCTGACTACTTCACTTATTGTTTTAGTTTGGACAGCATAAAAAAAATAAAAAAATAAATAAAAAATTGACATGATAATGTTTGTGAAAGTTCCGGTGTGGTAGGAGATTCTGTCCCCCGGAGATTCGGTGTCCCCCCCCCCCCCCAGACCTTTTCGCAAATACCGGGGCGCGCGCGTAACGCTTGGAATTAGGTGCATTGTGGTCTAGCTGGTATCCAAATTTGATCCATATCTATCCCACAATGCACCTCATTCAACAGTCTGCGCTTGCGCATTGGTATTTGCGATAAGGTCTATAATCCAGTCTAATAGCGCCCTCTTTTGAACACTCCTCCTCCAACCCACGTTAATTTTCCTTACGGGGGACAGAATGTACGGCGGACATCCTTGGGACACCGGACATTGTTGCCTTCGAGAGCATTAATGTTACCTCCACCCGAGTGTACGTATTGCTCATCATAGCAATGAGGGCGTTCACCGAGACGACCACGCCCACCACGGAGAAACAGACGTACATCATTGTCCCTACAGTCTCAGTGAACCTCAGGGAGGGGTCAATCATGAGGTTATCGAGGTCCATGAGGTCAAAGAGGGACCAGAAGAGGGTCATCATCGACTGGTTGAAACTGGATCGAAAAATGAAAGAACACTTTATAAAAACATTTTTTTAGGGGGGGGGTACGGTGTGGGTGGTCTTTGCAATTCTAGAAAGGGGAAGAATATTCTTTAAGTAAATTATTTTGCTCGTGGATGGTAAACAAAATAAATTTGTTTTAAAAGTGTTTCAAACCCATTTCTTTCGGCTGACCAGAAACTGGTTGTTTGGAGAAAAAAGGAGAACTTAACTGGAGGCCATGGTGAGTTTGACCCTTTCGGTGTCATTTTGACACCGATTATGTGTCAAACTGATCGAAAATGGGTCAGGCCCCGCGGGATAAGTGGTGTTTGAAAATGAAAAGGTGTAGTAAAATCATATTCTTAAAGTCACCTGGAAGTGGTATTTTTTCAAAATAAAGCTTTTGTCACTAATATATGTGTTTTGATGAGTGGAATGTAAATAAACAGTTAACTAAGGTTTTTAAAAATCAGTTCTTATGTTATTTACAAATTTAAGAGTAGACCCCGACCCGAGAGGGCGCTGTTCGTGACGTCAATCGAGGCAGACTTTGCCTGTAATGCGTAGAGTAAACACAATTGCAAAGTACATGTACGGACCAAGTCGTGAGGTTGTACTTTTCAAAAAAAAGAAAGAAAGAAAAAAAAAAAAGGTTTTTTTTTCCGGCAATGCCGACCAGGTGTATTGCTGCTGAATGCAAAAAAATCTGCTTTGAATTGTACCAACTCACGACTTGGACGTACAAGTACTTTGCACGTGTGTTTACTATACGCATTGCAGGCAAAGTCTGCCTCGATTGACGTCACAAAAGGGGTAGGCGGAGCCAGCCCCCCAAAAAAACTTTGCCTCTAACCTTCCAAACGCTCCAGTCTCACAGTTCACCCCGCACGCCTCTTTCCTTATCATCTCAAACGTCCGGTACACCTGCGTCAGTCCAAGTGAGAATGCCGTCCACACGACGATGAAGAGCAGTATAAACTTAGCCGTGTCTCTGAGCATTCCGCAAAGTGAAATCTGCAGTGGGCCTACGAAGTTCATGACCACCATCGGGTCGAGGAGACTCAGTTGGGTCAGCACGCTGGCCACGGCGAAGGCAGCCTCAGCGATGAAGATGGGATCGTATGGGGACCACAACATGGTCACTGCGTGGTCGGACGTCATGGGGGCTGCTCCGGGTATTGCACCCTTCTCAATCAGACAGCGTGTTGGTAGTTGGGCGTTGAGAACAAGCCTGGTGAAAAAACAATACATGTCTGGATTTACCGTAAGTCCTTTTCGAAACCATGGCTTCGACTCCAGATTCAGCTCAGGCTAGTTTGGCCCGCGTCTGATTTGACTCCACAATGCGCGTGTTTACCTGTTTAGGGCTTCAGACGAGGGAGCGAAGCCTGGAGCCGAATCCAATCCGAAGCCGTGGTTTCGAAGAGGGCCATAATACTTCTTCACACACTGTCAAAACTGACCCGAATTCCAAGTCCCGTAATCTTAATTGGCAGCGTTAATTTGGTCAGCGTATTGCTGAGATCGCAATACGAACTATCCCCACATCGAATTAGTACTGGAGAATATCTGTAGCACAAAAACATCTGGACCGATCCAGATATGTAGACTTGAATATCACTCCTTGCCCATCAATAAAAAAACCCACAAAAAACAGGGTTACAAATCAACTACCTGACTACCGTCTGCGTCAGCATGACCTGAATATTGGTCAAACTGACGCAAAATCAGAGTTAAAATCCTATTGTTTTCAACCAGCCTGATGACTCACCGGGTTATCAGGCCCCCTTTGACCCAAAAATGCCAGATCTGTTCTTTTTAGACTGTATCTCGATTTACGCTCATTTTCGCATAATGTTTTCACAGTTTTACTCACTTTTGCGAAACGGCACATCGGGGTGGAACAGAACCTGTTGCGTTGTCGGTCTGTTGGGAAGCGGCTGACTGAAGAACATGCATTGCATTGTTGATCTGCAAAGTACAAAGTGAACATTATAGGTGGTAATCGAAGCGAAAGTAGCTATAGTTACAGACAATGGGTATTTCTCAATTGTTTAAAACCCTGCAGTGGAGTGCTGCTGTCAACAAATGCTGACAATATTTTAACATTTCTAATCAAAGGGCTAGTTGTCTTCTAACACTCATTCCAAGTAGTGTTGCACCGAACCAAATTATGAAAGTACATGAAAAGTGCACGACGTCTGAAGTGCAGTCGTTCGGAATGACGCAGGGAGCGCCATGGTTTCAGACGTCGATCTTGTCACGAGCTGAGCCAATGTAAATGTTATGTTAAGATCGCTTGTCTGAAACCAGACTAATTAATTTAGAGGGCGCTCCTAACCTGTTTGGCTCGGCGTGACTCATGGCGCACCTTTTCTAAAAAATAATTGATGTTAACTACACTGATGGTTGCCAACGTAACATAGCCTTGGGCAAGGCAGTCGCATTATTCGCTCCGAAAAGACGCCGCTGTAAACCCACCCGTATACCCTGTGCGTGGTGCGTGTAATCACACCGCATGACCCACCCGTATATACACACACCCACATCGTACGACTACTGTGCACACAAGTCATCCGCACTCGTACCACTAACCGCATGATGGCCGACGCATGCGGATAGTGTACGGGGGCATCGTGTCGTGTGATGTTATACGCACAGTGAATACGGGTGGGTTTTTATACAGTGGCGGTCTTTTTTTCGGAGTGAATAATTCGACTGCCTTGAGCAAGGCTAACGTACAAAGTAATCTGCCCAAGCATCTACTCTATGTAAAATTGAGCCCAGTGAGATTCGCATACAAAGACCCTCCCATTCCTAGCCCCTATCGCCATTTCACATTGCTTAGCCAGAACATACCTTGACAAATGAGACAATGTTGAGCGTGATATAGACCCAGTAGAAGACGAGTTGAAAAGAGACCAGCCAGTTTCTGGCGGCTGCGCAGTAGTTATAAATGCCACATCGCCAGACTTGCATCGCCTCCCACAACGTCATGCCTAATGAATGAATTAAAAACAAAACAGCACACAATATGAGGCAAGTGTTGAGGTACCAGTAAAAGTGAAACTTATACAGGAAAATGTATTAAATACAACCTACATTTTGTTTAGGACCAGTAGGCCTATTCTCAATCGGTGTATCCCAAAACATGTGCATAAAATAACAAACCTGTGAATTATTATGTGGGCTCAATTTGTCATCGAAGTTAGAAAGAAACAATCTGTGTGCTAGCAGATGCCTAAAAGTCTATTGTAATTTGGGTGAGGCCCTCTTTCTCACAAACAGAGGGAGCCGTTTCTTAAAATGTGTATAATGATATCAACAGCTAGCTCTCCATTGCTCGTTACCAATTTAGTTGTATGGTTACGATTATAGTATTCAGTAGTTACCAATAATGTCCAATGCCTTACCAAAAACAGTTTTTTTAGCGAACAATAATATTTTCCCGTAAAAAAGTCTCAAAGAGTTTCACCTAAAATCCAGACAGTGATGAACCATGGTACCACGTGATTAACCCGAAGCTCTTCGTATCTACGAAATGATATTAGCACTGCGTCATCATTGTCGTTCTTGACCTTCGTAATGTGAAGTGACGTCACTGGGGTCGAGAGGAGGAGGAGGATAAACGAGAGCCGGGAACCAGTGTGTAGTAGAAACCTTACGTATCTGGTGAAAGGGAACAACAAATTCGAGGATTTGTATTTAACGGGAAAGCTATTTATCTATGTTTATCATTTAAATGTAATTTAGATATGTGCACTTCTAAATATTGTTCGTCATTATTAATCAAAACATTAGGGCACAACCTTCTTGTTTCCCCTTTTTTTGTACAATTACAAACCCTTCTGTCTTTGACGGCGTGCATACAAATGATAGTGCTTTGACGTATGGGGGATAGATACATCCATGCTGCAACAAAGCGGCTACACGAAACACAGCTCCCACGTGACGTAAAATGAGTAATGACGTACCTTTCTGAAAAGCACCGGAAAATGGTGTTCAAAATATTTTTTTTTTTTTTAACAAAATTTGCAAACAGTAGCTCTTGGCCTGACGTTAAAATATTTATTTATTTGCACACATTTATTTCATTGCTGCCCTACATTTAAACTTACACATTTTACAAAGTTTTATAAGTATATTCAAATTATGAGTAGTTTACAGTATTACTTAGTATCTTAGGATATGAAAGTTTACAATGATTTAGATAGTTATTTATTAGGAAGCTTTTAAAGTAGGACAACAATTAGGTTAGGGTGAAGCAGAGGCTTTTGTGCCTTAACCTATGGACAGACAAACAACATAAAATACTACACAGAAGAAAGAAAACACAAGACAGACTAGACAAACAAAATATGACTTTTTCTTCGCCATGCAAAGTGATCATGGTGTGAACGAGGATTGTTTTCAAAAACTATTGCGTAAACGCATAGTCGTACTCACGGAGTTCGTATGAAGTTAACAATTTGTCCAGAAGGCACGATGATGTAGAATATGCAGAGGAGGGGCCACATAGCCATCAGACTACCTGATGCGGCAGCAGTTTTAACGTATGACAAGGTCCGCCATGTTTTGTTGGTACCGCTATACCAACGGGACAGCATGTAGTCTTGACACGTGGAATGGGCAACGAACTGTGGTGAACAAGACATACACTATTTTTACGAAGCTACATAATTATGAATTTTTTCAGTTTTCAGAATAAAGACGTCTTAAACCAATGGCAAAGGAGTAACAATGCCGAGTACGAAATGTGTCTGTTAAATGCGAAACCTTGCGAAGTAGATACAATGGTATGTTTTGTCCAAGCTATTATTCCACCCCCCCCCCTTTGTTTGCTATGGAAAAAATGTGTGTTTTCTTTAAGCGTGACCTATAAAATGTTGACCGCGACCGGCTAAGAGCGGGCTGAGATGACTTGATTCGACAGGAAAATGAACCATTGATCTTTATTTATGGTTCGAGACATGCCCGTCACAGGCTTGTTAACAACGTAAATTTGGATCACCCTTAAGGTGCGTTCGTTTAGCTCCCCTGGATCGACCCCGGTGTGTGGCGTGTTTTATTTCCAGGACGAACGTGTGCAGATAATTACCCACATTCGTCCTAGGAAAAAAAACCGCCACACGCCGGGATCGACCCAGGGAAGCTAAACGAACGCACCCTTAATAACAACAAGTAGGTCCTACCCTTTTGAACTGGAGGTGGATCGCCTCCGTCAGTCTGACCGGTAGAGATTCCCGATCCGTACGGCACTCCGTGTTCGACTCGTCCGTCACGAAGCGTTGGGCGCCAAGGACGGCTTCGATCTCGTCCAGATTGCGGGCGAAGCCAAGGAGCCTGGTGACAAACTGCTCGAGGTTATCCTTCAGCTCGTCATATTCTTCCTTTTGAGGGATGAAAGAACAAGGTCATTTTAATGAGGTCGTATCGTAAATGAAGTCATAACCGAAGAGATCATGAAAACAGTAGGTCGTATGCTACTGAGGTCACAACCCAATGAAGTCGTAAACTGTTCGAGGTTATCTTTCAGCTCGTCATGTTCTTCCTTTGGAGGGATGGAAAACAAGGTCAGTGTTATGAAGTCGTAACCCCAAGAGGTCAGAACCAAACGAGGCAATATGTCGTATAGGCCAATGAGGTCATAATCCAATGAGGTTGTAATCCAACGAGGTCGTATTAATAGCCGATTAGGTCGAAACCCAGTGTTAAGAATGTATTATAACCCAATAAGGTCGTGACCAATGAGCCGTTAACGAATGTTTAGCTTACGGTTCTAGTTATTTGATCGATGAGTAAAAGAATCCAACCTTAAGTTGTGTTACGCTGTGAGACATGGTCTGCAGTTGGTCAGCAAGCCAGAAGGCGGCGTCCATGGGATCCTCACTAGCTAGGAGCAGATAGGCTTCGCTCGTGATGGCCTGGTACCAATGCAGCTGAGCCAAGGCTTTCTCGAAGATGTCGTCTGTCGTACGAGCGATGACGGTGTCCAGTTTCGGCATTCGGGCGTTGTGGTCTAGAAGTATCTGGTGGGGTTAGTGATCAACTTAAATTACGTTTATGTTACGTTAAGTTACGTCACTTTACTTCACGTCACGTCACGTCCCCGTCCCGTTACGTCACAACACATTGCGTTACGTGACGTACGTTACGATACGATACATTGCGTTAACGTTGCGTTACGTGACGTGGCGCGACGTAACGTAACGCAACGTTACGTTACGTTACGTTACGTTACGTTACGAGATTGGGATAGTGACGTTTTGAACCAAGATTAGGTTAAATTTTTTAGAGTGTCGTTAGTCAAAACAATAAGCAAATTCATAAATTAATCTTTCAAGATTCAGTTTCTGGATTTACAGATTTTAAAACGATAATATACAAATAAGTCAATGGAAGTTTAAGTCAACATGTTCAAGATTAAAACTTCTACCAAATGTTTTGTTTATTTATTTACTTGGTGTGAGCTTACTTTAACTATTGCGTAGTCATTTAGTCTGGAGGCAAGCTGTAGCGGGGTCGTCCCAGGTGAAAACATCACACTTGAAGAAAAACCATTCACGAAATCTTTACCGCTCGTCTGAAATTATAGCATGATATATTGAGGCTTTGGACTGTGCAAGGACAGGAAGTATGGACAAAAAAATAACTGACTTCATTGTACCCCCATCTGGCACACACAACAATCCACCTTTCAATACAGGCCAGAACAGTGCCAGCACATGTTTTTGTGTTTGTCCAGCGCGTTGAGAGTCATGCTTGACAGACGTTGAAGCTCTAGGAAGAATCACTATTATTATTATGAGCATTATTAACATTGTTTATGTAAATGCTAGAGCAAACACGAAGAATGCTCATTTACAATACAAACAGTATGAGCATTCTTTGGCAGGTGGTGATTTTTTTTATATTTTTTTCGTGAATATATAGTGGAATCATTTAGGGCGCTTGTAGGGGTAAAGGGGAACTGTTTTACATTCTCTAGACCATCTCAAAGGTGTTTAGAATGCTCAGAGGCCATTGCATCAACAAATCCCCCGTGTTTGGTGTTTATATTATTTACCGTGTGAAAAGGGCGTGCGTGTATTAGTGTGCCATGATTTATACTTTTAAAGAGCCAATAAAGGATGATCTCAATATGTCAACTAATACCTTTTTTATGGCCAAATAGACATCGCAGATACCGGTTAATAACCATTTCACTCTCAAAATTTGCATTTAGTAATAAACATCTCGAGTCAAAATGCACCCGGCTGTGCGTCAAAAACAGCTTATCTATTATAATGACCCTGGACGCCAGTGACGAATTTCCCCTATTCGTTTTGAACACAGTTCTCCAGCTTTGCATTTCCAAACCAAATAGCCGCCACTGACGTCACGATTCCTTTGTCGCGCGGGTTTGTTTGACCCCACGTTTTTCAGAAATTTGGCTTGGAGCGTTCTGGAGAAAAACCCATTTTTACCATGTTTTAACGTGAGGTTAGAGACTCGTTATATTTGTTATGTTTCCTGGATGGACTGCAGCTGTTAGAAAACTGTAATATCTATATTATTTGAGATCATCCTTTATTGGCTGTTTAAGCAGCTCTATCAAATTGGCTGTTTAAGCAGCTCTATCAAATTGGCCAAGTGCGTTTAGGAGGTTGATCGTACCTTCACTTGTTCTTTTTCACAGAATCGGCATAGTACCCTGACTGCTCCAACGAACTGTACCTCTACTGCCAATAACAGTGCGTCACCAATGTATATGTCATGCTGAAGGAGCGCACTAATAACATCTGTATGGGGGATACAGAAGTTGTTAAAAAATAATGATACCAATAATGTATTTATATAGCGCATTTTTCATATACATGTTTAAATGCGCTTGAGCAAATTTTTGAAGATATTGACAATTTTGTTGATTACGGAGAGATATTGGTAGTTTATTCCACAGGTTGGGAGTAGCAGTGAGGGCTCTATAACCAAGTGTGGGTAGCATCTTGGGAGATGGGTGGTTCAGCGTGATGCCTTGAGAGGAGCAAAGGGAGTAGCGGGATGGTTGCATGATTGTTATAAGTTCATAGGTAGGGAGGAGCTAGATCGTGGATGCGTTTAAATGTGAGAAGAACTTTGTATTCGATCCGGGACCAGGGCCCAATTTCATGGCTCTGCTTACCGCCGAATTCTGCGCTTACGATCGCGATTCCCCGCTTACGTGCAAGCGCCGAATTTCTGCGCTAGCCTTGTAAGCGTAGAATGCCTAGTAACGTGGAGTACGCACGCGCAGAAGCCCAAATTCGCCGCTAACCCGTGAAATACGCTTGCCGTAAGCACAGAATTCCCTGCTTCCGTAAGCGCCGATTCTGCGCTTACGGTAAGCAGAGCCATGAAATTGGGCCCTGATTGCCACTCGCGGGTGTAGTCTCCCGTTCCAGTCGCTTGGGATCGCGGCTCTCGAACTTACCCAAGAAGCCTTCCTGTATGGATATCATGAGTGGCGTACGCCCTTCTCCATCTCGACATTGAAGATTAATCATATCACCGAGGTTGAGAATTCTCTGCACTTCATCAACCTGGTTCTTGCTTACCGCCTCCAAGAAATCGTTCTCCAAAGACATGTTTTCTGTCTAGTGTCTGCTTTCCTTCAAATTGCCCTGTGAGCTATGTACATTAATTTAAAGGGAAGAACATACGTTTGGTTGTAACTCTTCAAGTGAATGGCAATAAACAAAGGTTTGTTAGAAACCTCGTCAGCGTTTGAAAGTAACATATTTTGAGAATATTTCAATTTGAAGTAATGTGGTTAATGTAACACTTTCGCCATTTTTTTTACAAGCTAAGTGCATGTCATGAATGACATGGGAAATGTTCGGCCGTTGGGTATTCGCTGCAATCATAAAAATACGTGAATATTCATGCTTCATATTATACGTAGGTTTAGTGCATGCACGCTCGCTTACACGCGCACATACATGTACACAGTCATGTACATGTCCACCGGACAGTTTTGCATAGCCCCGGACACGATTATAATATATGCAAAAGTGTCCGGAGCGGACAGTATTGCATGGCGGACACAGTTGCATCTGACACCGGCCCTGACCCACTCGGGGCTTCGGTTGATGTAGGAGCACCGTGAAAAGGGTGACGGAGCCCGGGGTTCTGCTTACCGGTACCGCGACATTCTGTCTATACGGTGCTTGCTATACACACATTTATGGGTTCTATAATAAGCGCAAGTTGAATTCCACGGTAAGCAGAGCCATACAATTTTAGCCCACGGGTCGGCTGAAGTGGAGCCAAAGCCAAGATGGAAAAAGGGCTATTGACCCAAATATCCATATGCAGCTCACCATATTCACCAAACAATGAGTAAAAAATAATACTGCTGTCAAATCTCTTTGCTGAACACAATTTTAACCCAAGCTCTTTAGATAAAATAAAATAAAACTTGTAAACCAAAACACAGTCAGGCCTAAACCAAAACACCCCGTTAGGCCTACTCGGACTGCTGGCATTATAAGCTCTGATCTCTTTTCTTATTACACGTTCATTTTTACGTGAATAAAATAACCAGTTCCTCTTTGACAAAAATGTGAGCCAGCTTACCTGACTGGTCCTCGGTTAGGATATCTCCTCTTCGTCACATTGAACTTTCCTTATTTCATCGAGGTTATAGCAACAACACGATAGTCGTCCATAACACGTCAACAACCATGTTTATTAGGCCTGCGTACTTTCCGATGGTTTTTTTTGTACAGAGTGAGAATTCTTAAACCTGCACAATTTATTGTATGCGTGGATTCATTTTTACTGGCAACCAAATAACAATCAGATGGCATGTTAACGAGCTACATGAAATCACGAACCTACCTGCAAATTACTAGATTGTTTGTTCCCAGGAGGAAAACAAAATACCGCGTTTTTAAAGTCCCGGTATAGCATTGTCCTTACTTAAAGGAACTGCCCTTTTTCGGTAATTATTCAAAAGACCAGTATTCTCACTTGGTGTGTCCTAACATAGGCCTGTGCATAATAACAACAAACCTGTCAAAGTTTGGGCTCAATTGGTTATCAAAGTTGCAAGCGAATAATGAAAGAAAAACACTCTTTGTCATGTGTGCTTTCGCCAGGTGCACAATACAAGGCCTCAGCAAAAGTATTTCACTATTTGAGTGAGAAATTACATATTTCTCGAAACTACGTTATTTCAGAGGGAGCCGTTTCTCATGTTTATACTACTATCAACAGCTGCTCTCCATTACTCGTTACCAAGTATAAGTTATTTCGAGTAAATTGTTACCAATAGTTTCAACTGCCTGTTTAACTCTTTAAAAAATAGTTAAAATATAAATACTATGTTTAACATGTCGTCAAACTTAATGTCATTGTGCGAATGCAGCAGAGAATAATAATAATAATGAACCATTTTTGTAGAGCGCATATCACAATCACAGAGAAGTCCCTATGCGCTTTGAGATAAGAACAAAAGACAAGTAAAAGTTAATAGAGATGTGAAGTAAATACAAAAGGAAAATTTAGTTGATACAGAAAGAAGTACTGAAGGCTATTGCAAAAATAAATGTGTTTTTCACTTTGTCTTAAATAAATTCACTGTTTGAGCTTGTTTTATGGTGTCCGGAAGACTATTCCATAATTCTGTTCCTGCTGCTGCAAAAGCTCTGGGGTGGATTTCACAAAGGTAGTCCTAACTTAGGACTAGTCCTAAGCAATGCTAAGAGATAGGACCAGGCCTAAGTTAGGACCAGTAACTCATCCTAACTTAGGACTGGTCCTATCTCTTAGCATTGCCTAGGACTAGTCCTAAGTTAGGACTACCTTTGTGAAATCCACCCCTGGCCCCATAAAATTTAGAGTGTTTACACTTTACATCGCGCTCCCTACGAAACTAAAATCACGTGCTCTGTGTTTATCTCCGTTCTCGCAATAGAGACTTTTGAACGCTAGGTGGCAGCAGACTTACCAGGTAAAGTTCCATTGCAATTGCATGAAGTGGGGCCCCCTGATAATTACCCATCCATAGCTGCTGCTGGATGAATGAGTTATTACTATTGTGTTCGCGAATGTCTCGTGTTCCATTCTGCAAAATCATCTGTCCCATTGGAGGAAGGAGAATCTGTAACAGTCTTTGTTTGCAGGAGGCTTGATGAAGGCAGTTGCAGCATGTTGTCTAGTTCCAACCCTTCATGTGTGTGTGATTTGGTCTGGCCGGTATTATATACTGAACATCTGACATCACACTTCGAGGTTCGTAAATTACGCCAGAGATCTGCCTTGAGCCTACGTCAATCCCCGTCGGTAATCGCCCTTGACCTCGCATTCATTTTATATGGAGATTCACAGTCAAATCCTACGGGCACTTTCATACAAAACAGATGCCCACTGCTGCATGCAGACGACCGAAAGTGCAGCTGCCAAACATCACCTGGACCAATCAAACTACAGACATAAAAAGCTTACATCGCTGCACATTTTTATCAAATGAAATCCTTGTATAATAGTTAGGAAATCACCGGTCAATAGATACATTTATTCTTGCTATGGGACAAATACATGGGAACAGTCTACTTCGTTCTAAGAACATCACCAGAAGCAATGGAAAAGTATGCTGCCACCTAGCGTCCCAAAAGTTCCCACATTGTCTTCAGCCTAAACATCTGACGTCACACTTGGAGGCTCGTGAGCAACGCCAGAGAACAACCTTCGCCTACATTTATTTCACATAGAGTATACGTAGTCAAATTCTTTAGCGGACATGACAGCAGTGTACTGTTTGGGCATCTATGGAGAGCTCAATGTGTCACTGTGCATACGTTTATCCAATGATATCATTGTATCCAATAGAATCACTTGCGGATAAAGCCCAGTCTACCACCAAGGAAGAAGAACATGCATTTTTTTGAAGAGTTGGTCCGGCAACATTCTTCAACTTGGACAAAGGACAAAAGTAAAACATCAAAACCTTTCCAAGCAGACAAAAAATAAACAAGATTGTTGAGTTTAGAAACCTTTATTTCAAACACAAAAGATGAGTTCACTTTTAGATAAAGACGAACGTAAAGTCACTTAAACTCTTCAGATAAAAACAAACTTAGTTTTATTTAATCACAATAAGTTTACTAGTCACATAGCTAAAGTCAATTTTAAAAAAGTGAAAAGATGTAAAGAAAGAGGAAAAACACGAGTGTGTTAACTTTTGTGGATCAAAAGTTACAATCTTGCTCTGGAAAACGTAAAGTTACTTTATCAAAGTGGAAAAAGTGTCTTTTTTTTGACGAAATGAAATTGCATTTAATCACAACTTTCTTTAAGCGCAACTCTCCCCAAAACATGTACACAGATCTGCAATGAACATTTACTTTGAAATTTCGTATTATCTAACTTAAATGCAGTGGACACTATTGGTAATTGTCAAAGACTAGCCTTCACAGTTGGTGTATCTCAACGTATGCATAAAATAACAAACCTGTGAAAATTTGAGCTCAATCGGTCATCGAACTTGCGAGATAATAATGAAAGAAAAAACACCCTTGTCACACGAAGTTGTGTGCGTTTAGATGGTTGATTTCGAGACCTCAAGTTCTAAACCTGAGGTGTCGAAATCAAATTCGTGGAAAATTACTTCATTCTCGAAAACTATGGCACTTCAGAGGGAGCCGTTTCTCACAATGTTTAATACCATCAACCTCTCCCCATTGCTCGTCAGCAAGAAAGGTTTTATGCTAATTATCATTTTGAGTAATTACCAATAGTGTCCACTGCCTTTAAATACATAGTATGAGTTTATTACTCCCCAACTGATGGTCATTTTATTTCCAATAGGTCTCCATCGTGCCAGTACAGACCTACTAAGAAACAATGTCTACACGAGTTGGGTTAGAAGTGAGATAGTCAGCTGATTCTGGGCGTGCAGAATTTCCTCCTGTTTCTTTTGGAGGCGGCTCAATTCCTTAATCGTCTCCAGGAGCATCTCCTGCTGATGCTTCTGTCTCGACTTCTTCTCTCGAACAGGTTTTTCTGGCGAACTTTTCTTGACAAGAGCCTGGGGTTGTTCTTGTTCTGCGGTGGTGGACGGTGGGTCCTTTGGCTCCCTCTCATCATCATCTTCGACGGGGTCTAATGGGACGAAGGCTGTTTTCAGGAACTGTGCTGCAATCTGCTGCCTGTAAAAAAAAAAAAAATTGAAAACCAGTATAACAAACAGCAGAGGAAATAGTTTCATAGTTCAAATTTATTTTTTACTAGAGTGCAAGAATAAGTTTGCTCCCGATTATTGTTTTAAGAGGGTGGAGTAGGAGCAAGTGTCCTCTTTGAAATAGAAAAGAAAACAGACTCTCAATAAAAAAAAGATTTATATAACAGACTCTTTTGTTTCCATAAAATTGACTCCTTTCGTTTTTCCTGTGTTTCCCTACCCCTTTTTTCGGGGAGGGGGTGGGGGGATTGTTTGGGGGAGGGGGGTAGGTTTTACAATTAAAACAGGAACAAATTAATAATAAAATGGGCTTTGTGATCAAATGCTGGGTGAAGGTACACAATTGGAAAGTATGTCAGCAAATCAACAGGAGATGTTGGCAAAAGTTAGAGTCGGACAAAGTAGGGGCACAAGGAGAGGTTCCTTGAAAACAAAAGTTTGTACACACTTCAGTGTGAGGCTATTCAATCCAGGGAACTGTAACAAAAGAGGATAACTAAGGGTGGAGTTCCTAGGTTGAGAGTTGGTACAACAATCGAAGAGAGCAGATACCAAAATGTTAAAGGGGGATCATATGGGGAGAGAATTTAGCTTGGCTTTGTTATCCTTGTATCAGTAAGATCATTTCGTCCTTTACAACAGGTTACAAGAATACAAGAATCACAAAACATAAAAAGATACAATTTCAGTCAGAAGTACACCAAAAATCTACACAAACTTTCATGGATTAACCGCAACAATCTCCTTCAATGCTTACCCTAAATCTTCAGCAGTTGTTACATCACACAATGTTGCTCCTTCAAAATCTGGCTCAAGCAGGAGATTCATCTGCACGTCTTTGAAGAACGGCCAAGAGTTGGCCTGGAAGACAAACTTGTTGCTTCCGAGTTCGGCGTGTTGATGTCGCTTCACAATTTTCTAGTCAAGAGGAGGGGAACAAAAAGTAGCAATAAAGTTACAGATCTGGGATAAATTAACAAAGTAATTAGGGAGGTAAAAACAAGTCAAAATATGGGGGTAAAGACATGTCAAAACCTTTAGATTGTTATTATTATTATATTATATATATATTTTTCTTAAACAACAGCACAATTCATCAATTTAAAGTTTGCATTGAACAGCAGATATGCAACTTTGGTTTTGCGCAAACGATAGGAAAACAAGGGAAACTATCAGGCACACCATTGTATTTTATTTTAAAGTGCTTTTTAGTAACTCTTACAAGTAATAAAAAAGCAAACAAACTGATAAGACCCAGGACCCCAAAACAACAATTTTGCTTATGCCTGCCTTTTTCAAAAAAAGGAGGAAGGGGCCCTTTTTTAAATGGTGCCCAACACATGTTTCCAGAGAACTTTTAACTTAATTGCATTTATAAAGCGCTTTAAAACTGTTTCAAATTGGCCGGGCGTTTTTGACCAAAACAGAAAAGTTCCTATTTGTTTCAACATTTTTCTCTTCATCAGGGATTTAAAACTTATCTTTTTTCATTAAAAAGCAAAAACAAAAACAGTCTGCCTCTTAAAAGGAAGTTGGTGGGGACGCTAATATGTTTGTTTTTCCTTTTATTCCCGATAAAATGAAAATAAGGCCCTTTTTTAGCTTTCAAAACATAACAATCAAAGAATTTGTTAAGATTGGTGTCCTCACCCGATAGAGTTGTGCCAAGTTGTTCCACTTTTTGCGGGCCTGGTTAGGAGTTACTTTACCAGTCAAGCCCATCTCATCGAGTATTTCTCTACAGAGAAAAAAAATGTTTAAACATTAAACCCATTTTAGTATTAACCTGCCAATAATAAGTCTAAAACTAGCTTAAATATAAACAAAACAAAACTTACCCAAACGCCTTCTGGATGCTCCCGCGGTTACCAGAATGAAACTTTGCGATGTTTTCCCGACGTAGTTCCAAAAACAATTTCGTTTCTTCCACGCTCCCTTTTCAAAAAAAATAAAGATGACAATACAAAACTCTTTTAAAATGATGGATACATTTCTCAAAATTAAACCGGATTGAAAATGCGAGATTACGTCCAAATCATTTATTAGTTGTCGGTCTGTAAATATTACACGTGAAGTAGGAATAAGTTTTACGGGCAGCCGAAAAACCCTAGTGCGATCGTAGCACCCCCGGCCGCCGCGGCCGGCCGGCCTGCATCTCCTTGCATACAGCCATAGCCATTCGTAAAACGTTACGGCTCTCCCCAAAACAGCCATCCCCGTCTCGGCTTTCACTGGCTTCTTCCCCTTACGGGGTCCAAAACAAACCACTCTGACCACATTAACGGAATCTTTTACTCACATTTGTAAGAATCTTTATTCCATCTGCTTTTCAGACGGGCTGGAATGTACACATGGTCCGCTAGAGCACTTGTCATGTTGAGTTTGGTTTTCAGCAGGGCGTTGTAAAACTCAAAATGGCGTCGATGTTGTAGTCGAGAGTGTATGCAAAATGCACGTCACGTATACAAAATGTACGTAGAGGATTGCATAGCATTAGCGCTAGCCTATAAAGCTATAAGCCAATGGTTTAAAGGTCATAACTATAGAACGCAAAAAGGGAAATTTATGTTAAAAGGGAAACAGTTTTTAGTTTTAATGAACATTATCATTGCTACACATGTTGTTTTGTATAAGGTGTTACATTTTGAACTTAAATATAATTTTTTTGAATGATTTTTGGTTGAACAAAGAATTGACTAGAGTGGGATTCGAACCAACGACCTCTGGATTAACGTGCCGACGCTCTACCAACTGAGCTATCTAGCCCTATGTACTGGCGGTGTCCCTATTTTGTCAATATCTTTGTTCGGGGGTGCCAGTCAGAAGCCATACAACTGTTAACTGCCGTGTAGCCAGGGATCACACCCAAATTACGATACAACCTGGGAAGCGGCAGCTAGGGGATCACCTGAAGGGCTAGATAGCTCAGTTGGTAGAGCGCCGGCACGTTAATCTGGAGGTCGTTGGTTCGAATCCCACTCTAGTCAATTCTTTGTTCAACCAAAAATCATTTACAAATTTACCCAGTCAGTTTCCCTTGTGGTTTATATTGATAAATATAATTTTGTTAACATGGTTTGTGGTGTGGGAGTCACTGAAGTATGATGCAATGTAAATATCCTGTTGTTGATGCAATGTTTTTGAGGCGTTCCATACTTTGGATATTTCGCTGGTACACTGTGTGTCCACTATTATTGTATATCAATGTTCAAGCACCAGCGTAACACACGTGGGGCATTTTCCAAGATGGCAGCGCCCAGCTTCAATCATCTCCAAGCAACAGACTATGGAAGAGTTCATGAAAAACAACATGTTGTGAGTGATCTAAGTTGTTGATTTAAAATAGATTTGAAAAATAAATGTTCGCTTTATATTTTTGGGATAAACAAAACCGGCGATCGCTCTGATCATTGGGATAAATCAGATTATCAAGTTACTTCATCAAACAAAATGATCAACAAATCAAATTCACACACGACCCTCACCCCCCTGACTTGACGATATGATCATGGACGACGGTACAGTTACTGACAGTGACACACTGTCAGTAGTGTTACTGTACGTACACACTCAAAACAACCAGTCAACAGTAGCACTAGTAGCAATACACAAATAATATAATATTTGGAAAAGTTTCCGTATGGCGCCACCACTTTTTAATTCGAAATAAAATAATATAGTATCTAATTTACCTGATTGACATATCCCTTTTTGTAAAAATGAGTGAAAAAGTGGTGGCGCCATACGGAAAGTTATCCTAATATTTGGAAAAGTTTCCGTATGGCGCCACCACTTTTTAATTCGAAATAAAATAATATAGTATCTAATTTACCTGAGTGATATATCCCTTTTTGTAAAAATGAGTGAAAAAGTGGTGGCGCCATACGGAAAGTTATCCTAATATTTGGAAAAGTTTCCGTATGGCGCCACCACTTTTTAATTCGAAATAAAATAATATAGTATCTAATTTACCTGATATATCCCTTTTTGTAAAAATGAGTGAAAAAGTGGTGGCGCCATACGGATAGTTATCCTAATATTTAATAAGACACATGAAGGATCCCACATGAAATGCTGAATCAAAATCAAATGCAAATTGCAAGGTGCACAACACAAACAATCACAAACAATTCCATAAATAATCCATGGTCCATGTTCATGATTATCAGATTATGAATTATTAGAGATGATGCCCCATCATCATGAGCTGGCTGGGTAAACTTTCCACCACCACTTTTTCAATTTTACTAATTTTTACAAAAAAAGAACAATTTATTTATTCGTTGATTGAGACTTTGACTTGAGTAAATTCTGTTGAATGCAAGTTGAGTTAACAAAGCCTGAGATTGTGCTAAACACAACCTTGGCTTTAAAATATAATTAAAAAAATGTTTATATTTTGAAAAATGTCCCTCTTAATATGAAAAGAGGCATTTAATATATTTTTTTTTGTAAGTTTGTGTTAAGCACAATCTCATGTATTTATTTTGTGGTTTGTTTTCTTCTCGTCTTGTATGTTATTTACTGTCAAGGACAGTGTCCTAGACAATCATATAATATTATTTAATGATTCATGAACTTTGAAGTTTTATCTATAGTAACAAAAATTAAACAACTTTACAAGACGAGAAGGAAACAGGCCGCAGATAAATACTTTTTTAATTTAGACTTCTACATCACAGGCAACATAGGCCTACATGTAATGTATATTTGACATTCTGTTTTCATCTTTTCTTTCCTCAGCCGCTACAAGAACTGACGAGGCCTCACATAGAGTCCTTCAACTATTTCCTTCAGGAGGGACTGGCCCTCTCCGCAAGACAAATCCCACCAGTAGAGTTCACTCTCGGACAAGAAAGGGTCTCCCTTGCAATCAGGGTAAGCACAACAGCATACCTTCCAACTGTCCCTATTTTGGAGAATTCCATTGTCAAAACTTGGGACTGTCCCTCATTCTGAAAATCATGTAATAATAAATGCAATTAAAATGTTTGATCCGAATTTGACAACAAAACTTTCCTACAACTTATGACTTTCTGTATGTTGCAAATGCCTGAATCCATTAAAATATTTTTGTACGTGCCCATTTGTGTCTTTTTCCACATACTCACAGACTGTGTGTGTGGGTGCCAAGACACAGATCTGGCTATAGTCCCTCTGACTTTGGTATTTGGCAGGTATGCAACAGGCATGTTATCGATTCAGTGTCTCAAACGAGAGTGTCCTTCGGTTTATGAACTTAATAACACTCGGCCCTCTATACTAATAGTAATACTATTTACATTTACTAAAGACTGCCACAAAGTACCACACCTCCTAGGCTACATTGTACCATTGTTTTTCATTTATTCTGGTTGTGGATAACTTACTTTCTCCCTACATACAGGATGCAACTATCGGAGCACCAGAGGTATCCCACACCAATCGTCATGCAGCGACTTTAAGAGTTTTCCCTTCAGAGGTATAGTTTCAAATAAAATATAAACCTCCCCCTCCCCCCCCCCTAGCAGTCAAGGTAGGGTCATAGATTTGTAAATGGTAAATGCTTCAAACATTAATGACAAAAAAATGGTAGGGAAACAGTGAGTAGTTGGGGTGTCGGGGCTGAGTGGTTAAGGGCATCCGACTCAAGCTCTGGTGTTTCTGATCAGGGGCCAATTTCATAGAGCTGCTTAAGCAAAAAATTTGCTTAAGCACGAAAATAGCTTGCTTATTTTACACATGTTACTGGCCAAAATTTCATGACATATATATTGCTTGTGACTGGTATTTAGCTGTTGTTTACTTAGCATAACAATTGGGTTGAGTCTTGGCCGTTACTCTGATTTTACTAAGCAAGGATGTTTCTGCTTAAGCAAATTATTTTGCTTAAGCAGCTCTATGAAATCGGGCCCAGCAGAGTGTGGGTTCGAGTCCAAGTGGTGTATACCTGTGTCCTTAAAGACACTTGACACTTTTGATAATCCAGTGCCTTAAATGACCAAAAAACGGCAGGGGAACTCTGAGTAGGGTTGTTTGACGAGTCCTGCTTACCGTTTTATTTGTTTATTATGGCCTTGCAGTGTAGACAGCGTGGGACGACGTACCGTGCAAAAATCCAAGCCAGTGTGTCATGGGCCTCAAGCAGTGGAAGAGAAGGAGTCAAAGATATGTTGTTGGGTGATATCCCCATCATGGTCAAGGTGAGATAACAGACTGATTCATGTCCAACCAGGGCTTAGTTTCATGGCTTTGTTAACCGCTGAGCTCTGCGCTTACAATCACCTTTCCTCGCATATGTGCAAACTTTTGTGGCCGAGTGGTCTAGTTCACTGGACCGAAGCTCTGGTGTTGTCAGCAGCAGAGTGTGGGTTGGAATCCTGGTCATTGCACTTGTGCCCTTGAGCAAGGCACTCAGTCAGAATTTCTTCGTAAACAAGTTTAGAAGGTAGTGTATTCTGCTCTACCAGCCTGGCTCTTAGTGGATGATACCCATGCCAACATCCTTCCAAACTGTGAAGGGGGAAGGGGGTAACCCTGTTTCAGCCCCAGGAGTAGGTGGCAACCTGCCCCTTGTGACAGTTGTTTTGGGTCGATAGCCCAAATCGGTTAATGTGTAACCCTCATCTTGAAATGCCTGTCCCTGGCCTTGTGATATCAGGCAATCTCTCATCGATTTATTTATTTTCTTTAAATTATATTGATTGTGGATTATTGACTATTTAATGATGTCGACAATGATGTATTCTCACTTTTTATATTCCTCGTTTGTGATGATTTTGTCTCCAGTCTGACAGATGTAACCTCAACCAGATGTCTCCAGCTCAACTCATCCAACATCAAGAGGAGGCCGAAGAGATGGGTGGATACTTCATCGTTAACGGCATCGAGAGAGTCATCAGAATGCTGGTCATGCCCAGAAGAAACTATGTACGTAAATAAAACACTGTTCACCTCTGATTTAACAAACCAACTAAAACATAATAAAACCATTTTTTATAAGGCGTTTGTCACACCTGAAAGACCTCTCAAAGCGTTTCCAACATTTTTTCCTTTGGTCACTGGGCCTTAACTCATTTCTTTAACCATCTCGGCTCCCTGGAGATTATACACCCTACACCCTGTGCAATAAGTATGCACTACTCAGCTGTTAAAATCAATCACAAGAACCATCTCTGCCCTCACAGGTACCCATATACCCCAGCGTGAAGAGAAGCAATTATAGTTAAGTGTCATGCTCGGAGACACAAGTGTCATGACACTTAGCTGAACAGAAGCACCAGAGCTTGACTGCTCTTATCTGTTCGGCCACAACACCCCGCCTTCACCTTAATATAGATGATGGTGGTGTAATTATATATGTCAGTATTTCTGTTACCAGAAGCATTGAACCTCAAGAGCATTTCACAAAGGGCATTTTTTACAGGCAATTTGGAGGCATCCAACTGCTCTGCATTCCCATGGAACACTTTGGCAGCACTAGAGACATTCTTCTAGCTGTAACTGACCATCTAAGAAAATAGTGAGAAAACTTAAATGAGATTGAACTTTCTTCTTAGAGAACTGGAACCGGTTGCCTGTAAATTTCCCCATGTGACCATGTGACATGGTCTTTCAACTGCAAGTTAACAATTCAACAAGGGTAGCTGTAATACAAGGATTTTTTTGTTAAAGAAATTAATACTATTTTTATTATTGTTTACAAATAGCCAATGGCCGTCAACAGGCCCAGATGGAAGACGAGAGGCCGTTTCTTTACTGAGTTTGGTGTCACCATGAGATGTGTCCAGAACGACCAAACATCAGGTGTAAGTTGGAATGCTACGCTACCTCTCATCTCTACCCATGGAGGGACAGAAGGCCACTGTTGCATTTTCTATAACAGACAGTGTTGTAGCTAGACCAGTTTGTGGTGTAGTGGTGGGCTCTAAATCTTGTTTAGTCCACTAAGGGCGAACGGTTGAACACAATTTTTCATGTTTAGATATGGGGCCATCATTGCTAAAGTGCAATCTACGGGAAATCTGTGCGGGGCAGCATAGTTTATTTTGCTCAGAGTGCTGGGCGAAATTTGTAAGTAATGGGCAGGCCTGCCCGATGCTGCCCACTGTGGCTACAACACTGATAACAGGTTGTTTCCAGGGTAGGGCTAAATGACACCAACTGTTTTGTTTTAGCATAGCTTAACCCGAGATGTATGCATATAGTAGTTGACATGTTTTCCTGGTTTTTCAATCTCTTTTCCTCTTCAGAATTTAATCCTTCACTACTTGAACAATGGCTCGGTCGTCTTGAGCTTCACGTGTCTTAGAGAAATGTTCTTCATCTCTCTAGTAACTCTACTAAAGGTACGTCTGTAGAAAAGGCCGGTTCGGAATTGATGGCTCCGACTACATCTGGATTTCTGCATTGTTTTGTTTAAGTAAAGGATTTCCTTAGAATATTGATGTATGAAATTGTCTTTGATATCTTTTAAGAAATGGAATAATGGTGGTTTGATGTGTCTAGTTAACTTTTATGTTAGATATTGATTCATGTGACAAAGGAAAGGAACCAGACGTTTCCTCTGAGCCTCGTTCTGGTTACATCACTTTGAATTGAGGACAAAACAAAAATATGGCCGATATATTTGTGTCTTAGATCATAATATAAATCTTTTGAACTCTTTTTTTGTTAAACCAACACAGGCTCTTGTAGACACCACAGATCAACACATCTATCATGAGATTCTTAAAGGGAAAGAAGATGACACGTTTCTCATAGGGTAAGACAGGGTACAAGACCAAGACTCTAGATATGGTATTATTTTTAAAATCAGGGCCCAATTTCTTAAAGCTGTTAAGCAGAAAAATCTGCTAAGTTAATTTCGTTTGCACTCTCTTCCGCGGTAAGCGTTCTTTGATTTCAGAAAGAGTTAAGACTCTTCTTTTCTCGAGTTAGGACGAGTTACTGGTCCTAACCCAGGACTAGCTTGACTTTATAATATCTTCTAGGACTAGTCCTTACCTAAGTTCTTTGTGAAATCGAGCCCTGGGTTCTTTTATGGCACTCTAATAATACTAGTACGCAAGACCCACTTGAAGGAAAGTGCAAGTCTGGTAAAGTATCTTGCTTAAGGAAACAAACCCAGACTCTGCTGATCAGAAACACCAGAGCTTGAGCCCAGTGCTCTTAACCACTCGGCCACGAAGCTGCTAGTTTTTTTTTACACCTAACCCCATGTTTAGTTCTTTTTTATTACGACACCTGCAGCTGTGTAACAGAGATGCTCCGCCATGCCCAAGCCAAGAACCTGACTACACAACAGAACATCTTAGACTTTATAGGAGAACAGTTCCGCAACAAACTGAGAATGCCGGAATGGTATTCGACTGAGAAGGTGGCCAAGTTCCTCCTCAAGCAACACATTTGCGTCCATCTCGACTCTAACTCGGACAAATTCAATGCTCTGATGTAAGTGCAAGCCTGAATGCTGTTTTCGAAAGGGCAATGACACCAAGGCATTTTCTTTCCTGATAAAGGACACTCTATGAGGATTTTGCAATATCTACCGGAGCATTTTAAGGGCACCAAGGCAATGATCAGGGGGCATGGAGGCAATCGCCTACGATGTATCCGTGAAGTATAAGGCCTGGTAGTAGTATCAGAAGTTTTAGATCCGCTCTTTGAGGCCAGTTCCCTTCTTTGTGTTTCTATGGCAGTATGTTTAACCCTCCTACTGTTTGACCATTTAATATTCCATTTGAAGGATAGATGCCAGACTTTATTTGACTCTTGTTGCATTTCTTCTCTCGTTGTTTTGATCCAGATCCAGTATCAAAAGTAGAGTGCATTATAATAATTAGAGTCCCCAGCACCACACACCTGCAACCTATACATCCCTACATAGGGAGATTGATTGCAGTATCGATCCAGATCCAGTTTCCTCCAGGAAACTATTTTTCTTTGTCCGAGGTCACTGCGCTCCTACTGTTTGACTATTTATTATCATCCACTGTGGTTTTGAAGGATAGATGCCAATCTTTATTTTACTCTTATTGCCTGCCTTTTCTCGTTGTCTCAGCCTGATGGCCAGGAAACTGTTTTTCTTTACCCGAGGTCACTGCCCTCCTACTGTCTGTTTGACTATTTATTATCATCTACTGTGGTTTTGAGTGATAGATGCCAGACTTTATTTGACTCTTGTTGCCTGCCTTCTCTCGTTGTCTCCTCAGCCTGATGGCCAGGAAACTGTTTTTCTTTGCCCGAGGTCACTGCGCTTCGGACAATCTGGATAGCCCCATGAATCAGGAGGTTCTCCTTGCAGGTCACCTCTACCAGATGGTCTTAAAGGTAATCTCAAGATCATCATTAATAAATGAAAAATAATAAAAACAATAATAATATCGAAGTCTTATATAGCGCACGTATCTACCAAACAAGGTACTCAAGGCGCTGAGTATTTACAAACTTTCAGAAAGATAGGTTGCAGTGATGAATTCTGAGACCCAATTACGTAGCACCTTATAATGGCGCATACATCAGCCACAGCCAGGAACACCGGGGCGAACCCCTTCTCTTTTTGATAAGTGCACTGGGTTCTTTTACAAGCATTACACAACACATGCGACCGACGGCTTTCTGTCCCATCCGAAGGACGAAGCAATGGTTAAGTGTCTTGCTTAAGGACACAAGTGTCACGGCTGGGGATTTGAACCCACACTCTGCTGATCAGAAACACCAGAGTTTGAATTCGGTTGAATTTACTCATTGAATTTATATTGCGCTCTCTCTAAGATCAGCCTGTTTGAGGGTGCATAGCAGTTGAAATTACGCAGAAATGTTTTAAGAAAGTAAGCAAAAATTTAAATCAACGCCATACACTAATAATAATGGATGGCTTCTTATATAGTGCTCAAATCTGTCACTCAGTGGCACTCAAGGCACTGCAACAATCAGTATTTCCCTGAAAGGTATTGTGGAGCTATATTTTTTCAAGTAAGAGACCATTTTCTGCATATACCACCATGTAATGGTTTACAAGGTGCTGTGGCGCAATATGCTGCCAACCAAACCAGGAACACCATTTCCAAATTTGTTTAAGCATTTTAGCTCTAAGATGTAGACAAGCAACTTTTGTTGGTAAACTATAAGTTTTACTTCTTTACAAATGGAAATATCCTTTTAGAAGAAAAAAAAATAATAATTTCTTCTAGTATGTCTAGAGGAACATAATGATCAACATTAAACATTGTATTTTTTTTTTCTTGGCAGGAAAAAATGCAGAATTGGCTTGTCGGCCTTCGTTACGCTTTAGAGAAGAAAGCTACAAATGCTGCGACTAATTTCATTCTGAATAACGGTAAGAATTTAGAAACGGTCTTTCAGCAAGGCACTTTACCATTAATTGCTCCCCTTCAACTGGATGTACATGTGTATGTAATCTTAATGTTAGTATGTTAGCAGTCAATAATAATAGTGGCTTCTTGTATAGCGCTCATTTCCGCAATTCAATGGCGCTCAAGGCTCTTTAATATTCAGTATTTTCCTGCAAGGTATTGTGGAGCTAAGTATCAGACCAATTCCTTTACAAAGCACCATGTACTGGTAATGGTTTCGGGGTGCTGTGGCGCAATATGCTTCCGATCAAACCAGGAACACCAGGGCGCACCTCTTTTCCTTTCGATAAATGCACTGGGTTCTGTTACATGTATAACACAACTCAAAGAACCTGGTTATATATCCCATCCGAACAACGCATCAATAATGGTGTTGTGTCTTGCTTAAGGACACAAGTATCACGACTGGGATTTGAACCCACACTCTGCTGCACCAGAGCTTGAGTCTGTTGCTCTTATCCGTTTGGCCACTTGGCTTATTTATAGGGCTATTTGGTTTTAGAGTGTACTTTGTGACAATAATTTATTGATATTTCTTGATTTCATTCGCAGCATCTGTCTCCTTGGCAGTAAGGTCAGTCAGTGACTTAACAAAACCTATGGAGTATCTACTTGCAACCGGTAACCTTGCTTCAAAGACTGGGCTGGGACTAATGCAGGTACCAGTTAACAGATATCAAATAATTAACTACAAGTTTTTAAGATTTGAGGCATTGCATGGTGAGGTATCAATGTATATTTGGTTTGCGGTAACACCATGTGTGTATCTACTTGCCAGGTAGAGTTGTTCTTACGGAACTGTCTTGCTTTATTCTACTGCCGCGGAGTAGATAATCGGAGGTTGGAAGACTTCTCAGTTCTGAAAAGAACTGTCCTGCTTTTAACTATTACTAGGGCGGATGGTATAGAAATTAGACTGGACTACTACTTTAGCTTATAGGATAATTAACTGTACTGCCGCGGAATCAGTTCTGATCTCAACGTTTCCACTAGCTTGCTCTAGTCATCGTCCTGACGATGACTAGAGCAAGCTAGTCGAAACGTTGAGACCAATTCAGCTAAAGTAGTAGTCCAGTCTAATTTCTATACCATCCGCCCTGGTAATAGTTAAAAGCAGGACAGTTCTTTTCAGAACTGAGAAGTCTCCCGAACCTCCGTTTATCTACTCCGCGGCAGTATAATAAAGCAAGACAGTTCCCTAAGAACAACTCTACCTGGCAAGTAGCTACACACATGGTGTTACCGCAAACCAAATATACAAGTTTTTAAGAGTTATAAATACTTTTCATGAGTCAAAATATACTTATGTACGAATTTGAGTAAATTTGCAGTACGAGTACAGGCAACATGCTTGTGTGAGTACAAGGGCTTTGCCGTAAAATATTTGAATCAATAAACAAATTTGTTTGTTTCAGGCATCTGGGTTGACTGTGGTTGCAGACAAGCTGAACTTCATGAGATTTGTCTCTCATTTCCGCTGCATCCATCGTGGGTCTTTCTTTGCGCAGATGAGAACCACGTCTGTCAGAAAACTACTGCCAGAGGCTTGGGGTAAGGTGTTATAAGTCTGGCAAGACGGCTTTGTAGATTTGCTGGTCACCTGTTCCTCCTCACCACTCACTGGCTTGGTATTTTTTAGCTATTTCGATTCTTTCTTTTTTTTCTTTTTTTTTCGTATTGACTTGTATTTCTATATTTTTATGCCAGTGTAAAGTCTAATAAAACTAAAACTAAAAACTAAGTGGAGATTTTCTGAAATAATTACGTGAAAATTGGTTTTAGTAGTGGTGTGGGAGGGGCATTAGTAGTCAGGGGTGGGGGGTGGTAAGAACTTCATCTTATTACTCCTCAGAATGGATCCAATGGACCGATCCGGCCTGTCAATCAAACTGTGCGCGTTCACCCATTTGACCAATCACAGCAATGGTTGTGTTCGTACAAACTCGGTCATGCGTGCGCGTATATTTGGCACGCGCGGCAGAATCGTGCAGAATGTCATTGGGAGTGCTCGTACCCGGGCCCCGTGTCTTGCTCACGTGCGCGGTGGGCGAAGCTTAGTGGAAAGCCGGAACAGTCCATAACAGGCTCCCTCTAGAGATTGGGCTTGAGTTTTAAAAGTTTGATTCTGAGAAGAGTTGTGTTTTCTTATTAGGGATTATTCTTCGAAGACATAATGTTCACTCCGGATTTTCGGCGATAACTCAAAAACGCGACCACCTTTTGAGATGAATGTTTCAGATGTTGCTTAAATTGTGTACATCTACATTTAAATAGGAATAAAACAATTGAACGGTTCCAGAAACCAAAAAGCTTTTGCCTTTAAGGCCGGATACTTCACAGAGGCAATGGAGGTGATTGCATCCATGCCCACTGGTCATTGCATTGGTCCCCTTGAAATGCTCTAGCAGAAATTTACAATTTCCTCATAGGGTGCCCTTTACCAAGGACAAAAGGCCTTGGTGCCCCTGCCCTTTCAAAAACGAAGCATACAGGCCTGATAAATACTTTGTTTTGATTAATGTATGAATATCCGATATCATCTTAACAGGTTTCTTGTGCCCTGTCCACACCCCTGACGGTGCCCCTTGTGGCCTTATGAACCACCTCTCCGCATCGTGTCAAGTAACCAACACCCAACCGATGACGTCACACCTGCCCCGCCTCCTCGCTAACCTCGGAATGGCCCCTCTAGACGGCCCCGCCCCTGCAGCGTTCGCAGACTGCTATGAGGTCGTTCTGGATGGGCGTGTCGTGGGAATGGTTGCTAAGGATGTGGCCCCGGAGCTTGCCAAGAACCTGGGGACCTTGAAAGCCAAGGAGGAGAAAGGGGTTGGTAGTTTACTTAAATCAACCTGCTGCCATCTTAAGTCATATTTCCTGTATACACTAGTTGATCATCTAGTAAGGTTTTTTTTTACAAAAAGGCACCAGCATAATTTTTCGACAGCGAATCTAAGGCCAGGCCTCGAAATAATCTACGGCACCCACAGCATGTGCCGTGGTGCACTGTACTTTTTCTGTGGTGCCCGTTGCAAGATTCCAATAGTCAGTTTACTGGTGCAGTCTTCAGTCCAACACATTCCAGTAACTCAACACTCCAAACTGTTGGGCTCCGATTATGGTGTTATCTCTGATCGTATGTAAAGCATGTTCAGTTTACAAGTGCAGTCCTCGTTCCAACAGAAAAAGAAAAAAACATCCATTGGTTTTTTATAGTAAGGGAGTTGTCACAGTTGTACTTGTTTTGTGGATAAACGTTTCTCTGTGTATAAAATATTATATTTTAAGTTCAATCTCTTTCATGCTAGGTTCCGGCCACTTTGGAGATTGTCCTGGTACCTAAGACGAAGCACGCCAGTGAATACCCAGGCCTCTTCTTGTTCTCAACTCCAGCCCGGTTGATGAGACCAGTCTTCAATCTGGCCACCCAATCCACGCATCTGATTGGCTCCTTTGAGCAGGTGTATATGAACATTGCCGTCACGCGCAAAGAAATCCACAAAGGGGTAAGTGATTTGAACTTGGGCAAACAGAAAATAGAATGGATTGTAGCAGACTAGTTAAGGCCTAACCAACTTTTAATTTCATTGATTATTTCTGGTTGTGAAGCCAAGGAAAGCAAACTTAGTCCGAGTATTAGAGCAAAGAACCAAATGGAGAGAAGACAATGAAAGGAAGTCTCAGTTTTAGATGTGGGAGAAAAACCCCAGAGAATTATACCTGGGAAAACTCACACAGTCAGGCAGGGACTTCAAACTTACATCCATGTAGTGCCCCCAGTGGGATTCAAAAGAAATTGAATTTTTGGCGCAACCTGAGCAACAATAATGAAGACGGCAATCTGGCTTCAGAAGATGATCAGAGTGCACTCGGTGATAACCCTTTTGTTGAATGCCATTTTTGTATGATTTCAGATAACAACCCACTTGGAACTGAGCGAGGGCGGTATACTCAGTGCTGTTGCGAGTCTTACGCCATTCTCGGATTTCAACCAGAGTCCTCGTAACATGTATCAATGTCAGGTGAGTTGTCTAACTCAAATTATATGTAGTTATGGAGGCTTGATTGGTGAAAACAGTCTGGCAGCGTGTAGCAAAGTAGTACTCATTGCATGCAAACAGGGAACTAGACAAAGATGAGGGCAGAGTGGTGATGGTCAGTAGAGGGCGCTGTCCACACTGGTGTGCTTTAGTGCAGCAAGTTTAATCTACAAACACCATGCTCCTCAACATCCCTTGTTCTAAACACACTTTGGGAGACCGTTCTTTTTCACATGCTGGACCATTTCTTTGGAATGCTCTCCACTGAACCTCAGACTAGAAGGCACTCTCTCCAGCTTCAAAACCAACCTGAAAACTCACTTCATGCACTTAGCAGAGCTCTTTTTCTATGCGCCAGGTGGGTCTTTCAACCAGATATGGCACTTTACAAATGTTCATTTCTATTTCATCTTATTACAGCATGCAAAGGAAAGATAACATTTTCCTTTGTGCCGGTAACTCTTTGAGTCGGGCTATGTCCCATAGCCTTAGATCTCAAGGGTTTTTCTCATGACCCTCCCTGTTCCCAAAAGTGCAGCCCTCTGCAACAGATTTATCCTCCCGTTTCTCCCCATTTCGTCTAGATGTTTCCTCATGGCTTTCGGAATGTTGCCAAGCACTCCAACACCCATGGGTATTTTAGGATTTGACTAACGACACCAAATCGCACCTGAATAACCCAATTGTTTCCATATTTTCACAGATGGGGAAACAGACCATGGGCACACCAGCTCACACCCTACAGTTCCGTAACGATCATAAGATGTATCGTCTGCAAACGCCGCAGTCCCCTCTAGTCAGACCCCACGCCTACGACAACCTCAACTTTGATGATTATCCACTGGGCACTAATGCTGTTGTGGCCGTCATCTCTTACACTGTAAGTTCAGGATATTTTGATATTGTTGTTTATAAAACCCCTTACAAATATTCTGCCTTTGCTCCTCAGGAAAATTGAACGCCCTGGGGATCACCTCGGGAGGAGTCGTAGTTTTATCCACAGTACTTGAAGCAGTCAAATTTGTATATTAGCTCATTTTACAATAACATATCATTGTGGTTTACATTAGTGCCCTGGTCATTGGGTCAATAACATTCCTTCAATCTTCCTCAGCTCCCTGAGGAGTACAAAATAGGGACTCGGACCCACTTCCTGATGATTCAAGCACCAGAACTCAAGTTTTACGCTCTAAATCGCTCAGCCATGACACCCTACAAGAGTGAAGAGTTTTAGTTCAAGTCTTTTGATAAAACAAAATCTCCCATATCTGTTTTTCTCAAATTGGGCCTTCTTCAAAACAACCTGTCACAAGTGTCTGTGAAAAAGAGACTCAATGCCACGACCTCTTTAAAAGTGACCCACCCAGTGCTACAGTGTTTCTAAAAAGTCAAAAAGTTGGGCCATAACCTTTCTAAAAGTGACATCGAGTCACAACCAAAATGACCTTTAAAAGGCTACATTGAACTTTGACCTTTCCAAAAGTAACCCAGAGCAACAATCTTTTAAAAAGTATTCTTGAGCCACAACCATTAATCGTTTTCGCTGTGTAGGGCTACGACATGGAGGACGCCATGATACTCAACAAGTCATCGGTTGAGAGAGGGTTCGCTCACGGTACCATCTACAAGACAGAAGAAATAGACTTGAGAAAAAAATTTGACTCGCATCCGACTAAAGTCATACTCCTCTTCGGTAAGATTCAATTTTGTTCTTTTTCTTCTCCGACTCCACCAGGGACAAATGCTTTGGTTTAAATTCAATGAAAGTGTAAAGTTCCGAAAAAATGTACATGGCATTCAAAATCTCATCAGGATTTGTTATATCATTGGCGCAATCTCGTCTATCTGGCAAAAAAAACTACGTGGGACACTGACTGGCTAAGTTGTTAACTATTAGGGGTTGAACAAGGAAAGATTTACTCGCAGGATTTGAACTTTTGACCTCTGGATTAACATGCCGTCGCTCTACCAACTCGGCTATTTAGCTCTAATAACAGCAGTTTTTCTATTTTGTCAATAACATTTTCCATGTTTTTGTTTTGCCTTTGACTTGCACCCCTGTCGTAGTCCCGGCATACCTTCTGCCCAGGTTATAGTTAATAAGCAGGATGGTTCTTTTCCTGAATTCCAAAAATCTACTTTGTGGTAGTAGAATATAAAGCAAGACAAGTTCTCAAAAGACATTATCTACCAGGCAAGTAGATACAGACATGGTGTTACCACAAAACTATATATTGATACCTCACCATGCAAGCCTAAAATCCCATATTAATTAGTTTTGTTCTGCACTGTTTTACATCAAGGTTCTGATATGACAAACACAAGAGTTCAAGGCAAGTTGGACATAGACGGACTCCCACCCATCGGCACGGTCCTAGAACCAGGAGATCCGTTCTACAGGTATGTAATGTGAATTTATTTCCTGCCAAATTCCATAAAAGGACCACGCTATCGGCCTGTATCGTTACCGCACGGCCAGACCA
Source organism: Asterias amurensis (assembly GCF_032118995.1). Lineage (NCBI taxonomy): Eukaryota > Metazoa > Echinodermata > Asteroidea > Forcipulatida > Asteriidae > Asterias > Asterias amurensis. The sequence continues at coordinate 13,906,809 of NC_092663.1, forward strand.
CAACCCGGCCAGTTTTTTTTACCTACTCAATTCACATTTATTTCCATACTGTCAGAAATACAGCATTACAGAGTGCTCATACATTGTACTGTTATACATTGTTGAAGTACCCGCTGCCAAAACATAGGATTCAAACTGCCTCTAGCCACTGGGCAATCTCGGTAGTCTAGTTGGTAAGACATTGCTCTAGAATTGCAAGGGTTGTGGGTTCGAATCCCACCCGAGTAATATGCAGGATTCTGGAAAGTACTGAGTATACAGTGCTAACACACATTGGTGTAAAGGTACAAAAACAAAATTCATATTCTTGATCCCCGATGTGTAAGGTTTTTACAATAAAAAAAAGGAGCAGTATGGAGGCCCTATTGATAAAACCTCTTCGCCTACTCATGTTTTCCCTTTCTTTCATCTCAATCATAGCATGTTCAATGTGGAGACGAGAATGTACAAAGTTGAGACATACAAAGGAATGGAGACGGCAGTTGTTGATAATATTAAAATGACGGGAACTGATTTTGGGCTTCAAGAATGCCAGAAAGCTTACATCCAACTCAGAATACAGGTGAGTTGAGGTCCAAAAGTGGATATCAGTTTGAAAAATTCAGCAGAAGTCTTAACAAATATTTGACCCTTCAGCATCAGGGTTTGGCAAAGTATGGCTTTATCCATTGTTATGTTTACTTCTGACACCACTATGTTTTGCTTTATGCTGCGACTCTCCTTAAAGTATTGCTCTGTGTTTGTCACTTTTTTTTCTTTCTCAAAAACTTGTCATCTAATGAAGCTGAAACCTCTACAGGTAAATTATGTTACATACATCTTCATTCACAGTGAGTAAGGATTCATGTCATGGCCAAGAACATAACCTACAAAAGTTATCAAAACCCTTTAAAAGTAACTTTTTCATCTTCTCCATAATCCAGAGGAATCCCATCATTGGGGACAAGTTTTCCAGTCGGCACGGACAGAAGGGTATCTGCAGCCAACGATGGCCGACAGAGAACATGCCGTTCACTGAGAGCGGGATGACACCGGATATCCTCTTCAACCCTCACGGTTTCCCGTCACGTATGACCATCGGTAGGTTCACATCCCCCTTTGGCCAAAGACAATGTTCAGATATTTTACCGGATTTCAGGTTTATTATTATTAATTGATTAAACATCCAACAGCACAATCTGCGTCAATGACAGGAGTAATAGGAAGCGAGAGGCAATTTCAGTTTTAGATGTGGGAGATAAACCCTAAAGGGGAAACCCACGCAATCAGGTAGGGACTGAAAACCCAATCCACAAGACTCTGAGTTGGGATTCGAACCAGGGTTCACAGAGGTGAAAGGCAGGGAAAGAAACCACTTGATCCATTTTGTTCACCAGTATTAAACCAGAGAAAGTAAACCACAAAAAGTTACATACGTAAATGAAATTATAGAGATGATTAGGGCGCTCTACCAACTGATCTATCTAGCCCAATGTCGGTCTCTCTATTTTGTCAATATCCATGCTCGTGGAATGCCAGTCAGAAGCCATTCAACCATTAACTGCCGCATATCCAGAGATCACATAAATTATAGAGATGACCATAAAGTAATTATAATACTTCAGAGGGATCCATTAATTTGAATGTAGCAGGTTTGAGTCCACCTTTTGGGTTCAAATTCAACTTGACTCCTTTTGTCTTGTTTGCTAGGTATGATGATCGAGAGCATGGCAGGGAAGTCTAGCAGTCTACACGGCATGTGCCACGACGCTACGCCGTTCACATTCTCAGAAGACGAGCCGGCTGTGGATTACTTTGGGAGACTTCTCAGGGCAGGTACGTTGCTCTACCCCACACAAAAACCAAACAAGACGTTAGTTTGTATGAGAGAGATTGGTTGTTGCCAGCTTCATGTTTTTAGCTCCTTGTGGGAGTTTGCCGAGTTCCCTTGTTGGGAACAAAGAAACGAACACCCTTACAAACTCTTGATAACTGTTTGCCAACCTTGCAACTCTTAGTACAATTTTTCAGCTAGTTGACAAACCATGTGAAACCAGTTAACCTCATGGGTTGTGTAGGGTGTGTCACTCGTCACTGTTTTCATGAAGAGGCAATTCTTTAAATTATCACACGTTTTGGCAAATCGGGATTATTTTTACATTTCCCAAAGTTTCCAGTGCTACATGTTTTATTTCACTGATAACACTAATTAGCAAAAGGACTTTACCAAACTCACACTTTTCTGTTTGCTCTAACAGCCGCACTTTGATTGCCAATTTTAACATTGTATCACATAATGCTGGCAAGGGGCGTAAAACAACTATTCTGCAATTTTAGTTTTTATATAAGAGGGTTAAACTGTAAAGGTTTTTTGTTTTGATGTGAGATACATCATTAGGAACTTACACTTGTCTCGTCTTTGTTGTACAGGTGGTTATAACTACTACGGTACAGAAAGAATGTACAGTGGTGCGACTGGCGTCGAGTTAGAAGCGGATATTTTCTTTGGCGTTGTCTACTACCAGCGACTCAGACATATGGTGTCTGATAAATTTCAGGTATACTTAAAATTTTTCCAAATATTAGTTCATAATAACCTTAAATGAACATTACAGAATTGGTATTAGAAGCGAAAATCGTGAAGATCACAGATTTACATAAAACGAGAGGCCATTAATTATACTCCTTTTGTTTTTGTGGGTAGTTTGCAACTGCTCGTTCTACACACTCAGGTGTAAAACAGTTTTCTACATTGATGATCCATTGGTCACATTACCAGAAAGATAAACAAAAATAACAATAATCATCCGAATTGAATAAAATATTTCATTGGAATAAACTATAAATAGTAGTAAACTTGCAGGTACAACCATTTTATAATTCTCGTTATAGGGAATGTTGGCTCTGAAAAGAGCCGGTTTGTTCTCAACCTTTTGAACAGTATACTCTGCTCGTCTAAGGAGAGAGAAGAAGTTGTTGTCATATGTAATAGGAACTACTTAAACCCCCAGTAGTATTGGATGTAAGAGGTCAGGAGACCACGTTTCTTCTTGCAATAAAACAAACGGTACAGAATCACTTCATTGACTTTTGTTTTCCTTTGGCCCAGGTTCGTTCTACTGGACCCATAGACATCTTGACCCATCAACCAATCAAGGGGCGTAAAAGAGCAGGTGGTATCCGCTTTGGGGAGATGGAAAGAGATTCCTTACTCGCTCATGGAACATCCTTCCTCCTTCAAGACAGACTTCTTAACTGCTCGGACAAGAGCATGGTATGTAGGGGGCGGGGATAAGTGATACTGAGTGGATGGGGGGGGTTGCTGGATAGGTGGGAATTTTTATGTGTGTAAGCGTTTTGAAACCTCTTTCCTTCTTCAAGACAGACTTCTCAACTGCTCAGACAAGAGCATGTTATGTAGTAATAAGTAATAGTAAAGACTTGTAATGCGCACACATCAACCCTGCTGGGTGATCGAGGAACAGTAAAACACAAAAACCCAACGAAAGACACGATTAAAGAAGTCATTTTGAAAACCTGTGACATGAGATAAGTTTCGAGAAGAGACTTGAATGTTGTGGTGCAAAGACAAGATCTAAGATCAAATGGTACGGAGTTCCAGATGCATGGCGCAGCTGAAGAAAAAGACCTGTCACCCCAGGAGTGCCAAGACTTGGGTTCATTGAGGAGAATCATGGAACTGGATCGGAGTGTAAACTTGAAGTAGTTCTCATATATAGTGGGGAGCCTTGCCATTAGGTGCTTTGTGGGCAATGTGATCGGCTACTTATAAACATGACCACGTTTTGAAATGTAATTTGTACATGTTAGTTTTATTGTATACATGATTTATATAGGATTCTATTTATAAATGATTCAAATAATAGGAACAGTTCCAAACACCAAAGCTTTAATTTGCCTTTAAAGATGTCTCTCTCATTTTATCTCTCCCTATAGAGTCACATATGCACAAAGTGTGGCACCATATTGGGTGTCAACCTTGACAAACCAAAGGCAGACCAAGATGACGATGGACTGAACAGTGCCCTCTTTGGCTCAACGCAAAAGTGGACATGCAGTGCGTGTCAGTCGGCCGACAATATCGATGTCGTGACGATACCGTATGTCTTTCAGTATCTCGTCGCTGAGTTATCGGCGATGAACGTCAAAGTCAAATTGGATGTAAAATGAAGCGCTTTTTCTCGGCTCAACTCCAAACTAGACAAGAAGATGTGGTATAAAGTAGTTAAGTCTGTCCCCACGTCCCAAGCCAATACGGCTCATCAGTCCAATATTTATATCCAGTTTCCTTGATATTAAACAACTGAGAATATTTCTATTCCCCGTGGTCAGGATTAACTTAGACAGGATGCCAGTCCATCGCAGTGTTCTCCCTGCTCTGCCAGTGTCCGTTTGAACTACTTGGTGGAGAGAAGCAATTAAGATAAAGGACCTTGCTGAAGGATACAAGTGTCGTGACTGACCAGGCCAGGATTTGAACCAACAATTTGTTAAGCACGGAACTTCAGTCCACTGCCCTATACCACTTGGTCATGACACCCAACTGATTTAGTGTGCCAGACATGTTTATGTATGCAGAGTTAGGGAGCGTCTCAAAAGTCGGAACGGTAGGAACGTTCTTTTTGGATCGCAAGAGTATCCCCGCCGCTTTACTTGGACCGGTCCTTTGGACCGGGCCAGAGCGATCTTTTGGATCGTTTCAAATGCGTGACTGCGTCCAATCTCATGCTAGAACGTTCCTAATGTCATGATGTTGAGATCCTGCGGGCATATGCCTGCAGGAACGTTCTTTTGCGCTAGGAACGTGCCCGACTTTTGAGACGCTCCCTTATCCATGTCGATTGTAGCCATTAATGTTGACATTCAATTACACTGGCTTGCAACTCTTCAAGTGATCAGCTGATTTCGTCTTTTTCTTTTCAAAACAGTGCCATAGAAAGCCGCCCATTTCCTCTTTTTTTCCAACTAGAAAGTTGCATGTCTGATTACCATTCTGCTGATTACACGGCCAGTCGCAAAAACAGAATTGTACACATTTTCCATCTGGGAGTCAGGTACAATTGATTCCAGTAATGTGGTAGAATTCTGTGACAGCTGCGTTTATCGCAGAAAGTCTAACAGCTATTTGCACAGGGCATTTTTAAAGGCACTGGACACTATTGGTAAATGTCAAAGACTAGTCTTCTCACTTGGTGTATCTCAGCATATGCATACAATAATAAACCTGTGAAAATTTGAGCTCAATCGGTCGTCGAAGTTGTGAGATATTAATGAAAGAAAAAAACACCCTTGTCACTCGAAGTTGTGTGCTTTCAGATGCTTGATTACGAGACCTAAAATTCTAAATCTGAGGTCTCGAAATCAAATTCGTGGAGAATTACTTCTTTCTCGAAAATTATGTCACTCCAGAGGGAGCTGTTTCACACAATGTTTTATACCATCAACCTCTCCCCATTACTCGCAATAAAGAAAGGTTTTATGATAATAATTATTTTGAGTAATTACCAATAGTGTCCATTGCCTTTAAGTTTGTACTGGAATATTACAAAATGAGCAACAATGCAACGAGCAAAAGGCGCCCAAGTTGCCTCTGTGAAGTACCACTGACTAAGAATGTGCCTGGCATACCATCAATATTTATGATATCAAATAGTGTCGAAATACAACCCCAGAGAATGTCAACGTTTCATGATAATTATTATGTACTAAATTAATGTATGTATTCACGCTAAATAGAATTGAATATTACTTTTTCTGAAAGTAATCAATTACTGCCGATGATACTTAGACTTTCATATTGTTTTACATTAAAAGAATGGGTACTATTGTGCCATTCTAGAGAATATATCCAGCTTGTGTAAATATGAAGTGACTCCGGCTACAGCTAGAGCATCTTCAGTGATCCAGCCATAGCCAAAGGATTTGACCACGATGGGGGCGCTGTTTGTACTCATGAAAAAAAATCATAATTAACGGCAGTTGTGCACTCCCTCTATTTTTTGAATGACCAAGAAATGTACCATAATTATCTGGCAATTTAGAATCATATTTGATTTGAAATAAAGTTACACACTTCATTCAAAAGCAGTCTTGGTCTCGGTTTACTCAACAAAATTACTCTTGACCCATTTTTGAAGAGGTCACAAACGGGCCTTGACATGGCCTTTCTTCCTGCAGCTGTGAAGCTCTGGAACAGCCTACCATCATCGGTTATCTCAGACATTACTACCCAGGGCAGTCATTCAAATGTAGAGTAAATAAATACCTTAAGTAACGTCCTGTTTTACGGCAATTATGATTGCCGGTGAAGCTAGTTGTTGTGTCTCTCATCACTTTCTAGTGAGTGAGGCATAGTCCAATAACCAATATCTCCTTTCTTTTCTTCTTGTTTTTTTTTTATTGTGGAATGGTATGTTGAAACAAGCTCTTAGCTATCCCTATGGGATATTATGCTTGTCTTTTCAGGGGGCACTCCTTAAAAGACAAAAAAAGGAAACGTTTCACCTGTAGTTCAATTTTGTTGACTGGACTTATGGGTTCCTTATCCTCAACAAAAAAAAACGCACAGTTTCACGAATATGTTGGGCGATTTGCCGTCGATTTTGATAGAGATGAGTTGTAGTTTGGAAATCAAAGTAACATGTAAATTGGTATGACTGAAAGTTCAAACACGTCAAAATACAGTGGGCCTACCACGGAAAGTGGTCGTTAATTTTAGTCGAACGAAACGAAAAACGTTGGTAATAAAACATTTGTTGAAGATGTCTAAAAACCGCTACCACCTTTTGAAATGAAATGAAATGTTCAATGGTCAGTTCTACTGTATTCCTTTACACTGGTGTAGAACCAATACATCGGACGGTTCCAAAAACCCAAAAAGGTATACTTTGCCTCAAAGACCAGTATTCTCGTACGTTTTTTTATGCTAACATCTATTTTGAATAAGTATCAGAAGTGTTCAGTACATTTAAGGAAACGAAATAATAACTTCAGTGCCATGTGTTGCAATTGATACCATGTGACGACCGTAATGTGTGAAAATAGCCACACGGAGACCGGACTTCCTGCCAGAAACAATTTTAACACAACTCAATAAAAGATAGCACGACATTTTATATCTTAAAACTTTTGGTAAACCCGGTATAAGTACATCTTGCCGTATTCACACGATCAAACACCATGCGAGTCTGTATGCTTGTAACTGCACCTACATAACGCTATCGGTATTTTGGTAAACAAGGAATTATATTCAATACAAAAACATAAGGGTAAACTCCCAATTGCAAACTGTTGTGTTGCAATTGTATTGACAGGTTTGACTATCGCTTCAAACTATCGCTTCAATGCCACTTTTGCGTATTATATGTTCGTCCATACTTCACAAACAGGAGGACTTTTTTTGTAAGCTTTTTTTTTAAGCTTTTACAACTACATTCAATGCAGCAGCACGAAGTGGGTTTCTTTCACAGTTCCATAACACATGATTAATGATATACTGCTAATCTTGTCATTTGTATGGAACTCAAAAGTCATAGAGCAATTGATGATCCTTGACATTCATTGGCTTTGTTAACCTCAGATTCTAAATCTATGGTCTCGAAATCAAATTCGCGGAAATTTACTTCTCTAAATATTTTGAATAATTACCAACAGTGTCCACTGCCTTCAACTTTATTATGCAGCGTTTTTGAAGTTAAATTAGCAGGACTTTGCATGTTTTTTTTTAAAGCTTTTACAATTACATTCAAGACTGCAGTATGAAGTGGGTTTCTTTCACAGTTCCATAACACATGATTAATGGTATACTGCCAATCTTGTCATGTGTATGGAACTCAAAAGTCATAGGGCAATTGGTAATCCTTGACATTCATTGGCTTTGTTATTAGTGCAGCGGTTTTTAAGTTGAACTAATAAGATTTTGCAGGTGTTTTTTTTTCTTCTTCAACGTTTTTCCATGAATGGTGGTATACTGTCATTTGCCAACCTTGTAATTTTGTAAACCTTTAACATTTGTTTTGTTATGCAGCGTTTTTTGAAGTTAAACTCGCAGGACACAATATGGGGGGGCGGGGTGCCTACATCTGTTTACCTGTCCGATTCTGAAGTTAAACCAACAGGACATAATTTATGCTTACTGAGTATTTTGGGGGCATACGTTTTCTTTGAGGGCAGCGTTTTTTGAAGTTATACTACTAGGAAAGAGTTTCTTCTAGTGTTTTTTGTGTGTTATGACTCGGCCAGAGTACAACTGCAGAAAATCATGCTAAGCCGGTTTACAGATAAGGCCTTTTAACCCCCACTTAAGGTCCCGTATACACGGAAGCGTGAAACGACAAGATGACACGCGAAGATATCTTCTCTTTTCCAGGTACAAAAAACAACCAAAAACTGATGAAAAACCATCATGTTAGTGTCCGGGATTAGTAAAGCAATTTGAAGCACATTTTTATGGAATTAAAAGTCCTATAGTGCCTTCGAGAAACCTTAGCATACATTTGTTTTTAAGCAGCGTTTTTGAAGTTAAAATAGCAGGATCAAATACTTATTTTTTATTTTTTTTTTTTTGCCTACATTTGCTTTTGTCTGTCCGATTTTGAAGTTAAACCAGCGGGACAGAATTTATATACTTACTAGGTATGTTTGGGGGCATACGTTTTTTTGGAAGGCAGCAGCGGTTATACTGAAAGGAGAGAGTTTATACTAGTGTTTTTTGTTGTTATACCTCGGCCAGAGTACCACTGCACAGAGTATCATGCTTAGCCGGTTAACAGATTAGGCCTTTGTACCCCCATTCGGTAGACAATTCATGTTTCGAACCGGAAGGTCCCGTGTACATGGATGCGTGAAACGACAAGATAACAAGCCAAGGTATCTCGAGTCCTCTTTTCCAGGTACAAAAACCAACCAAAAACTGATGAAAAACTACCATGTTAGTATCCGGGATTGGTAAAGCAATTTGAAGCACATTTTTATCAGGAAAGTATTTGTTTAGCTGATGTTAGTCAACCACATGATTGGTGGTATACTGTCAACCTTGTAATTTTGTATAGAATTTAAAGGTCATATGACCATCGAGGAACCTTTAGCATTTGTTTTGTTACGCGGCGTTTTTTTGAAGTTAAACTCAAAAAACTAATTCAATAATACTTCATGCTAAGCCGGTTAACAGATAATGCCTTTGTACCCCCACTTGAACCGGAAAGTTCCGTATATACACGGAAGCCTGAAACGACAAAATGACACGCGAAGTATCTTCTCTTTTCCAGGTACAAAACCAACCAAAAACTGATGAAAAACCATCATATTAGTATCCGGGATTGGTAAAGCAATTTGAAGCACATTTTTATCAGGAAAGTATTTGTTCAGCTGATTACGGTAATATTTACTCGAGGTAAACTGCTGCTCAAGTCCATGGCACGAATGTGTTTGTTAACGCCGTATTGTTTGGTTTGGGGGCGTTGTCTTCTAGTTGTATTACGGGGGTGTGATTTGATTGGGATTGAATGCTGTACCATGTGGCGTAACAACCATGTTCCTTTGGTGAGCAAAGGGCTATTTTTTATTAGCCATTCGTAAATATTGGTGTGAATTTTCGATCTCATTGGGGAAAGCAGGTTGTTTATTATGTATTATTTAAAAATTTTGGTCTGTCGGTGGGGGGGGGGGTCGTAAAAAACATTTTCCTTTTGGCGAGGTAATGGCTGCAAAGAGATACTTAATTGATGTAGCCATTCATTTATTATTTTGGTGTGGGAAAGGAAAGGTGCTTGTTTGGTATTTGGTTTTTTGTCACTTGGTCTTTTGGTGGGGTGACGTAAAACCTGTTTGCATTTGGGTGAGAAAATGGCTGCAAAGGGATATTTTATTAAGTGAGCTATTCATTAGTTATTTTGGTGTGCATTTTACTTGAACTAATGGGGAAGGCAAGTTGATTGTTTTGGTACTGGTTTTCTTTCTTTTGGGGGGGGGGTATTTTGGTAGGGTGGCGTATAAAAACTTTGGTGAGCAAATGGCTGCAAGTGCAAAGGAATATTTTATTTATTTTATTCATCAATAATGTTTGTGTTTATTCCATTGGACCTTGATGGGGGAAGCAAGTTGTTTGTTGGTTTGGTTTTTTGTTTGGTCTTTTGGTTGTGGCGGTGGTGGGGGCGGGGGATCCGTTGCAACGCGTTGCCCCCGGGTATAAACGCGTATGTGTGGCGTATCTCTTCATTTACATCTCTTATGGCTGTATCGGTCAACAGAGTACGTGGTCAAGTTTTACAATACACCATAAAAGTGACACTCGGCTGTCATTTAAAACCATAATTGCAGGGCAACACCTACAACTAGCTGTAACCCTTATACATCAATCACCACATCACGGGATTGTAGTGTAATCAATATATTGAATATCTGACGCTTGTAAGAAAACAAACAATATGATACCGGGTGGTTTAGTGTGTTTAGTGATGGATGTCTGGTGGGTGCACGCACACTGACAGAATAAGAGATAAAGTACAGTCCCAAAGTTTTAAAGAAATCGCACAACTTACTTTCAAGGTTTTTTTTCAGCTTCGTGTTCTGTGGTCAACTGAGGCCATTTAAAGGCCTTTTCGATGAACGAATCAAAACAATACTCAAAATTTTAGTTGAGTCCAATTATACGAAAATTTTCAAATAAAACAAAATTAAAACTAATCGCAGTGTTCTGTTGTGTAATTTTCGCTGATATGATTGTATTTTCATTTGAAAGCCCCCCCCCCCCCCCATGCAACACCAACCACCCATACACCCATGACTGAGCATACCAAAATGTTATGACATTGCCAGGGCCTTGGTTTACGTCATCCAAATCTGTGTTATGGCATGTTACAGATACAAACAAGAACTGCTATTAAAACAGAATAGTGATGTTCAGTAAGAACCAAGTTTAATAATGTAAACAAGGAACTGGGCCCAATTTCATGGCTTTGCTTACCGCCGAGTACGTGCGCACGCGCAGAAGCCAAATTCGCCGCTAACCCGTGAAATACGCTTGCTGTAAACACATAATTCCTTGCTTCCGTAAGCGCCGATTCTGTGCTTACGGTAAGCAGAGCCATGGCATTTGGGCCCTGGTGGACCAGTCGTGTCATATATTTGAACGAATTAAGATTTACAGAAGACATCTGACCTGACATGAAGATGCTCGTAACTTTCGCTTTCTTGTAATGAACTTTTGATCCCCACCCCCCCCCCCCCTTCGTGGCTATCGTAATGCCTGGCATTCCTTCAAAGTTCATGTCCGGTCATGTTGATATCGAGATATATCATGACTGTGAATGGTATCGACTTCGTTACAATAAACAAGCAACACCAAATCATGAATCTCGAACCGATAGATATAGTCTCATGTCCATGGGCCTGAAATATTTGAGATTCTTCTTCTATCTGTGATTTGGAAGAGGATTCTATCCTCTAAGATAGTATGTTGAAGATGAGCGAGCTATAGACGATGTGACCTGTGACATCATGGCATGTTTACAAAAGAGCCACCGCAGAGCCTGGACTTCCTGCAGGCACGATTTGTACACAGTTTAAAGCCATTATACACTTTCGGTACAGAAAAAAAAAAAGTTCGCAGATTTACAAATAATTTACAGGGTTTACAGAAGGTAGTGGTGAAAGACTTCTCTTGAAATATTGTTCCATGAAACGCTTTACTTTTTGAGAAAACATTAAAACAATATAAATTCTCGTTAGCGAGAATTACGGATTTATTTTAAACAAATGTCATGACACGGCGAAACGCGCGGAAACAAGAATGGGTTTTCCCGTTATTTTCTCCCGACTCCGATGACCAATTGAATCTAAATTTTCACAGGTTTGTTATTTCATATAGAAGTTGTGATACACGAAGTGTGGGACTTGGACAATACTGTTTACCGAAAGTGTATAATGGCTTTAATGGAAGAAAACATAAAATCTTATATTTTATGGAGATTGCACTGTCTAATTCTTATCAACTTTTGGTATGATGAAAGGGGGCACATCTCAAAACTTGTCCAGCTTTTCCTTTCACAACTCTTGGTTTTATGTGGAAATTATCATACAAAAAGATGTCAACTTTCCCATTATAGGACCTGAGTAGTATCTTGCCTGCCAGAATACTCAAAGAATGTACATGGTCACACTTATTGTAAACAAAGTTCTATGGGTCGAAACGTTGAGACCAAATATCTCACTCCGCACCAGTGCAGTATAACGAGAAGTCCCATGAATCCACTGAAAGCGAAAGTGCAGTGGACACTATTGGTAATTGTCAAAGACTAGTCTACACAGTTGGTGTATCTCAACATACACATAAAAGTATACATAAAAACACCCTTGTCATACGAAGTTGTGTGCGTTTAGATGGTTGAATTCGAGACCTCAAGTTCTAAATCTGAGGTCTCGAAATCAAATTCGTGTAAAATTACTTCTTTCTCGAAAACTATGGCACTTCATAGGGAGCCGTTTCTCACAATGTTTTATACCATCAACCCCCCCCCCCATTACTCGTCACCAAGAAAGGTTTTATGCTAATAATTATTTTGAAACATTACCAATAGTGTTCACTGCCTTTAAGTTTACAGTCTCGGCAGTTTCGAAAATAAAACTTGTCGTTTTCTTTTGCATGGGTTTGATGCTCTTTAGTCTGATTTACGATTGGGAAACTAAGACCACTGTTTTTGCCCGAAAAGCATTCATGTTACAGGATAGAAAGCATCTATATATTATTATGTATATATGTAGATCAGCCCTGCAGTACTTGTCGGGAGGGGTGGGGGGGGGGGGGGGGGGGTGGGGGTAGAACACGCCGGTTTCGAAAGCAGGGTGCCGGGTTTGTCACCATGTGCGTATGCAGAGCTGTACAATCGATGAACCACAGTGCTGCAACGGCCCAAAAGTTGTATATTATGTTGAGCCTTTTTTTTTTTTTTTTTTTTTTTTAAAGCAGGAACTTACAGTTAAGAAAAACAACATTTTGGGGTCGATCTGAAAATTTGTGCGCTCTTATATACTTTCGAACTTTGGTCCCAAGGGAGAACAAGGCGTTGACACAATTCGTGAGATCGACATGATCGTTGATGAGCCGATTGCGACAGTGATACTTCTAGTACCGTGGCAATGTGGCATGACCAGACCAAAGAGCACTGGTCTTACCAATCTTTGGAGGTAGACACTAAACCCCTCCATGGTATTCTCAATGCATGGTTTTACCGTAGATTATGTGGTCCTCTCTCGGGCATGTGCTTCGTTTTTAAAAAGACAAAGGCATCAAGGTATGTAAAGGGCACCCTGTGAGTTAATTGTAAATAATTATATACTGGAGTATTTCAATGGCATCAAGGCATTGACCAGAGGGCATGGAGGCAATCGCCTTTTCTGCCTCCGTGAAGTATCAGGCCGGCAGTCTCTCTTTATGGTCTTTACTTCGCACTTTAGGCAACCAGTCCACATAGAGCCTATCCTCCTCGCACACGACACGTGAGCATGATATAACCATAGAGTAAGGACAGAGTAAACACAGCAGTAGCTCTCTGGACCCGGAACAACACTGGGCCTACTACAGACTCGACCTTTCTTCCTGTTCACTCGGGTGGTGGAGAGTGGAGTGGCAAGGTCAGTACATGTACATGTTTATCAATACGGTGACAAGTGAAAAACTCTCTGGTTGGTGGCGGTGTGTGTGCGTGGTGTGGCACATTAACATACTGTAACACACACAAGTAAACGAATACCACTTTCGTTTCAATAAGTTGGCACAAGAGTTGTGTATACGTGCAGGTGTACATGTAGTAGGACTAGGAGTTGATCACCCTACAGTCTGTATTTACAGAAGCTCTATATATATTTAGCTGTCAACATGGCCTGCTTACTGACATGTTGTCGCGGTGGTGGTGACGAAACTGACAACGGTGGCCCTGCTCCTCCAGCAATCGGTATGAAAGAATCCGAATCCGATGACAACCTTGCAGCCGGTCACACCCATTACAAGATCTACGTCAAGACGGGTGATCGCAAGGGTGCTGGTACTGACGCAAACATCTTCATAATCCTACACAACGCCAATGATGTCGCCTCCAAGGAAGTCAAACTCGATAGGCTCTTCCACGATGACTTCGAACGGGGGAAGACCGATGAGTTTAAGGCGAAGTTACCGTCTAACTTCGGACCCGTGAAACGGATCGAGTTGTGGCGTGACACCCACGGGGCTTTCGACGCGTGGTACCTGGAGAAGATCGACATCTACGAGACGCCGAAGGGCGGTGAGAGGAAGGGGCCGTATCAGTTCCCGGTCCACAGATGGATCCCCGGGAAGAAGAGGGTGATATTCAACGAGTTCGACAGCCTCTTGCCTCAGCATGATCCGCTCAAAGATACACAACGCAAGGAGGAGTTGGCGATGCATCGTAAACTCTATCAATTCAAGAGCCAAGCACCAGAAGCAGGTCTTCCTTGCCAGGTATGTGAATTTATTCATAGGGTTTCATCCTCACCACTCTAAACACTTGACCCGGAAATGAGGTGGATTTTACCTCTATGATCCACTAAGAGTTAAGACTATCTCTATCCCGAGTTTTTAGGACGAGTTACCCATCCTAATTAAGAACTAACCTTAAAGTTAAATTTGCATCGGGGATAAAGAATATTAATTTTTTTTCACAGGACTCACAGGACTTAGGACTGGTCCTATCTCTTAGCATTGCCTAGGACTAGTCCTAAGTTAGGACTACCTTTGTGAAATCCACCCCTGGTCCTGTTGGACATGACCTAGCCCTGGCGGCTTTGCACTTTTGTATTATACTACAGAGAAAGAGTCCTATGTATAGGGCCATAGACATGACCTATTTCTCGCTCGCATGACCCGGAATCTGAGTCAGAAATTACGCAGAAATGGGTCAAACTGACGCAGAGCCCTTGCCTAAGTCTCTCATTGTTTGACCAGTTTGACCTCACAATAGTCGGTCCTTTGTTTTCAGGTGTCCTCACTAGTCATTTGTGTTCAAAGCCAATGGGGATTGCTTCAATACAGGAACAACAGAAAGTACACTAGATACTCTAATAACGTATGGTCAAACACGACGGGGGGGGGGGTAGAATCATCCATTTACACAAATGAACCATTTTAAATGCAATTGAGGAACAATACATAATCAAAATCCCTACCAGCTGTCTCAACTAATTATGATAATAGTGTCGTGTGGAGCACAATGTGGTCCAAATGTGCAATGTGTGCTAATTTCGAGTTATCACCACAGTATATTTGGAAAATCAATAATGAGAATTCCGAGTAAAGCACCCGTGAAATTGTACTATTCTTGCCCAAAGCGATGGTGGTAGTTTTGCTCACAGATGGACAAACTAACAAATCTGTGAAACTTTAATTTCAATTAGTCGTCGAAGTTGCGAGATAATAATGGAAGAGTATTTATAACACCCATGTCACACGAAGTTGTGTGCTTTCAGATGCTTGTTTTTGGGACCTCAAAATCAAAAACTGAGGTCTCGAAACCAATTTCAAATAGTTAAGATGGCAAATTACTTCTTTATCGAAAATTACACGTTACTTCAAAGGGAACCGTTTCTCTCAATGTTTTATACTATCAACAGCTCTCCATTAATAAACGATAACAGTAAGTTTTTATGCTAACCAATAGTGCCCAGTGCCTTTAAAATTACAACACGTCCTAATTTGGAAAACACCGGGGCCCAAGATTGGGTGCGTTCGTTTAGCTCCCCTGGGTCGACCCCGGTGCGTGGCGGTTTTTTTTTTTGTTACCAGGACGAACGAGGGTAATTGTCTGCCACACGCCGGGGTCGACCCAGTGAAGCTAAACGAACGCACCCACTATGGCTCTAAGCTGACCGTAAGCACAGAGTCGGCGCTTACGGAAGCAGGGAATTATGTGCTTACGGCAAGCGTATTTCACGGGTTAGCGGCGAATCTTGGCTTCTGCGGGAGCGTACTCAACGCATTCTACGCTTGCAAGGCTAGCTCGGAAATTCGGCGCTTGTACGTAAGCGGGGATCGAATCGTGATCGTAAGCGCAGAATTCGGCGGTAAGAAGAGCCATGAACTTGGGCCCCCGTGATTTACACACTAGGGTTATGCTTATAGGGTGTTGCTTAGGGCTAGGGTTGAGGTTATAACCCACATTTCGGAATGTAGTGGTACAACGGGGATGTCATAACAAAGGGGGTGTACACGTAGGTTCGCTTTGCTTGCAGTATAATAAAACAACAAACAATTGTTCGTTACAATTCTTCGGTAGGGATTTCAAGACGGTGACGCTGGAAGGCAATTTGGTGAGGAGTAAAGTTATGCAATTTCTATAGCTTCTTCACCTGACTGCGCAGCATAAAGGCAGTCATTGATCGAAATGCCCCAACGGGTCGATCGAAGATTTACATTTTAAAAGCTTTATAAATAAAGCTTTTAAAATGTAAGTCTTCGATCGACAGAACCTGTCATGAAGCATACAACGTAAATGTGTTGATCCATGGAGCAATTCACTCCATGATTGACCTGGGGTCGATTTCACAAAGAGTTAGGACTAGTCCTAACTTAGGACTAGTCCTAAGAGATATCATAAACGTACAGCTAGTCCTAAGTTAGGACGAGTAACTCGTCCTAAGTCGAGATAAGACTAGTCCTAACTCTTTGTGAAATCCACCACTGGCCCTATATTGGAAACCACGGTGGGCCCCACCAATATATTTAGGGTTCCTCAAAATTGCCCTACTTTTAGTCTGAATATACTTATAAAGTATCGGGTTCTTGCAAACGGAAATTAGATATTTATTTTTTTACTGACTATCATTGAAGAGTATTAAAGGCAGTGGATACTATTGGTAAGTACTCAAAATAATTATTAGCATAAAAACTTACTTGGTAACGAGTAACTTCCATACCTCAGATTTAGAATTAATTGAGGTCTCGAAATCAAGCATCTGAAAGCACACAACTTCTTGTGACAAGGGTGTCTTTCTGTCATACCTCAAATTTTCACCGGTCTGTTATTGCATGCACATGTTGAGATACACCAAGTGAGAAGACTGGTTGTTGCATTCTTATTTACCACCTACTAAAGTTGGTCATTAATTATTAGAGGAATCACCAAAAGTTGCACCGTCCATGCATGATACCCCGCCCCACTTTCAAAAACAATTATAATTTGTTTAAACAAAATTGCTCTATAACCCTTGCACCCCTTCCAGTAATGGATTGATTGGTAACATAAGGGTGTCGAAGACGTCATTAACAACTTTTAATATTCAAGGCTATGATCCGTTTTTCAAGAAATAAAATAACAATTTTGCTAATCACGCCCCACCGGTTTCTTTGGCGCACTTTTTTGCTTGTGTATAATTGGGATTTAGTCGTGCGCGAACACGGTACAAGGTCACTTCCGATAGTTGAAACAAACCGTTGCCTTGAAACACTTGAGACAAGCTCACGCGGAGTTCCGTTGGCTGATTATCTGCACTCAACATTGTTAACTTTGCCATTATGTTCAGTGGTTTCCTGCTTGTTCTTCAGCTTGTGAATTTCCTCTCATTAAAGGACAGTGACGCTCGGGTTGTAACCGGAAACAAAGAAAGACAAGCTGGATGAAATTTAAAAATTATTCAAGTATATGCTGCCTGATTCTTCACGGAGGCAACGAAGGCGATTGCCTCCATGCCCCCTGGTCATTGCCTTGGTGCCCTTGAAATGATCAAGTAGATATTTACAGTTTCTTCATAGGGTGCCCTTTACCAAGGAGAATATGCATTGGTGCCCTTGTCCTTTCAACATCGAAGCATACAGTCATGCATATGTATGATCTATTGATCACATAAAATTAGTAAGCTTTTATGATGTAAATTTAAACTGTACTTGTGATCTTTTGACATCGGTGTCCTCGAACTCTTTTTGGACTTTTCAATAACTGGATCGAGGTTGTCTTCGACAAAACATATGGTTTCAATATTGTTGGAAAAGTCCTTCAAAAACCACAGCATATTCACACGTTTCATTAAAAACTGACTACCTAGGTTATGGTTGTACCATGCACAATGAGTGTTGTCACATAACTATACTGAAGAGCGAATCGAAATAAGCATTGTTGTTAGTTAAAATAAAAAAATAAAAAAATTCACATAATAGTCTTTTTTTATAATGACTCTTATGATGTAAATCTTGATTCCTTTTTAGGGTTTGCTGTTTGACAACGACCATGGTGTAAGTTTGAACACCCCTCATGGGAAAAGAAATCCCAAAAAATTTCAATCTGAGAATTGTCTACTGACAGTAAAATTTCTCGTGGGCGTAACCGCTCCAGATTTTCGGCAATATTAAAAAAAACTCTACCATTATTTAAAATTGTTCACAACTATAGATATGACTGAAACAAGCAGTGGGTTCCAATTACCAAATGTATGCAATCACATTAAAGGCAGTGGACATTATTGGTAATTACTCAAAATAATTATTAGCATAAAACCTTTCTTGGTGACGAGTAATGGGGAGAGGTTGATTATAAACATTGTCAAAACGGTCCCTCTGAAGTGCCATAGTTTTCAAGAAAGAAGTAATTTTCCCACGAATTTGATTTCGAGACCTCAGATTTAGAACTTGAGGTCTCGAAATCAAGCATCTAAACGCACACAACTTCGTGTGACAAAGGTGTTTTTTCTTCTTTCATTATTATCTCGCAAGTTCGATGACCGATTGAGCTCAAATTTTCACAGGTTTGTTATTTTATGCATAAAATTATGTTGAGATACACCAACTGTATCAATAGTGTCCATGCTGCCTTTAAAGGAACACGTTGCCTTTGATCGGACGAGTTGGTCAAAACAAAAGCGTTTGTAACCGTTTTTTTATAAATCGCATATGGTTGGAAAGATGTTTTAAAAGTAGAAATTGCGTGGTTTTTCTTCTACTGTGCGAACTAACACGGTCAGCCATTTATGGGAGTCAAAATTTTGACCCCCATAAATGGCCGACGTGTTAGTCGACAAGGTAAAAGGAAAACCACGCAATTTCGAGGCATGTGTGTGTGGATCATTGTATTCTACTTTTACAACATCTTTCTACCCATATGCATTTTATAAAAAACGGTTACAAACGCTTTTCAAAGACCAACTCGTCCGATCCAAGGCAATGTGTCTCTTTAATGTTGGTATTGTTATAAGAAATTACCACCGGTTTCTGTGAATTGTTCTGCTGTCCTGTAGTTGTGTGATATTTTCTTGTCCAACCTAAAATTCCTTTTGTTTTTGTTTCTATAATAAGTCAGGCTAGCCTTTAGTCAAGGCACACGTCGCACTTCGCCGCTCGCGCTGGTCTATTTTTTTCGTGCGTGAAAGTTTGGGGCTGCCACCGCTTGCGCCTTGACTAAAGGCTAAAGTGAAGCCTGCTGCCAAACTATTTCCGCATTCCACTTAGCCTTGATCAAGGCGCTACAGGCAGCCGCGATCTGCAAAATCCCAGTCCACATCACTGAATTCCACCAGTGCACCCCCATACATAACACAGTGCATATAATACGTATACAGCGTATGTACACACATACGTACTGTACATATACATGTACCATCTGTATACGGTACACTTACGGTACATGGGTACTTCCTTGTTGTTTGAGCCACGTGTGCGAGGTTGAAAGTAGAAAGACACGACCGTACTCACGACTACGCTATACTGTTCTCGCTGTACAATGTATGGTAATGTACATTTGTGTATGCCATAGAGCTATATAGCTCTATGGTGTATGCACTGCATGCGTGTGCAGCTAACCGGGCCGGGGAACAGTACGTCAACAGCCTTGATCAAGGCTACATTCCACTTGGTGTAATACGCACACTTTTTGCGGAACTTGAACTTGACGTAGACTAGACTCATGCAGAGATAGCACTGCATAACGAACTAGCATGTCAGAAATCAAAAAATGAACAGTACATGAGGAAATAGCGGGGTTTTCCCCTGTAGGCGGATTTGGCTTGGTTCGTGAAATCCTTAACATTGTACCGGAAGTTCTGGTATTGAGTAGGGAAGAAAAGGGGCCACTGTGGTATTAAATCAAATTGTCGTGGTTGATATGTGTTATATTGACAAAAGGGTTTTCCCCGACGAATCTTTGTACACTTGGTCCATTTGTTTTAGTTTAAATACACTAGATACTATGGGTAATTATCAAAGACCAGTCTTCTCACTTGGTGTATCCATAGAGGAAGGGTCTCTGTCCTTCCTCTATGGTGTATCTCAACATGCATACAGTAACAAACCTGTAAAAATTTGAGCTCGATTGGTCGTCGGAGTTGCGTGATAACTATGAAAGAAATAAACACCCTTGTCACACGAAGTTGTGTGCTTTCAGATGCTTGATTTCGAGACCTCGAATTCTAAACTTGAGGTCTCGAAATCAAATTTGTGGAAATACTTCTTTCTCGAAAACTACGTCACTTCAGAGGGAGCCGTTTCTCACAATGTTTTACAATATTCTCACAATACTATCAACCTCTCCCCATTTCTCGTTACCAAGTGAGGTTTTATGCTGATAATTATTTTGAGTAATTACCAATAGTGTCCACTGCCTTTACCTACACGGAAACTGCGGTTTGCAAATGACATAAAATAACCATCATTATGAAGTTCTTTTCTCGCCTAAAGACTTTTTTTTTTTTTTTTTCAGGTGGCTGATTTACCTTCAGATGAGAAGTTTTCATTTGAGTATGTGGTGAGTAATAATATACAAATAAAACATGGTTTTTATTTTGTTTCTTCATTTTATTTTCGCTCCTCATTTTATCTACACTGGCTACCAGTCGAATCTCGTATTACTTTCAAACTTCTGTTGCTTATCTTTCATTTGCATTAATGGTTCTGCTCCTATATATAACATTTCTTTGGTAAAAGCTTATACTCCTGTGCGATCTCTCCGATCTTCCAATACATGCATGCTACAGGTTACTAAGAGTAGCAAGTATGATGGGGCGATACATGTAGGTCATTTTCCCATGCTGGACCCCCACTCTGGAATGACTTACCTCTTCAAATCCGCAATATTTCTAACATCAATACTTTCAAGGTTAAGTTGAAAACCACTTTGTTTAATCTCGTCTATATGTAACTGGTCTATTTGTCTTATTTTCCTTGCTGTGTGTGGTTCCCCCTCCTGTGCGCCTTGAGCACCTCATTTTGGTGGATTTTGGCGCCCTATAAATACTCTTTATTATCTGATTTTGTTTCCCCCCTCTACAGTTTGATCTTGCCAAGCGGAAGGCAAACCTTCTTCTCCAGAGCAAAATCTCAAAGAAGTTCACCGGAAAATGGCGCAATCTGGATGACCTCTCCAACGTCTACCACGGGGTCTTTGAAAAACCATCCGTAAGTTTTTTGTTTTACCCTCGACCACATGAGGGCGCTAGTGGTGACAAACTAGTTGACATTATGATTATGATTGCCGAGCTAACACGTCAGAGTACCCAAACTGGACTCTTAAAGTGGTACCTGGTCCAAAGCACCGTCAGTTTCTGTGCAGTCCTCATTCCAATAGTAACTCAACACCCAACCTGTTAAACTATGGGTGCGTTCGTTTAGCTTCCCTGGGTCGACCCCGGTGTGCGGCGGTTTTTTTTTCCAGGACAAACGTGTGCAGATAATTACCCACGTTCGTCCTGGGAAAAAAACACCGCCACACACCGGGGTTGACCCAGGGAAGCTAAACGAACGCACACAATGATAAGGTGGTGTGCATAATCCAGTGTTAAGCATAACCCCGGCGTGATATGAACCGGCGTGATATGAACCGGTGTCCTAGAGGTGGAAGGCGAGGAAAGATACCAATACCCCAACCCGACTACCCAAACATTCATTACAAGCAGTTCACCCTAAAATTGCATTAATAATACCAAACACATTGCAGAGCCTTCATCGTGTTTACATGCTCTAGGGTGCTAAACAAGGCACTAGTAAAAAAAAAAACAAAGTAAGGTAAAAAAGGTATAATTGTATGGACAAACTAAAAAAAGAAAAAAAAGTATACTAACGATAGAATAATTCCTTAAAATTTGTTTTGTTTATGTTTCAGGGTATGAGAATGTGGAAATCTGATATTGAGTTTGGACTGCAACGACTCATCCGATGCAACCCAACCCAGATCAGACTTTTCAAAGAGATACCAGAGAAGTATGTTTTAACATTCTCCTTAAAAGGATAATATAGACGAGAAAGTGGAGATTCTTTTACACAATGTTTAAGTTTAAAGACACTGGAAATGAAATGAGAGTCCACTAGACTGCATCCCATAATGATCTTATTTATAAAGGGTGTGATACAATAAGTGTGTGTCGTATGTTTCTCTTTCTTTTAGTTCGTTTTGGTTGGGTTTTTTTTCACAAAAATACTCCATAAAAGCGTTTTGGCTGGAGGTATGGGGTGGACTAATGAAGTATAGACTTGAGAACATCAGTTTTGTATGTTGGTGACTGCTGGAGGTTGTTCCAAGTTGCGAGATAATAATAATAATAATAAATGTCACACAAGTTGTGTGCTTTCAGATGCTTGAACTCCATACCTCAGAGTGCCCAGTGTCTTTAAGGGTAGGCCAATTGGGGGGGGGGGGGTTACAAACTGGATGGAGATTCATGCAAAGTGAGTGGGGATTCATGCCATGGCCATCATGTTTATCTACAAAGCTGTTTATAACTGGTTATTATCTTTTTAAGATTTGGTGTGACTGATGAGATCGTTGGACCGTTTCTGGAGGGTATGACCATCCAAGAAGCAATTGAAGCGAAGAAACTGTACTACGTGGACTATGAAATTCTTCAGGGGCTACCGGTTAAAAAAGGAACCCCAGTAAGTACACAAAGTGTAAAGAGCTAACAAGAATCCGGTTTTCGTTTTCAGTGACTCATCTTTTACAAACAGTGTGGAATAAAATAAGAAACGAAATAGGAAAGTTGTTTGTTTGTTTGTTTGTTTTGTTGCACAACAACAAAAGTATTGGAATATTCGTTACAAGTAAATAAATAAAGTTATATATATAACAACTTTAAAATAAGTACAAATGGGGGCTGCACCCAGAGGAGGCCTCCTGTATTGGAGCACCCAAACTACTGTATATGATGTACTGGTTCAACAAATGAGAAGTATGTCTATAGCATGAAAGTAGTTTAAAGTAACCCTTATTATCACGTTTTTTGAGGAAGAGAAAAATATGTTAAAAAGAATATGAACTTAAGAAATTGTACATGGTAGCTACGCTAGTAACTTTAGTCTGCTTAGCATGATTTTGTCGTGCTTGCAACATCTCTAAGAAATTGAGCCCAGAAAAAAACGGTATGTAAAGGAAGTAGTCTTCCATCGAGAAATGTTTAGATGCATTCATTTTAATGTCACCCTCCCAGATTATATCGCCCATTGGTCTCTTCTTCGTCAACAAAGACAAGAACCTAGTTCCAGTTGCTTTGCAGTTGGAACAAGAGAAAGGACCAGAGAATCCGGTAAGTTCAAAATAAAATAACTCATTACTGTGCAAGTTTTGCCCTTGACGACTTTCACATGTTATTCAGGACTACCATGAACTACATCTGGAAAAAAATTCAGTTAGTTGCAGAGGGTAGACCACAAAACTCGAAAACTCGAGCCCATGTACATTGTATACTTGTTTGAGGAGTGTTATTCAACCTCACTCTACTGTAAAATAAGATGAAAGCGAAAGTCCCCCAGGGCTATGGTCGTTTGTAGTTTGTTCACTGCCGAATGTTATTCAACCGTGTTCAATAACTTGGAACAAAAGAAAGAATGAATCTTTTAAGTTCGTTCAGAAATGGCCATCTCTGTGGTTGTTTGTAGTTGTCTCACTGCGGACAGTGTTCAACTGTGTTCATATAAGAAAGTACTTGGTATTCTTGTTAACGTTAGTTTTATCACTGCGTTACAGCAAGGGCCCTAACTCTTTGGTTCTTTGAAAAGTCGTTTTCTCACTGTGGAATGTTATTCATTGTTGTCAACCACCGGCTCTTTTAAGAACTGTCACCCGTTCGTTTCGCTCTGCTTTGTTGACTTGTGAATGAAAGCTCCAATGGTAAAGGGGGAATGGGTTTATATAAAGGGAACACCAACAAGAGGGAAATTGGGCATGTCATTAAACCAAGTATAGAATCATGTTTAGTTACATTCCCTCTACCCTATGCTGGCTAAAGGCATTCCTGGTCCTGAGGATACAGTACACTAATTAAATTCCCGTAGCAACCAACGCTAATGTTAAAAAATACTCAACAAATATTAAAGTCTCTCAGCCTCTTGAAAACCAATCAAACCTCAGATTTCAGAAAAAAAACGCCCCGAAATTAGTGTTTTCAAATCCCTACATTATGTGGCGATCTCAGATCCACAATTCATTGTTGAAACACAAGACCTGCACAGTGTATTGTTTCCTAACATGTGTCCTCCTCGTCCCCAGATCTTCATCCCCAGTGATCCCGAATACACCTGGCTCCTTGCTAAGATGTGGTTCAACTTCGCTGATGCCTCCTACCACCAGTCCGCCACCCATCTCGGCCTGACTCATCTTGCAATGGAGTCGGTTGCCGTCTCAATGCACGTCTCC
The DNA here is from genome assembly GCF_032118995.1 of Asterias amurensis. NCBI lineage: Eukaryota > Metazoa > Echinodermata > Asteroidea > Forcipulatida > Asteriidae > Asterias > Asterias amurensis. The sequence continues at coordinate 13,931,423 of NC_092663.1, forward strand.
CTCTCTCCTTCTCATCCCATCTTCAGACTCCTGTCTCCGCACTTCCTCTTTCTCATGGCCATTAACAGGTACATATTTTGAGGAGTTATATTTGAAGTATATTGTATTGTGTGGATCATATAGTAGTAAACTTGCAACTACAACCATGTACTCAGCAGTACTGGTACTCAGACGCCCTTCATTCTGCAGCTCACCACAACACATGAACACTGCAGGGCTTGCAATTGCAAGGTGGATGGTTCGATTCCCCAAAGAACCCTGATTTCACAATGACTATTGTCGTCTGGTTACCGAATTACAATTTCTTGATTTGTGCAACTCGTGGCCATTAACGGGTAAATATCTGAGGACTTGTGGTTGTAGTACTGTTTGGTGTGGACGATAAGAAAATCTACAGTGTAGTAAATTTGCGAGTGCAACCATGAACTTATCCAGGCATCCTTATAGCAGCGATCACGAAGCGAAATTACATCGAAGAAAAACAACAAGCCAATACGATTTAAGTAATATCAGTGGGAAATGGTATGAAATGAGTTTTTTTGACAAGGTGATTAAAACTCTGGGCAGCCAGACGTTTCTTCTGAATTTGATGCTTAAACCGCTAGAGAAGAAGCAATTGCCTACTGCGCCTATACAGTTCGATGACAATGTGTTACTGACTGCTGAGAACAGTTTATGAATTATTTTGTTGGTTTGTATACATATTGTTGATGCAATAAGTTGGGAAGATGGCTTATCATCTTTATCTTATCCTTTCTTTTCTTCAACTCAGCCGTGGATTAGCTCTGCTCATCTCAGTTGATGGATGGGTCGATAAGACGATGAACATCGGCCGGGAGGGCATGTTCGCTCTGATCGGACGCGCCTTCAAGAGGTGGCGACTCGACGTCGACGCCACCCTGCCCAAGGATCTGGAAGAGAGGGGCGTGGACGACAGGGAGGCACTCCCAAATTACCACTACCGAGATGATGCCCTCCTTGTGTATGAAGCTATGGAGAAGTACGTCAGACAAGTCGTGGAAGCACATTATTGTAAGTTGGACGTAGTGGAACCATAAGTCAAACAAATAAGTAGTTTTCATTTAACTTGTTCTGTTTGTGAAGACAAGGACTCTCAGAAAAACTTAATCACTAAATAGCTCATAACCCAAATGGAGGAAAAGACAATGAAAAAAGTTTCAGTTTTAGATGTGCGAGAGAAAATCCTACATATTCCAGGAAAAATGAAGGAAGGAGAAAGGAAGTTGAAGTTTAAGGTAACTATTGGAAGGAAAACCCTGCATAAATATTCCAGGGGAAAACCTATACGCATTCAGGTAGGGACTGGGAACCCTATCCACATATTACTGTCTCCAGCGTGAATCGAACCGGGGTCCTATCGAGGTGGAAGGCAAGGGAAGGTGAGATACCACTACGCCAACCAGACCACCAAGTTATGGTGTCACAACCGATGTAACTTTCTTGTTTAAATCTTCCACCGATGTAGCACCAAATAACAATGAGTATAATTATGAAGAGATGGATGCTATACGTAATTCAACATTAAAATAAATTAGAAATTTCAAAGACAATATCGAATGTAATTAACATGCTATCACCAACATGCAAGGGGAAAAGTTAGGCATACTGCTTTTGTACAGTGCCCTGTCCCAGACAAGGACTTGGACACGACACAGTGCCCCCGATTTCACGAAGCGCTGCGACGCGTCGCAAGTGAAAGTTGCGACCGGTTACACGTCGTAAGTTGTGAACTCGTCGCAGCCGCGTAGTGTCTTATAGGTCTGCGACGCATCGCAAACACTACGATGCGTCGCTACTTGCGATGAGTTTCGTGAAATCGGGGGGGGGGGGTAGGACAAAAATAACCACAGTAAACAATATTGTACAAGGAAGGTTGTGCACAGCCATAAAGCAAAGTGAACATTTGGTTTCGTTCTGAAGAATGTCTTCCAAGAGAGGACATATATAGTGGAGACAGTGTGAAGGTTTTGTGTTGACAGGTTGTGTTTCTTTCTTCTTCTTATTTTTCTTGCAGTAACTCCTGAGACGATTCAGAACGATTATGAGCTCCTGGAATGGGGGCGTTTGATGGCGGCACCGCAAGACCAAGGAGGGATGGAGATACGGGTAAGCATGTAGGCCTATAGAGGGGAACAGGTTTGGGGGATTTTTTTACTCTCTATTGTTATCGAGTAGGAGGACGGGTTTGGGAGATTTGTTTTAGAAGAAATTTAAGAAGAGCGACAACTTGATCGAGTGGAACAGTAGTATTTGTCATTAAAGTATCTGTATTATGCATTAGATGGGGGGGGGGGGCTGGGCACAATGAAGAAACAGTTACCGGTACACACTTGAAAATCAATTCCAACATTTGTGATTTGTTACTATATCTGAAAATTAGTGTCAGTATATTTAACAGTAAGTAGGTTTCAGAAATTTTTGACAATGTACCCATTTGAGCCCTGTACTGTTTTGTGTCAGTAATGCACACATTGTTTGTATATAGAACAATATTATGTTAAATTTGTTTTTGTGATATTTTTCTTTCTGTAGGGGGTGCCTGTTGACGGTAAGTTTGCAACCGTTGAGGACATCATCAGTACGGTGACACCAATCATGTTCACCTGCAGTGTCTCGCACGGTGTGGCAAACTTTTCCCAGTATGATGACTATGCCTTCCCACCGCACTACCCTGCTGGCATGAAGATGGACCCGCCTAAAGATAAGGTACTGCACACCCAATGTCCAATTATATCAAGATTCTTAAATGTTTGGTAATCACTCATAAAGTTAATATAAATTTTACACTTTTTGTTAGAAGCATACAGCAGTTTTGAATAGCATAGGGCATCTTGAGAAACCTTACCTTTCAAAATAATGTGGCTCTGTAAAAAGTTCTTAGTTTTTATTGCCGTAGTTTTGAATCTGAGAAGCGTTACTGTCAGTAACCAGGTTATCGCTTAATCCTTATGTCAATACCCATACTTCTATATAGTGGAATAAAACTTGGCTTATGCAAGCTGGAAAGGAAAAAGGAATATAAAACCAGAAAGATTTTATTTATTCATTGTTTTTTTTTTGTATGAGGGGACTGTACATGTATAAACCCAGATTTGTTGTTTGTTTGTTTGTTTGTTTGTTTGTTTGTTTGTTTGTTTGTTTGTTTGTTTGTTTGTTTGTTTGTTTGTTTGTTTTTCCAAATATCACAATCAATAATCATAAAACAATATTATGGGACCAGAAAAAAGATGGGTCTTGATGGCCTCTGTTGTAAAGCAGTGAGGCCAGATGAGTTCCTAACATGAGTTGGAACTTTATTCCATAGCCAAGGGGCAGAACGAAAAAGCTGTCACCAGCCTGAACGTGAAAATGTGTAATATCAATACATGTACATCCAACTCAGACGAACACTGAGACAGTACAAGGAAGACTTTCTGTCTATGTATGTACATATCAAAGCGTTATATGTGTTCTGTTCACAAGGTACTTAAAAGGCTTAGTACATACGTTTTTCAGAAAGATAGGTTTTTAGAGATGTTGTGAGTTCTGAGACCCAATATTTGTACGTGTAGCACCAAACATAAGGATTTACAAGGTGCTCCGGTGCATTCAACAGCCACTACCAGAAAGATGAGAGGTAACTCAGAGACAGGTTGTTGGAGAGACTTGAATGTATTGAAAAGTCTTTAATAATTTGATTTCCCCTCAACAGAGTCCTCGAACAGAAGAAGACATTCTGGACAACCTCCCAGACAAAGCAACCACCGTTGACGTCATGACGGTCACCAGACTACTCAGCGAGAAGACCACAAATAGCCTTGGTGACTTCGAGGTACAGTACGGCTACTGTCCAATCTCCATGGCGGCACTGGAGGAATTCAGGAAGGATTTGAAACGGATCTCAAGTATTATTGATACAAGGAATGGGGTCAGGGAGCACCCGTATGAGTACTGCAACCCAAGGGACGTCCCAAATGCTATTAGTATTTAGAGATGGGCGTCAACCCAATTTTACAGGGTTACTTATCAAAGGCACTGAACCCTTTTTTTTTTTTCTTTCTTTTCTTTAATAAAAAGATTTTTGCATTCGTGGCCAACGGCCAAATGGTAATGTTGGTCAAAAACCAGTACTCTCATTTATGTTCAATCTTTGTCTGAAATGTATATCCAAGGTCCATTTCATAGAGCTGCTTAAGCACAAAATTTTGCCTAAGCGAAAAAAAAAACCTTGCTTGTAAAATCAGATTACCGGCCAAGAGTTCAGTCAATTGTTATACTAAGTAAACACCAGCTAAATACCAGTCACAAGCAATGTATATGGCGATAAAGTTTGGCAAGTAACATGTGTAAAATAATTTTCTGTTATAGGGTGCATTCGATAAGCTTCCCTGGGTCGACCCCGCGGTGCTCACTCGGGTGAGCCCCTGACAAGAGCTAATCGAACGATCACACTCGCCCTCTCGTGGTGACCCATGTGACCCACTCCACAAGCAGGGCACCGGGGGAGCCCCGTCAAAGCTATTTGAACGTACTGGGACAGACAGGGGTCGACCCAGGGAAGCGTAACGAACGCACCCTATGCGGGCAGGGATTTAAGGGCAAGGACAAAAAGACAGACCCCCATTTTCTCACTACGGTCAGGAATGTGATAACATGGTTTGGTATATTGGGAACCCACTCAAAATGGCCGCTTCCAATTACATGCACCTGGTGCAACAATTTGCTAAGTAGATTGGTTGCTAGTAGCAATTTACATGTACATATTAATCTTTTCAACATTTTATGTAGAACATTAGCATCAGGCATGGCAGTTAATGCATTGCTTTGTAATTCTTAATATGCATGTCATTTGAAATATTGTTTTACTACCAATATTGTTTAGTGTATTTTTCATACATAGAGTATGAAATTTATTGTTTCATGTTTTTCTTTAACTTTCCAGCATTTCAGTTATATTGTGTATTGTTGAAGTACTTTCTTTGTTAAAAGTATTAACTGTTTGTTTTATTGGATGTATGCCTATATGTATTATTAATATAACTGCAAATGGTATGGTTAGCGGTGAACATTTTTGTTTTTCAAAAGAGATTGTTACAGAACTTATATATTTTTTATTTATAGCTTTGGTCATTCGGTTATTATTATTTTTCTAGTGCGACGTTGGTTTTGGTGTTTTTATAATTAATAAAGACCTTTTATGTATGACGTCATTTAAATAGGGGCACCCAAGTCGCGTCGAGGTCAAATGGAAGTTATTCATAGTAATGCATGGGTAATAGTAACTTGTTTGTTTATAAATCGATTTTTACCAATTTGATAGAAAGCGCTTAAAAACATATGCTGTGCGTTTCCATCGTGTTTCATCATTGGTTTGCCTCTAAGATGGCGGCTTCATGACGTCATCAATGCATAATTTCTATTGGTGTTAATTGATATCATTTGGTTTAAAGACAGTGGACACTATTGGTACCTGTAAAAGACTAGCCTTCACAGTTGGTGTATCTCAACATATATGCATAAAATAACAAACCTGTGGCAATTTGAGCTCAATCGGTCATCGAAGTTGCGAGATAATAATGAAAGAAGAAAACACCCTTGTCACACGAAGCTGTGTGCGTTTCGATGGTTGATTTCGATACCTCAAGTTCTAAACCCGAGGTCTCGAAATAAAATTCGTAAAAAATTACTTCTTTCTCGAAAACTATGGCACTTCAGAGGGAGCCGTTTATTACAATGTTTTATACCACCAACCTCTCCCCATTACTTGTCTTCAAGAAAGGTTTTATGCTAATAATTATTTTGAGTAATTACCAATAGTGTCCACTGCATTTAAGAGGTTCATTAATTGCAAGATTACTTGTTACAATGCACACGAATAAAGGTACTTATTTCCTTGAAATAAATTTAATCCGAAATTATATTTTATGCGAATAAAACATACAACAAAAAAACAAAAAGTGTGGTAGGTGGTTCTCTATACGACTCTTTGATAGTTTATTTCAATCCTTGTTCGTCTCGTTTGTTAGTTTGTTTATTAATTTTCACTCAAGTAAACAACAATCATAAAAATTTGGCTTTGAAGAAAAAATACAAATTGAGCAGAGAGCCATTTAGAAACCCAGAGGGCTTTGTATCGATGACACTGGGAAAGTGGATGGATTAATTTTTTTTAATGCAAATTTATAATAAACTTTAGATTTTGACGACATACGTTTATTGGTTTCTAAACAATAGGCCACCTGAACCATTTAAAGGGTTTGTGGGTTAACTCTGCAGTTAGTGTTATCAACCGTTGATGACGCCAACAGTACGTTTATTGCAAAGCGTTATGATATAAGTGGTGAAGTACAAGTTTTAAAACAAGTATATTTGTTTTAATAGCGCACAGTTGACGTTATAGTTTTTAGTCAAGACGTTTATACATTGGCATTGGGATAGTTTTACTGAACGACACGATCAGTTGGACACGATTACGTAACACAAAAAAACCCAATAATATTACAAATAGTGGCTCTGAATAAGGTTTGGATCGAAAGCTAAGGCCATTTCACCTGACGTCATCAGCAGAAAAATCTTGAATGCGCCATACTGGTGGGCAATTTCACTGTGCATTTTTATATAACTCTTTGTTGCGCGTTATGCAGTGAAGTGAGCATTTTAGCCGACGCGGCGTTAATACACGTAAACCTAACTGCCCACCAACATGGTCGGTGAGCGTGGCATTGGTCGCCGCGTGTGATACGCGTGCAAGGGGTCAATACCCTACTCATTAATAATACTGGATTTTAAATAGTGTTCTTATCCGTCACTCAATGACACTCAAGGCGCTTCATATTTTTTCAACATTCGGTGTTTTCCTGCGAGTGGGACTATGTTTGGATGATGAGACCTACTCATTTTACATAGCACCATGTAATATGGTTTACAATATGCTGTGGCGCAATATAAAACAGAAGTGCTTGTTGGTTTACAATATTAAAATAACAATGATAAAATTTTGTTTTATAGCAAATAACAATCAAACACAACAGGTGTATGTATAATATACATGTACATGACTTTCATGTATGGTTTTAATTTAATCCTCACAAAAGTTAACTTGATTGCGTATACATTAAGCTTATGCATAAAATAATCCAAGTTTTAATGTTTACTTCCACAGACTATGCGCGTGGTACTCTTTCAAAATTGAATAAAATTTAAGTCTTTCAGAAGGGAAGTTGAACAAGTGAGGTCTACTGATTAATACGCTGAGCTCAACATTTTGCAACATTTTAAACTCGATATAATTCTTAAAGTTTTTAAACCCTAAGGAATTAAGGGTCAGATGTCAAACAATCTCCACTCTAAGAAAGCACACGGACAACATTTTGTCCGAGACCGGTATCCACACTCTATGTTGAACCTAGCCCTGGCCGCCTTACACTTCGTATTATGTGTACAGCGCAGAGGAAAAGTCCTACATGGGCTATGTTGAACCATAGAGGAAGAAAATTGAACTTAACATAAGCAAGACATAATCAAACCTTCCCAAATGTCAGCGGAGTCACGAGAAAATAGCCCACGAAAAACCTTTGTTTTCAGTGATTTCGCACATCAAGTTTTTGACTCTATCTGTTTTACTAACTTCTCAAAAACGTAATCATTTCAATTGCGCACTCATATTAAGGGAATTTTTCAACGATGCACGGCGTTTACAATTATGCAAATTAATGAAACTTCCAATCTTACTAATGTCGCACACCATCGAACTGCAACTGGAGTTACGGGGGTGGGATTCCAACTTGGGACAATTTCTATTATTATCATAAAAAGATTACAGAAGTAACAACCATTGACCCTTATTTGGAACCTGCTTCAATGGCAAATGCTCGTAACACCGAATCAATTAGAAATATTCATGTTGGTAAATTCAGACAGTTTTAGTTCTACGGCGTCAAAACGCTGAAAAGACCCTACAACCAGAAACACTCAAGTCACATGATGTGACTCTTTCGGCCTGTCTTTTGATTTATAAATCAGACAAGACTTTCCACTTCGATGATTATAATTGTAAAAGTAGAGCTTAATTTATTCTTGATCAGAATCTCAATGAAATTGTTCTCAAAATGTTTCGTATTTCGTTGTAAATCTATAGACAGTTGTTGTTGATTCAAAACTCATACTGTGTTTCCTTTCTAAAAAATACATGTTTCCTTATTCAACATTACTAAAAGCCCATCTGCATAATAAACCTCTTCATGCATATTCATATAGAATATGGTAATTATCTTGATCACGTTAGCAACACGGGTCTGTCAATCACGATATTGTCACAAACGGACACATCCATTGGCTCTTCCTGTGTGCTATTAGCATTTTTGGGCGTGGCGTCAACAGTTGTGGGCGTGACATCAGTCTTTGCTGGGGTTGAATCACTCTCTCCAGTGGCCAGGGTGTTGACATTTCTGACGTCAGTCTTTGCAGGTATGGTTTCGGTCCTTGGAGGCGGGTCATAAGTCTCTTTGGGGATGGCATCAGCCAATTTGGGGATGGTATCAGCCAATATGGGGATGGCATCAGCCAATTTGGGTGTGGCATCGGCCAATTTGGGCGTGGCATCGGCCAACGTGGTCGGGGCATTAAGAGTGACATTTTCAGTTGCAGGAGGGTTATTTGGCTTCATGGGCGGAGCAGTTAAATTTATGGGTTGGGCAATAACATTGCTTGGTTGGGCAATGACTTTTATGGGCGGGGCAGTTAAATTCATGGGTTGGGTTACGACCTTTAAGGGTTGGGCAATTACCTTTATGGGCGGGGCACTTACATTGGTTGGTTGAGCAATAACCTTTTTGGGTGGGGCAATTAAATTGATGGGTTGGCTAATTACATTTATGGGTTGGGCAATGACTTTTATGGGTGGGGCGATGACTTTCATAGCCATGGTGTTCTTATTTTGGTCTTGCACGTTCACCGTTTGCCCGAGAGTATATCCTGTTGCCTTTGTCTGTAGATCAGCTGCGATTTTTCTGTCCACTGTTGGTTGGGTGGATTTGCTCCCTTCTGAAATCGTCCTTTTTATTTGAATCATCGCCTTAGGAACAACAGCCTCTTTATTAACCAACACGACGCCCTTCTCTCCTTTCGGCAACTCCTTCCACTTTGGTGTCGTCAGCAGCACAGTTGGTTGACTCACGCTAGATGGTGTAGGTGTACTCAACTGCGTCAGTGCCAGTGGGGGTGCTGACGTCACACCGACTGTCTTCACAGAGACAGTGGTGGACTTTGGTACCGTGATGACCGGCCTTAAAGGTGCCAACGTGGTGAACGCCACCTTTGGAACGCCGATACCTGGTTCCGCTGACGTAGGCGGCGTCCTTGCAGACGACACAATGATGATGGTAGGGGATGAATGAGGCTTGGGACATGGTGTTGCTTGGGAAGACTTTTTGAGTTTGTCAACAGCCGGTACGTGTTCAGTTCTCGGGGCCGAACTTGCTTTCGGTGAGGGCGCCCTTCTACCCTGTGGAGATTTCCCAGACATCGCCATAGCTGCTTCTGCCCAGGACATGCTCGGTTTCGACGTCTCCTTTGACGCGCCCCGTACGTCTTCAGACGATTTGGACACTTTCGAACTCCTTTCCGTCCACGCAAGAGGTGATGGAGTTTTGGGCTTTGTACCGACATCCTTGGGTTGGGTTGATAACGCTGCGATCGGTTCTTCGACGTCTCTCCACGCTATGGAATCAGAGGACGACGAGTTACCCGATTGGCTGCGCTTGAGTCGTTTAGATACTGGCTCAAACACACGAAACAGTAGGGGTAGCGGACCGTTCTGTGGAGATCCAAAATAAAGTTGATGGAATTTTCTTTTTTGATACATTCTCTATTTATAAATTGTTCACACAAGTCATTTTCCCTAACAACTAAAACAACAAGGAAAATTAATGTAACGGTAGTTTAACACAATATGTAAAACAAGACAATGACAAATTGTAAATTGTTTATGTATTGAGAACGATCTAAACAATATCAACAAGACCATCCCGAAAAGGCATTTGACCGTGAAACAAAGTAAAGTTTATAATCACGAGTTTAAAACTCCATAAAAAAATAAGCCTTTTGCGAGTTAGATATGTATTAAGTATTGTACAATGACTTGCTCAGTCAATACTACTTACGATTAAAATCATCAGACTATAGACAGTTGCCATGTCAAAATTTGATGGTTCTGGGCAAGCCCTTGCATAGGAACCTCCAGATGAGTAAGCCCTGGTACCATTATGCCACACACATTCATTCAAAATTGTGCGTGGGTGTTCACCGCCTCTTACGTAACTACCACGCAAAATCTTACCTTGAATCAGGCGACATAGCAACTGTCTCGATAGTCTGGGGAATTAAAGTTTAAGCGGTAACTTGTGATCAAGCTCTTCATTGTACCAGACAATATTCAAACCAAACACGCAAATGGCTCATTCAGTATTCAAAAGAAATGTATGATGGAAAACGATTAATTCTTTACGCACCCTTCGCCATGTGTAGATGTACGCTATGTCCATCAGAGTGTAGTCATTGCGTAGTGGTTCGTCCTCCCCATTCTGATGGACTACTTCAACCTACAAAATGAAAATAAATCAACATAAAATACAAAACAATTATACCTGGCCGTAAATACCAGACTAATTTATTTACTTTGTTTTGGCAAATAAAAAATATACATACAAAGAAAGTGATAGGCCTACATTAAACAAAGTAAACTGATTATGATACCATTACCGATAGGCCTAATAGTCCGAAAGCTGTTGTGTATACGGCTTATTTAAAAACCACGAAGGCAGACAAAAATAAAACAAAACGAGGTCATACAAATTTCAGTAGGAAATTAAAAATAAGAAATAGACAGTTAGACTTAAAACAGTCTATTCACTGCTTATTTAAATTGATGGTGGTTATTGGAGCATTCATGTATTATAGTTTTAAAATGTATTGCAAAAATAAAATTAAGAAACAGGTAAGTAATTATTGGCAAAACTGCAAAATAATAATCTTCTCAACAAGTTTATGATCTACGCAATAATTAAACCCCTATGAACAATATTATACGCAAATTATATTGAAGCCTACTCTACAATAACTAGGCCTGTCTCGACTGGGTCCCCTAAATAGCTTATACTAAATTCATTTTTAATTTCATCTCAATTTGACTCAAATGTTTTATCCGTAAATTGCAAGTAGTTTTCACCTTTTTCAATTCTAGCAGAGTCTTTCTAAACGGTTTATAAACAACACAAAATAAACACAGACAAATTAGCATAACAGGGTAACAGAAGCAATCAATTAGAAAGAAATATAATGCAGTTACAAAATGCACAAGAAGTGAACAATAAAAAAGGAGCTTCATTGTAGCACAATAAACCATTTTTCCATTATTTATACACAAAGGTGTGCCATTGAAAGTAAGGTACATGTACTACACTGGCCATGAGACATTGTACACTTTGCTATAATTTCCAGACAAATTCTTCAAAATCAAAACATAATTTGATAAAACTCAGACAGTGCAATCTCCATAAAATGTAAGAGTTTGCATCTTCTTCCATTGAGCTGTGTATGCTCTGTGGCTCTTTTTGTAAACATATTCTTCCATTGAGCTGTGTATGCTCTGTGGCTCTTTTTGTAAGCACGCGATGTAATAATATGCATGGTCTGTGAACACAATAGATGGACACTGTGAAACTATGATAAAAGATACACAAAAGTAATTAAAAGCAAGACTGGCATTGCTGACAGATACAAATTTGGGTCGAAAGAGAGAGCAACAAATAGACAATAGATACATTTCAATTAGATACATTTCAAAATCTGAAAACACAAAAGGAAACAGTTTGCTTTATCATCATCAACCACGGCTTGATGATACACTTTGTACGGAAGAGGGATATAAATCATCTGAATGGTTCGTTACCCTGTGGGCAGAAGAGAGACCGAATTTATTCCGGATGAACTTCTTAATGTGACTGATGCACACAGCTGCGGGACATCGTAGATACCGCTTCTCAACAACCTGTCACACATCAATACATAGTCATAATTGATTCAAAAACATCTGCAACAATTTGATGTTAATTCCAACTGTTTTGATGACTTTAAAGGCACTGTACACGTTTGGTAATCGTCAAATACCAGTGGGCTAAATCGGTCTTCGAAGTTGCGAGAAAATTATGAAATAAAAAACACCCTTGTTGGACGAATTTGTGTGCTTTCAGATTAGGAAAAAAAGACTTCCAACTATATACATGTAGAAGTCTTTTAATATTTTAGTGAGAAAATACCTCTTTCTCAAAAACTACGTTACTTCAGAGGGAGTCGTTTCCCACAATGTTTTATACTATCAAGACCTCTCCAATGCTAGTTACCTAGTCAGTTTTAAGTTAATGTTTTTTAAGTAATTACCAAACGTGTACTTTCCCTTTAAAGCCAGATTTCAATTCAAAAATCTTGTTTTCTAAAGGGATTGTATACTTTCTGTACGCCACAAAACACGACGGTTATACGGTTTATAGATAATGATGGGAGAAAGCTTCCCTCAAAATATTACCTGCTGAGGTGATGTAGTCTTTGAGAAATGAGTAAAACAATTTCACGAAAATATTTGTTCGTGTCAGTTAAGACGAACATTACTTTGTACAATGGATTTAGGCGACACCTGAAGACATTGCTCAGTTAGGTCCGCTTTTTTTTACAGGTAAATTCTACAGGTAAATTGTATCACATAAAGTGGGTAGGGATTCATGTCATGGCAAAAAACTTGATATACAACAAAAGGTAAACTTGGTTTTTCGCAGTGCCTGGATGGGTCTAACACTCACGTCAACAGGTAACCCGTTGGCATCTCCATTGGGGCGTTTACCCGGGGCAGCAGAGCTTCCCTCCCCGTTGCTATTCAGTGGTTTGGTTGGTGTGTCTTTCCGGGGTTGTGGAAAGTAGTAGTCCAGAGACAAGCTGATGTACTCGTCTTTCGTATAGATGACCAGGGAGTCATCGCACACTTCGCCCCGTTCTTCGCGGGCGTTGGGTGACTGCATACTCGTACCTTACGAAATCAAATCAGGAAGAAATTAGTTAAAAGGTTTCGGAGACAGCTCGACTTTTTTCAAGATGTGTCTGTTATTTTTTTTAACTGCAAACTGATTAATCAAATTTTAACATCGATGTTTTTTTTCTGTTCTGATCTTCCCGTCAAGAAAACTCGGCAAAACTTCCTCAAGGGGATTCAACACACCCAAAATAAATGAATTCTAAGCATGGGGAGACAACTCGACTTTGTGTCAAATGTGCCTGTACTTTTTTAACATCAAACTGATTTATAAAAGTTGTACACCATTGAGTTTGTTAAGATGATCTCCCCATTTCAAGGGAATTCGACAAACTCCCAAAAGGGGACATCACACCAAGCTTGTAATAGCCAATCTCTCTTGTACAAACATTGGTTTAACGAATATGACTATAAATTGCACAAATCAAGATATACATTATGTTTAGAATACACTTGACCACTGGACTACGGTGAGATAAAATAAAACGGTAACAAACAAACAAACAAAAACACCTGGTAATGGAACCGTACACAGGGTGCAAGAAGGCCTACGCTAAATTTGGAGACGGACATTTTTGGAGTTTTGTGCGGATGAAAGGAAACAAGCGAGGATCTTTAATGAGATTTGAGATCGGTGACGTCAACTTACTTGCTTGAGGATGCTTAGCGTAGAACTCTCGCCTTCTCTTCATTTCATCTACATTAAATAAAAACAAGTACCAAACTTTCAAATGAGATCTCTAAAGAAACATCAAAATTCCAAACGGACGGGCGTAAAACGTCAGGCCAAAAATAAATATGCAATTTAAAAAGTGAAAGCTTAAAAGAACCCAAAATAACCCCTGTACTGATTTAGTCATGGTTTGTTTACTAATTGTTTCCGACAGCTGTGCAGAGACACAATGGCTTTCAATTCTTCTGCACAATGGTAAACAAACTCTGACGTCATCAGTAACCAAGGCCTTTTAAAGGCACTTGACACGTTTGGTAATTACTCAAAATAAACTGATTTGGTATCGAGCAACGGTGAGCTGTAGAGTATAAAACATTGTGAGAAACGTCTCCCTCTCTCTGAAGCACCGTAGAATTTGAGAAAGAAAGGTAATTTCTCACTAAAATGTTCTATTCTAGAATCTGATATTTCTGAGGCATCTGAAAGCATACAAGGTCTGCAAAAAGGGTGTACTTTCTACCACTAATTTCTTGCAACTTCGATGACCAATTTGCCAATTTGTTTTTCACATTATTTGTTATTTTATGCACATGTTTTGATACACCAAGTTAGAATACCGCACTTTGACATTTACCAAACGTGTCCAGGGCCTTTAAATAAACATTCGCAACGCAATACTCTCTTTTCCTGAAGAAGAAAAACGCGGTGAAAAATATATCAAAACTCTACAGTTGAAGTAAAACAACAATATTTAAGTCATTTACCAAAACAATAAAACTACATGTTACCTTTGAAAAGATTCGGAACAAGCTTATAGACTAAATTCTGGAGAGTTTTATCAGACCTGAACGAATCAATAAAAACAGACTTTAAGATTTTGATTAATATCATCATGAAGGAAACTCGAATGTGGTGAAAAACACTCTTGCAGAAAGTATAGTTGCTACACATTGCATATGTAGGATAGGAAGGAAAAGAATGGAAAATGAAAATAAAAATATAACAACACACAAATCAAGTTGAGCAATCATCAATTACATTAGTCAGGTCATGTTTTGGTTTAAATAAAAAACAGGGTAAATAAACCAATTAATAAACCAATCTATCAATCAAATAATAAATTAATCAATATACCAATGAATCAATACAAGTACAAAAGCAATCAATGAATCAATAAATACATCAATTAGTCAATATGTCAGAGAATCACTCAATAAATCAATATATCAACGAATCGATCAGTTAATCAATATATCAATGAATATGTCGATAAGTATACCAGTGAATAAATCAGCAGTAAATAAATATATCAAAGAACAAGTCAATGAATCAATGAGTCAATATAAATTTAAAAAATCAATCAGTGAATTAGTAAATCAATGAATACGTCAAAAGGTCAAGATATAAGAGAATCGATCAATGAACCAATATACCAATGAATAATCAATGAATCAATATATCAATGAATACGTATCAGAATCAATGTAATTATGAATACATCAATGATCAATCTTTCAATATATAAATCAATGAATCAATCATTCAATGTACAGTATATAACAATACAGCAATAAAATAAAAACGCAAGAAAATTATAAATTCGAGTATAAGTTTTGAAAAGTAAAAACAATCAGTCTATCAATCAATGAATCAATCAATGAATCAATATATATATATATATATCAATTAATCAATTAATCAATCTATCAATCAATCAATCATTTATCCAATAAATCAATAAATAAGTCAACCAATCAATAAATCAGTAATCACCTCTAGCAGGTGTAAAATACACTCACCTTATATTGAGCAGTGGTCGTGTCTTATGCACTACCGTGTCACATATTGGACATTGCCGGCTCTGTCTCAGATACGAGACAATACACGCTCTACAGTCTGCAAACAAATATTAACATAATAGCATCATTTCACTTTGCCTGAAAGTTGATTTTCTCACCCGATAACCACGAAGTTGTTTAAATATTAGCATTGGCTTTTTATTTTAATAAGTAAAAAACATAAAGCAACATTCAATTGATACAAGAAAAAGGTTGAAATGATAACAGAAAAAATAATAATATGCAAGAATAAATTTCTGAAAGTGTATAAGAATAAATAAATTAACAAACCTTAGCAAGTTAGATTGATACGAGAAAAGGTTGGAATGACGTGAATAACAGACACAATATTATGCAAGAACACAAACCAGAAAACTGATAATGCACAAAGTAATATTTGAAATAAGAAATGCACAAACACATCAACATAAGTAACTGGGATTGTTGGCTCTAACATTTGGACAAACAGAAATGAAATAGGGATGATTTCCTTAGCAATTTACAAAATATTAACATTAACCAATTCATTGATTATTGTTTATGGGGGCTTGATAAGTAAATCGATAATAGTCGATCCTTCAATCTGGAACATACAGACTTCAAGTAAGTTATTGAATAGTTTCAACCGATCAAAAGCAATACATCAGACGAACACAATAATAGAAAGTCAATCAATCAATAACAATCAAATAAAATCAAGCAATCAACTTATGGCAAGCTAAGACAGGTGTTGTATTCTGTTAGTTATCAGAAGAAAAAAAGGAACACAAGGGTCAAATTTCGTATACAAAATAATGCATCACACATAAATTACTTTAACAAAATATCTTGACAGACAAAAAACAGATGTGAGCAATTTCATATGATTTTTAAAGGCAATTCTAGGGTGCTGTTCCTTACAACCTGAGGGAACAATAGAGATGTCATAAATTAAATAGGTGCTCATTAAATTTGAAAGAACAATAGATGTCTCGTTCATTACAACTTGAAAGAACAATAGAATGTATTGTTCATCACAACTTGAAAGAACAATAGCATGTGTTGTTCAGTACCACTTGAAATAACAATATAATGTATTGTTCAATACAACTTGAAAGAACAACAGAATGTCTGGTTCATTGCAACTTGAAAGAACAATAGAATGTGGTGTTCATTACAGCTTGAGGGAACGGTAGAATGCCATAAGTTATGGGTGCTCATTAAACTTGAAAGAACAACAGAATGTCTGGTTCATTACAACTTGAAAGAACAATAGAATGTAGTGTTCATTACAGCTTGAGGGAACGGTAGAATGCCATAAGTTATAGGTGCTCATTATTTAACTTGAAAGAACAATAGAATGTCTTGTTCATCACAACTTGAAAGAACAATAGAATGTCTTGTTCCAATACAACTTGAAAGAACAATAGACTGTCTTGTTAATCACAACTTGAAAGAACAAATGTCTTCTTCATCACAACTTGAAAGAACAACAGAATGTCTGGTTCATTACACTTTAAAAGCACAAAATAATGTCTTGTTCATTACAGCTTGTGAGAACAATAGAATGTCACAACTTACATGAGTGCAGACACTCATTCATCGTAGTTGCATCAATCAGATACCCGCCACATAATATGCAAATGAGGTGCGGGTTGACGTCAGTGATCTTCAGCCGGGTAGGCCGATGCATTGTGGGGGATGGTTTAGCCAACAGCCTGTAAATAAGAATGAAATGATACAAAGACTTGTTTGTGTTTTGTTTATAGCTGTATGAGTTACTGGTGACATGACAAAGGACGCATCATTTCACATCTGGGGGGAAGGACAGTTATTATGTACAGAATCGAGAAAATAGGCATGGTGCGCATATAAAGTCATACAGACTGTTGTGTTTATACTTATAAAGCCCTGCATAATGTGCAAGGAGAGTGTAGTTTATTTTTTTTTATAGATTTTCTCTTCAGTGCGAACGTGGGGAAAGGAATTTAGGCCAATGATTTTTGCTTGAGTGTACACAATTTATTCAAGAGTTGAGAAGAATTATTTTCTTAAGTATATTCTCAGAAATCGAATTTTAACTCAGCCTAACTCTGACGACAGCTACATACAGCTTGGCAAAAACTTCCTAATTTGCAAGCTACCTTCTAAAAAGTGCAAAAGCAGTGTATACATTGTTTTTATAAAAACAACCTTGTTTTTGGCTGCTACAGAAAAGCAAACACTCTTTTGGTTTGAAATGGAAACCCTCTGCGCAGAAAAGTCAAACTAATTTTCATTCCTTGTCCGAAATTCATATTCTGACCTTTGCTGAACATACTGACACTGTTCATGCAAAAGGGCGCGCGTGTTTTGTGGACGAAACTTCACCATTTAAGGCACTGGACACCTTTGGTAATAATGTTCAAAGACCAGGGCCCAATTTCATAGAGCTGCACAAAATTTTGCTTAAGCAAAAAAATCCTTGCTTAGTAAAATCAGATTACCGACCAAGACTCCACTCAATTGTTGTGCTAAGTAAACAACAGCTACATACCAGTCACAAGCAAATGTATATGGCATGACATTTTGGCCAGTAACATGTGTAAAATAAGCGAGCTATTTTCGTGCTTAAGCAAATTTTTTGCTTCAGCAGCTCTATGAAATTGGCCCCTGCATTATAATCCCAACATTATGCACAAAACAACAAATCTGTGAAAATTATACCTCAATATTAGTCATCAAAATTGCAAGAGAATAACGAAAGAAAGAAAAAACACACTTGTCGCACAAATGTGTGTGCTTGCATGCTGCATAATAATAAAAGGCTTCAGGCCGGAAGCCTTTTATTATTTGAGTGAGAAATTACCTCTTTCTCAAAAACAACGTTACATCAGAGGGAGCCGTTTCTCACAATGTTTGATACTATCAACAGCTGCTCTCCATTGCTCGTTCCCAAGTAAGTTTTTATGCGAACAATTATTTTTAGTAATTTCCACAGTGCCTCTAAGGTAGTGGTCCAAGCGAATCGGAGGGGCATGCTTTCCACCCTTCGATGAGGCATCCCTGCGGAAAAGGACTTTCCCAGAATCAAACCGGCACAATTAAAATGACCAGGAGTTTTTTTACTGTTATAAATCTTTGGTACTACTGGAACTTCCTTTTGTGTAGAACAAAGTACGTTTTACTGCAACTGAACGCGAACGCCACTTAAATGTGACTGCAAGATTATGCTATGATAATTCAAACAGGGTGGAAGGCAGACAGTAACATAAATATGAAGTATCGATTTGATGACAATTTGCTGCACATGGTACAGCTTTATTACCATAAGTTAGCATCCATGAATAGTCAAAACAGATTTATATTCATCAAAAAATGAATGCCACTGAGATTATTTACTGACTATAATACACTGAAATTATTTACTGGCTATACACGATGACCACCCTACACCCATCTTGTAAATAATGAAGTGACACAAAACACACTATGGACTGAAGACATGAATAATATGTCGTATCGATTTGAATATTCATGCGTTATATGCCCTTGCAGTATATTACTTCTTTTTTTTGCAGTGAACAGTTGTGTCTTGTTGCGATATTATTGCTACTTGATGGAATTGTCAGATGATGCATGAGGCAATCTTCATCACACACTTAAAGGCACTGGACACTAATGGTAATTACTCAAAATATTTATCAGCATAAAACTTCACTTGGTAACGAGTAATGGGGAGAGGTTGATGGTATAAAACATTGTGAGAAACGGCTCCCTCTGAAGCGACGTAGTTTTCGAGAAAGAAGTAATTTTCCATGAATTTTATTTCGAGACCTTTAGTAAAAGAATTTGAGGTCTCGAAATCAAGCATCTGAAAGCACACAACTTCGTGTGACGAGTGATTTTTTTTTTCTTTCATAGTTATCTCGCAACTTCGACGACCAATCGAGCTAAAATTTTAATAGGTTTGTTATTGTATGATGTTGAGATACACCAACTGAGAAGACTGGTCTTTGACAATTACCAATGGTGTCCAGTGTCTTTAATGTTTACAAAATGATTCGAATTATTTGCGTACATCATTACGTCTGCATGAACTAACCACAGTGAACGGATTTCTCATTTATTTTTATATCAACGGTTACAGCACCGGAAGATAGTTTCATTCCATGAACTGAACAATCTGATACTTAAAAACAAAATTTACAAATCACAAATCCTGTGCCAGGTTCATGTATTAAACGGGTCCTTTCCAAAACGGACAATTTGTGATTCGACAAAATAAAAGCAGTAGACAATACCGCAAAGGTTAACATGAAGAAGAAAAAAACATACAAACCGACTCGAGTCTCCCACCCACACCACCGCAATTGTCATGGTCTTGATTTACTTTTAATTGTTTTCGAGCCAGAAAGCCTCAAATACCGTCGTACAGAAAGTTTACTGCAACTGACGTTTTCGCTATCAAATTTTCGCGGGCTTAGAACCTTCAAAATAAGTATCCATTTATCAATATTCGGCAGGAAATGCGCTTTGAATTGATTTGCAAGTCTGTCTCTTTTGCCGAAGTTTTAGACATAGACACTCACCCCATGTTCTCCCTCTGGTGACTGCCTTACTTATTCAATTAAAGTTAAAGGCCCAAGGAGATGGTAAACAAATCCTGAAAAAAGGAAATCACACGTCTGTGTGTGATAAACTTGTCAAGTAATTAATTCTTAATTCATTGTGAATTTTAAGTTTTGTTTTATATCTGATTCGAAAATTTTGCGTAATTTTATGCTGCATTTATATCGTGTTTTTCGTGTGATGGGGGGTTTTTCTTCTCGGGTTTATGACGAACAACGAAATTTTATTTAGAGTTCATCACATTGTAAGAAGTTTTATTCGCGCATTTAAGCATCCTCGGATGGAGAGGGCGCAATACTCAAAAATAAAAGGCTATACTGTTCATTACGTTTAACTAGCAATTCTATACTTATACGTCATGAGCAAGATAGGCATTTGCTGTTTCCCGTTTTGTTTAATCACCGCAATGCGTGGGTCAATTGTCATAGGTAAGGCTTATCATGTAGTATGTTATAGCCAACTATGTTGTTGTTGTTTAAGGCAGTGGACACTATTGGTAATTACTCAAAATAATTATTAGCATAAAACCTTTCTTGGTGACGAGTAATGGGGAGAGGTTGATTGTATAAAACATTGTGAGAAATGGCTCCCTCTGAAGTGCCATAGTTTTCGAGAAAGAAGTAATTTTCCACGAATTTGATTTCGAGACCTCAAGTTTAGAACTTGAGGTCTCGAAATCAACTATCTAAACGCACACAACTTCGTGTGACAAGGGTATTTTTTCTTTCATTATTATCTCGCAAGTTTGATGACCGATTGAGCTCAAATTTTCACAGGTTTGTTATTTTATGCATATGTTGAGATACACCAAGTGTGAAGGCTAGTCTTTGACAATTACCAATAGTGTCCACTGTCTTTATAGGCAGTGGACACAATTTGTAATTACGCATAATAATTATTAGCATAAAACCTTACTTGGTAACGAGTAATGGGGAGAGGTTGATAGTATAAAACATTGTGAGAAACAGCTCCCACTGAAGTGACGTAGTTTTCGAGAAAGTAGTAATTTTCCACGAATTTGATTTCGAGACCTCAGATTTAGAACTTGAGGTCTCGAAATCAACCATCTAAACACACACAACTTTGTGTGACAAGGGTGTTTTCTTCTTTCATTATTATCTCGCAATTTGGACGACCGATTGAGTTCAAATTTTCACAGGTTTGTTATTTCATGCATATGTTGAAGACTAGTCCTTGACAGTTACCAATAGTGTCCACTGCCTTTAAATAGACGTTGACTTGAGGACAGGTTAAAAGGCGAGGGTTGTGACCTGAATATGGAAGGATAGGGCTGTCCACTGTTCAACTATAATGAGGCGGGGTCTGAGTGTGTGCTTTTTTAACAAATCTTTTGTTTATAAACGTTCCCGCAAAGTCACAGGCAAAAAAAAAAAATGAGTTAGCACTTAATTGCCTGTTTTAATGACATTTTAATATTAATTTTTTACTTGCCTTATCTTGTTTTAATTTTCAGTTCAATTTTTTTTATTTCTGTGTAATATATTATTATACACATTTTATTCCCAAGGCTCATATTTTTTTTTAGTTGTTTTCACTTTCGCCTTTCTCTGGACGGCCTCTGCATGTTGTCGTAAGAATAGAAAACAATAAAAAAAAAAAACTGTTCATATGAAGAGTGTATAATTGCTTTTGATTTTATTTACCAGTAATATGAAGTGATGCCAATCTTATTGTTTTATAACAAAATGTTAATCTGCACCTAATATTATTGCAAGCCAAGGTTGGAATAACTCGCGGCTGTACATCGCACAAGTGAAGGTCCAAGCAAATTCACGGTGGGCTGACAAATCGTTCAGGGGTGGATTTCACAAAGGTAGTCCTAACTTAGGACTAGTCCTAGGCAATGCTAAGAGATAGGACCAGTCCTAAGTTAGGATGAGTTACTGGTCCTAACTTAGGACCAGTCCTATCTCTTAGCATTGCCTAGGACTAGTCCTAAGTTAGGACTACCTTTGTGAAATCCACCCCTGTCTTCTCAACGTTGAATTTTTTTGTGGCAGGACTGCTTTGTAGAGATAGGTGCTGATCACCTGTTCCCCCTCGCCACTCACTGGCTTGGTATTTTTAGCTATTTGCTTCTTTGTATCTTTATGTATCGATTTGTATATGTTTTATGCCAGTGTAAAGTCTAATAAAACTTAAAAAAAAAAAAACTAAAACTAAACTAACTTTAATTTTTAACTAACTTTCTTGCCCTCGTATTATAAGCAGTGTTTTCACAAGTACTTAAAGCAGTGGACACTATTGGTTATTACTCAAAATAATATTAACATAAAACCTTACTTGGTAACGAGTAATGGGGAGAGGTTAATGATATAAAACATTGTGAGAAACGGCACCCTCTGAAGTGCCATGGTTTTCGAGAAAGAAGTAATTTTCCACGAATTTGATTTCGAGACCTCAGATTTAGAACTTGAGGTCTCGAAACCAACCATCTAAACGCACACAACTTCGTGTGACAAGGGTTTTTGGTTTCTTTCATTATTATCTCGCAAGTTCGATGACCGATTGAGCTCAAATTTCCACAGGTTTGTTATTTTATGCATATGTTGAGCTACACCAACTGTGAAGGCTAGTCTTTGACAATTACCAATAGTGTCCACTGCCTTTAAATTTGTTACAATTTTCCCACTTTTTCTTTTGGACATGCTTTTTCACCCTATGCTCCTCTTGTTGCTATAAATGGATATGCTTTTTTTGTGCTTGTTTATGCCACTAACGAAGGCCCGGTATGTGTCGAAAGCATAAGGTCACCTCACAACTAGTTTGATGTCAGTGTACAGTCATGTGTATTGTAACTTTGTATCTCGTTATTCGGAATGGGCCTGCTCGTGAAAGGGGTTTAAACTTTTCAGCTCATGTTGAAAACAAAATCATTGAAAAGGGCGTGATGCAAACGTGACAATGAAACTGTCACACTCACGTAGTATGACGCGTGAGGTTCAAAATATAACTTTGGGTCTACTGTGTTTATGTGTCCAACCGTAGAGCATAATTTAAAGTACACAGTGAAGGACCAAGCCTCTAGTTTAGTAACTGTATAAATCAGGCCCTGAAAACAAAGCTTTCTAAGTGTGTAAATCTCACTGTTTTTGTAGAGAACAAGGTTGGCATTGCCCTGTAACCCTAGACAATCCGAGACCACTTCCGTAAAATACGAGAAATTGGTGGGACAGTTTCTAACTAATCGAGGGTCGTGGGTTGGGCACAGATTGACTATGGATTGACGCACAACATAATTCAAGTTCATAAAAAAATAACTGGACACTTTACGAATGAAATAAACACACAGAGACGAAGGTACTATATGTTGCTAAATGACTATATTTTATTTATTCAATAATCTGGTTGAAAATGTAGGTTTACAAGCATAAAATAAAGGGTTGTTGTTGCAAGATTCAAGATAAATAGACATGTTCTGATCGGGCTGGGCTGTCGTCAACGATTTAAAACTTTCCCTGCCAGGTTTTCAACGAAAACGAGCTAAATAAACACGTGTAGGATTCCAAGTTGGTCCAGGAAGGCAAACCCCTGATCAGAACCTATTGTAAAAGCAATAAACATGAAATAAGCGTGTAGTGTGAGAGCATGCTTTCCACGACTACAGCAGTGGGCGATTGTATGGAAAACGGCTCCCAATCGCTGTATATCCACAGGTGATGATTTTAGCCGCCGCACCGTTCCCAGAAAACCAACCAAATCCTACGATTCTGACCGAAATAGGACAAACTGCCCGGTCATTCGTTAGTAGATAGTGTACAAACCACCAACGAACATCCGTGAAGCTGCTCATAATCTCTAACCACGCTAAATCGGTGAATTCTGGGCTGATAATTTCTCCCCGTTAAGTACAACGCGATCGGCCATCTTGTTGAAACGAAATTTGTTGATCAGAAAACCTCAACCCACGCAGCTAGAAAATTACCCCGTACTCCCCCAATGCTCCACACAAAACCAACACCATACGAAATCTAACAGTCTATATAATATAGATCATGAATTACCTTACTGGTGCCTGTAAAGATACGCAGATTTCACAGGAAAAGCAGAAAACGCAGAGTTTTTTTCCTTCTGGACAACGTAAAATCGCTCAACGTACCCGTGACAGTGTCTACGTAGTCTAGAATCCAATGGAAACACAAGGGCTGGTACGTTGCATTGACAGGACTAGCACTACATGCCGTGTGTTATACACACACATACAGAGTATACATGGGCTCTGCACACGTACCGCTGTCGGCCTTCTCTGAATGGCGGAGATAATCACGTGATCTATTACTAAATTCCTCAGTTCAGCAGAGCAGCGCGAGTAGTAGCAGTAGGTGCATAGGACAGTGGATGAACAAGGACATACGTTGTTCATGCCGGAACACTGCGAACAACGTTGGCTGAAAAAAATTTATTGTATTTATAGAACTCTGATCCAAGACACTATAGTTTTCTGTTATCAAACCCTACCTCCATGATCAAACCAAGCATACAATAGCTTATGCTTCAAAAGCCACGATCGATTCAAGAAAGATGTTGGTTTATAAAGCGTTTTTTTTTAGGCCTTTACGGTAAATGGCAAATGTTTTAGAAAAAGCCACATTCGGAAAAAGCCTGAATGATAAAGTATCTTTTAGCTGTTTGTTATAATTATAACGGTGCCAAATTACTGATGACGAATTATCATAAGTTTTTGTTAATTAACACAGCCTTCTAGACCCTACACAAATTAGTCTACCATTACATTTTGTAAAATATTTGTGGGGTTAAACTTGATCACTGTTTCATTCTAGACAACTTTTTTGAAAGTTGCTTTGGTTGGTTTGAGCGGGTCTACGCCGGTCCTCAATGGAAGACAGTTTCTTGAGCAGGTGTCGCACTTGCCTGCCTCTATAGGAAAGTTGCAACCCATATCCCATAACTGCACAACACGAGCAGATCCAGCATTGTTGAAAAAAAAAATAAGATAGGATCTCATGGACTCAATGGTTCACACGGTCTTACTCCAACGATAGAAAAGAACCGAGATGGCATATATATTTTTGAAATGTTCAATTGTGCTCGATCAGAATATCATGCAAATTTTCTCAAAGTATACTCACGGTTTACACGAAAATCTACAGTATTGTAAACGATCAAGTTCGCTGCTATTATAGTTTGTTGTTCGCGGTAGGTAAGCCAAGTGATTTGATCAGATCAATGCTTCTCGCTTGAAAACCATCGAGTAGCAATTAAAGAGTGTGATGATTTTAAATCATAATTTTCGTTTATTTATTTAATATTATTTATTTTAAATCTTTAGACACAAACAATGATTACAAGTTGGACAGGGGCTGTCAAGAATAAAACAAAGGTTTTTGAAAAGCTTTGTTTTTCCAGTTAAGCCTAAAGAGTACAAGCCTACCAAGTTTTTTGAACTGACAGACTTTATGAAATTAGGCCCAGATTATTGCAAGTTGTTCAGTCTGAAAAACACAACCAAATGGATCAGTCACAACTGATGAGCATGATTCTATTTCCGTATTGGTAGTTTCAAATCCTGATTCTTATTCAACAATCTAACCACTTCTTTGATCATTTGTGCCAAAGGGTATGTCCCTGATCTGTTGAACCGCTTCAACAGCGTCATAAGTGAAATTGCATATAGGCCTATTACAAATAATTTGGTTTAAAAATTTAAATTTATGAGTATATATTAAGTTAATTTACCAGGAAGGAAGTGTTTAATTACGCTTCAAACTAATGAGGAAATTAATCTGAGATTTGTGGTTGTCACATGAGGACCTCAGACAGCCTAAATGTGAATGAAGTCTACTTCAAACAAAAATATGTTGTGGATCACTTTTAGTGCGTTGCCCCGCCCCTTACATATAGCCGTGTGGATTGTCGAAGGCAGTTCGAATCACATCAGAGTTGCCAACATTTGCATCTTGCAATCAGTGAGATGTTTTTCAATAATAACATTAAAAGGCAGTGGACACTATTGGTAATTACTAAAATAATTATTAGCATAAAACCATGGGTATACGAGTGGGGAGAGGTTGATGGAATAAAACATTGTCTGAAACGGCTCCCTCTGAATTTGATTTCGAGACCTCAGATTTAGAATTTGAGGTCTCGAAATCAAGCATCGAAAAGCACACAACTTCATGTGACCAGGGTGTTTTTTCTTTCATTATTATCTCGCAACTTCGACGACCATTTGAGCTCAAATTTTCACAGGTTAGTTATTTCATGCATATGTTGAGAGAAGACTGGTCTTTGACTTTCAAATTTTATTTTCAAATTTGCCCAAGTTAATTTGCACAGTATACTTTTTGCGGAGTCAGGGATAGCTTTCTGGAATCCCGCCTCCTCGCATTGCATTACGTGGATTTGGATTCCAGCCCAAGTTTACATGATCGGTTTCCCATTATTAATTTGGCGTTTTCCCTACCACATTTTAAACCTAAACGTTAAATGCATTAGTCATCTTTCTTGACTTCATTGCTCTTGGTTTACAGAGGAACCATTGGTTTCTTTTCCAGAAAGGTTTCAAAATGCAAACTAATGATAAAAGGAAGAGTTAAAACTACAGAGGAATTTAAATACACTTGTCTTTTGTTATTGCAAAGTAAATACATCGTGCCAGGATCTTCCCATGCTAGGACAATGGGTTTGTAAATATACTCTGTATCAATTAATTTACTTCCGTTACTATAGTAAATATTATTTGAAATATTGTGTTGCTCATTAATTTGCTTTTCACTCGGTGTTATGTCTTGCGTTTATTTTTGTTTTGTCTGCTCTGCACTGTACCATGGCCAATGTTGGTCATGATAAATGACCTGCCGTCGATTTCACAAAACTCTTCCTAACTTCAGACTAATCTTAGGACTAAGGACGAGTCCCAACCCTGCACTATAGCATGCAGACCTTCAGACTAATCCTAAGTTAGGAAGAGTTATACTCGTCCTAACTCGAGATAAGACGAGTCCTAACTCTTTGTGAAATCGACCCCTGGGCTTAAGTGTTCTTTATCCTCTGTATTGTATATATTGATTTGCTCAATAAAGATTGATTTACCTATATTGCCCCAGTAACCACAAAACTTGCGAACCACAGGAAATATTGCTTAGTAGTGACAGACTTTCAGCCAAAAGATTTAAATATCAAGTTTATATCGTTGCAACGTAGGCCTATGGGGCCCTATCACAAGAAAAATTGCTAAGCAGTATTTTTTGCCTAACAGCTTTATGAAATGGGAGCAATAAAATGGCAAAGTAGGCCAAAGAAATGTTAGGTGTAGACAATATTGGGCCTATCATTGGTCATTGTGTCAGGTACCCTGCTCAGTAGACGGAAAGTAACAGTTCAATTCTCACATTACGAAATGGACCAGACTATCTTTTCCTTCCAGCCTCGGTTTGGTGACATTTGGGTCAAAAATTTGGGTCACTTAGCCCGCGACAATGGCATCAACATATCCAGAAACTTACTGGTCACAACTGCATGAGAAGCTTTACTCTACCTGGACCTGGGTTTGGGTTTGTTAATTAAGTGTGCTTGTTAAATATCTATTGTTTTTGTTTTATCTAATTTTAGTTCTCATAACGTCTCTTTTGACTTTCGCTTTTAATTTTTCAATTTTTCTTGTGTATAAATTTTCTCATGTGCTTTTTAAAAATTGTATATAAAAATGTAAATTTTAATATTTTTAAATCAGTCTCTGTATTTTAATTCAGTCTCTGGACTGCGACAAGCAGATGTTTTTACAATAACCCAGAAATAAAAATTTAAAAAAAAAGAAAAAAAAAAAACAACAAGATGACCACACATTGATAAAGTTCAATAAGTTTGTGACGATTAATGTTCAGAAGCTTTGGATAATAAGAAGTCAGGGCGGAGACCGGTACAAATACAAGTTATTAAAAAGTCTTATGACAATGGAACAGGATCTTTAAAACAAAATCTGGTCTTTGTGTTTTTTAATCAAAATCAAAACAATCCTTTCCCCAAACTTTCCCATGTAAAGTCAAACAGGGACTAAAATACACGATAATCGGGATTAGTAAACGAAAAGGAACAGGGTACACATTATTAATAGTCCTCACAAATACTTCACGGTGAGTAAGAAATTACAGGTTTCTGTTTAGTTATTTATCTTTATTTATTTTACTTTTACTTACAGAACATGTCAATATTACCAAAGGAACCGGCATGCTCGAAACTCCAATATTGAGTTGCGGGGGAAAAGTTGATATTTCCTGCACTAAACAACTCGATATATTTTGTGAATATCTTTTTGTTTTTGATTACCCCCTGGCAGTTTGTCGGGGAGTTTAGGAGAGCGGAGAGTCCTATTATTCCAGTTACGTCTTCATTATTCACATCTTTAAGAAACTTAATGTAACTCAGTATTATTATTATTTTATTGTTTTAGAATTTCATTCGTTTGATGCGACCTGACGCCTGCAGTGTGACGAATATAACCTGCAATAGTTGTCGGGAATTTAATTTAACTCACGCAATTATTTATTTATGCACCTATGTTGTCATACCATGTACTTGCTATAAATTATAAAGACGTAAGGAAAACATAAAAACATCAATGGCAAGCTACATATTTACAAACAGGAAAACAAAGTTTCAGTTTCGCGCGTTTGCATTTTATAATTATAGTTTATGTTATTTCATTCTATTTTCGCACTCGCGCATGGTAGTGAAATTCGATATTGCCTGAACTAAACATTATGAAATGCAAAACCTCACTCTTACACAACGGTTTTATTTTTCGCAATTGAAGAAAAATCCACAACTCGGTTTTGAAATAGTTGTTTTGACACTTCTGCCTTGCTTCAATAACATTAACACAAATCGTAACTTCATCAAAAAAATTATGCATTTCTTAAAACGCCACAATCGGCCATCTTTGATTATGACGACATAAGCCAGACATCCTTTCGCGCTGGATGGAGAAAAAAAACCTCTCTCCACATCCGCCACTAAACAACCAGCCTAATTCGCATCACGTCTCGAAGTAGTAACTGACAGCCCCAAACAAAAGACCCACACCATTACCTGCAAACGGAGAAACTAGAGCACCGGAGGGGTATACTAGTACTCACGGTAGTGAGGCAACGGGAAAGGTTCGTCGTCAGCCTAGCTGGGTATGCAAGGTTGTCGACGCGCAGGTCCGGTGGCTGAGCCCAGCTCCGGCTGCATGCATGATGGTGTAGTTACTACAACACACGGCTTAACGCAGCGCATGTCGCATAGCACCTCAGCGACCCAGACAGTGGAAATGGAGAGGAGGGTCACGTGACTCTGATTTTCTCAGAAGGTTCAATAGACGCTGCAGCTATGAGGTTTTTTTCTTCTCTTTCTTTCTTGAGACGTCATGAAGACATTGGCTGGTGATGCTGCCACCTTAGCACAGGCAAAGTGACTTTACTTTTGCGCGCAATAATATCCGAGAATGCTTGTAACTCTTTATGGGAAACAACCAGTTGTTAGGCCCTACCATTTGGGATTTAGAGAAAACAGCAATTACAATTTCAAGTCTGTTTTCTTTTCAAAACATGGATTTCGCGTAGCAAACTGTATGCTATTTAGTATTCAAAGGGTTACCTTAGCATAGTGTGAGACACACTGTGGAGGTGTCTTCACTTTTGCGCGCAATATTGATGTGATATTTCCAAAAATGACTCTGCAACTCTTCATGGAGAATATCCGTTTATCATTGCGGATTTACAAAGGACAACGACAATTTCTGGTCTGTTCTTTTTAACGATGGATCTCGTGCAGAAAACTGCATGTTATTTAGTCTCAAAAGGGTTACCTTAGCAATGTGTTAGACACACTGCGGAAGTGTCTTCATTTTTTCCCCGCAATATTGATGCAAATATTTCCATTGAAACTCTTCATGGAAAATATCCGTTTATCATTTCGGATAAATAAAAAATTAAAAATTATGTTCTGTTCTTTTCAACGATGGATCTCGCGTATCAAACAGTGTTAGTTTATCTTCAAATATGGACATTTCTAGACGTTTTTATACTGTTATTTCAACGAGATAGACCATGTCCAATGCATACTCTTATAATCAGTTTCATTTATTTCTTTCTAATAAAACAAACACACGAATCGTTTGCCTGAGTCTCAATTAAACATATATGTTAAATTTGTGTATTCATTTTTTGTTGTGTTTTAAGGTCTTTTTATTAAATACTTTGTAATTTTCATTTCATGTGATTTTAAAAGTTGATTTATTGTATTTATTTTTTCAGATGAATCGGAAAATTGTTGAGTATACAGTGTTTACACACATCGGTGTCAGGGTAAAACCAAACATATAGCCGACACAAAATGTAACTTCTGCTTAAAAAATATTTAGGGCTCATGCGTTTTATAATTTCTTTATTTATCTATTATTTTTTGGGGAACAACCTTTACGGACACTGCCGTCTTTCTCAAGAGCAAACATTCAGCCTATTTATATATTATAGGCAAAAGTATAATACAACAAACAATTCCCGCCCACACATAGTTCCCTCTGGATAAAACGAGAGTTCCAAACCACCCAAAACCATAAAAACTCTCCCGATGACGACGAGAGCAGACCGTACCGTTGAGAACAACCTCCACTATCCCGGCTATCCAATAATCTTTCAAGTATTAACGACAGTATAACACACAGATGAGCATGTGGGTGGACATGGTCCACCCCCATGAGAAATACTAATTATTATCTCAATAATAGCTTAAGTCAGAAAATTACAACAATTTGTTTACGGGTTTTTCGTTAATGTTATTCAAAAGATTGAGAGAGCGTTTTAGCATGCAAAGTTAAACAACAAAAATCTATGTTTAAAATAAATTTTTTTTTGGTTTAACATTTGGGGCTTTTGCTACCTCCTCCGTCATGTAAACTGCAATTTGTATATTTATGGGGGTATGTTCCTTATGGAAGACAACAAATAAATTGTTGCCAGGTCTGCTTCAAATTTATCCGTAAATTTATGGTTTGTTTAAGTTGAGGCCTATTTTTCAACGAAAATGCATTTAGTCATTGAAGGACATTCTGAGCGCTAAAATAAGACAGAGAAAAAGAAATTCAATCCATAAAGAAAATTATTGCGCATGTAATATTTATTCTAAAATTACTATTTTGAAACCATCCATCTTCAAAACAACATGTGCAACTATTGTGAGTTGTTTAGGGGTTCCATAGTTTGTTTTCTTACCACGTTGATTCTGTGGAAATGTTTGTGATTACTACATAACCCTACATCAAAATACGATGTCACCGGAGTTTACACCAAAGAATATCAATCAAAAATACCTAAATATATTACAGGAAGATAGATACCAATAGTGGAACAAGTTGTCTGATTCGTTAACAAGTTGGATAAGCAATAAAACAGCAGTTGTTGATGCAGAAAATAGTTTCGCTGCCATGGGTAAAATAAAAGCCAATATTTGGCCTACCAGTCAACTTTAGGCATCATTTTAAACTTTTCTAGTTCATATTATTGCACTCATTTCCCGAAACAAACACAACTAACACCCAATCCAAACACAACCATGACCGATGGTTAGCTCAAGATGTTTTCTTATCTGTTCAAACTTCTTTATTTTCAAAACATCAAATCGGTTCTTATCTGTTCAAACTTCTTTATTTTCAAAACATCAAATCGGGATGAAAAGTAGTCCCGATCGCAATGTTTTTTGTACATCAAAACATTGCTACTGTCGTAGTGCTTTACAATGGGGAATTTGTTTTTGCTAAATCGATTAAAAAAAAAAGGAATCCTTAAAAATAAATCAGGACAGTTTATTTTAGGGTGGCAATTTTGATGTACAGAAACAAAATTGCGTCCTGCTCGGTGGAGGCATGATGGTCATACATGCCTTTAACGCCGGCTGTGGGTGTGCAGTGCGCCCACTGTCCCCACCACGGAACGAGGGCGTGCATAACAATTTATTCACTCGTAAATTCATCTTTTGTGGTAAAAACCGCAAAATGGTTCCCCTTCTTGGGAAATTATAACGCATATTTTATGCATTTGTTCGAAAAACAAGTGAAGCTTGTGAATAGTGTAATTGTTATTTCGTAAGAAACAAACGAGATGAGAGAGACTATTCGAAATTGAAGTTTTTACTCCAGTAGTTTGTTCGGATGTTGTCTGTTTGTTTGTCTGTCCATCTGTCTGTTTGGCTACCTGTCTGTCTGTTTCGTCTTTGTATTGTCCTAAGCATGTTTATTTAGTTTAAATGTATTTTGTTATGTAAAGGCACCTGCTACAAGCTCCGTGGCTTATTTTGGGCCTTGCCTCCACGCGCTTCCCGCCAGTTTATTCTTTTCTGTCTTTTATATATTCATGTATGCATTACAATGGAGTTCTGTAGTATTGTAGAAATGTTTTGTGGAATAAATGAGAATTGAATTGAAAGCATCTGCGTATAAATCCACTGAACCATTTTTTTAAACACTGCTTTGAACTGAAAAACGTAAAAAAGAACTGCAAGACTCGCGTTCATGAAAGCGATAGTTGTTATAATTTCTACATTGCTCAGGAACTTTCAGTAAAAAGGGATTTGTAAGGGATTTTTTAATTCAGTTTTTCAAGTTATTTTTGGTACGGGGCACATTTAAAAATATGAAAATAGCACACGCGATGCGAATGCAAAATTACTGATTCGTCTTTGTATAACGCTTGAAATCGGGTAAGAATTGTATCAAGTTATAACAACTTTCTGTACTAGGATAACTAACGAAACTACTGAAATGTCCGTTGTCAAAACACTGCACCAAAAGAGCAGAGAGAAAACATTTCCTGACATAACGATACTGATGACGATTTGCACTTATTAATCAAGTCTGGCAGGTGCGGCTGTGAGCTGACATCAAAATGTGGAAGTGAGAAATCGGACTTCAGAGTCCTTGCTTCGGGGCCTGTGAAAAGTCACTTGAAATGTTCCACTCCTCGCGGTCCCTGCATGAGTTTAACCACTTCTGAAGGCTGTGTCCTCCGTTCGAATTTTTAGCAGAGTCAAATTTGGCAATTGGAAGGGTTTTGTGTCAGATTTGTGCAAGCATACTTTTATCCAGTTGTTTCATGTACCAAACATTACAAAACAGGCGAGAAAGACTCTGCTATAGGGTCGTTAACAATAATTGTCGAGAAAAAGTTTGAAATTAAATGCGGTTTGGAATACTAGGAGATTTTAAATCATTTCTGTGCTCGATTTTTGAATCCTTCATGTGGGTTTACAAAAGTACACAAAAATACTACACGGGAATAAAGTTTGGGATTTTTTCCAGACAGCTTTTAAATTTTATCGAAGTGTACGTGATTGGTCGCCTCCAAAAATGCCTATTTTGAGATAACCTAACCCAAGGCTATGACATTTATCCACTTATGTTTGGGTAACTGTATAGGACCACCCAAACCAAACAGTGCACTCCTATAAATGTGCCCACCATATCTCAAAAAGGCTAATGTTGCCTCTGGTGCCTTGCGCAATACACATTTTACTCATCAATGTGTTATTATTCGCTCGTGCTCGAGCGGCATGTTCCACCACCCGCCACAATAGTCATTAGATTATTACATGGGTGTACGAACCACCGTTCAGTATCATCTAGTGCCATTGAGCCAGTAATTTCAACAGAATAATAATCAATCACCGACGATGCAGGCCTGCAATGCTTCGTTTTTTTTTTGTTTTTTTTTGGTATTTTTTGCACAGAGCATGGGTTTTTGAAAGGGCAAGGGCACCAAGTCATTTTCTCCTTGGTAGAGGGCATCCTGTGAGGAATTTTTAAATTTCTACTAAAGCATTTCAAGGGCACAAAGGCAGTGACCAGGGGGGCATGTATGCAGGCAGTCGCTTTCTTTGCCTCCCGAAGTATCAGGCATGGTGATATCAACTGGGCCAATGACAGCGGCTGGGCATAATAATATTCCCCATAAGCAAGCACCCGAACCCGCTCTGAAATACACCGGGAGGCTAAACCATAAGGCAACGGAACCCCGTGACCCCGTGAAACGTAACCCGGTGTGACATGCTTTCGATCTTGACCTTAAAAATAGACACCGTTAGAAAAACTCATACCGTATAGAACGAATGGTTTTTGAAGTTTAAAGGCACTGGACACTATTGGTTATTACTCAAAATAGTTGTTAGCATAATAAACTACTTGGTAACGAGCTATGGAGAGCTGTTAATATAATAGTTTAACACATTGTGAGAAACGGCTCCATCTGAAGTAACGTAGTTTTTGAGAAAGAGGTGATTTTCTAACTCAAGACTTTAGGCCTGAAGCTTTGTTGTTAATGAGCATCCGAGAGCACACAAAATGTTTGCAACAAGGGTGTTTTTTTCTGACACCATTTTCTTCCAACTTCAATGACCAATTGAGCAAAACAAAATCACAAATTATTGTGATTTTATGCATAATGTTGGGACACACCAAGTGAGCATACTGGTCTTTGACAATTTAACAAAGGTGTCCAGTGCCTTTAAAAGGAAATTTCTACCACAATGACATCTGGTAAAATTAACGAATGTTCAACGTTATTTCATGTTCAAATGCGATATGAGCACGGTAAACCTTTATCATAATGATAGCTCGTAATGTAGAGACTGTGCGGGAGATGGTACTTTCAGCGCGCCGGGTAACACCTGTTGAAATATCAAGTCATATTTTGAAGAAAGTAATTAATTGATTTGAAAATCCCATTCGTCATTTTCACCGACTTGTCATGTCTTCAAAATACATTGATAGTTTTAAACTCTATGGAACGCTTTCGACATTATTAGGTTTCAATACTATAGTTTCACAATTCGCAAATGTTGGAAATGCAGTTTGTAAATAACGAGATGAAAACATACATAACTTAAAGACAGGTGGTTTCCCCCTGACATTCCTTTTTTGTTTTAACTGTGTTCTTGCAATCTTTGAATTATTGAGGAGATTTCGGGGTGGGCGTGGTTTTCCCTGTTTCAGTAGAAAAAGTGTGGGCAGGGCGGGGTTCATTCGGCCACGACAACACGGTTTACCCCTCCCTTGAATCTCAACGGCTTTAAACAAATATTGACGAAGGATAATGAAAACTAACACTATTCAAGGTCAACAAGCTTGTCATGTAAATGAAAATGTAAACGACGGTATACTTCCTGCTTCAGCGCGCTGTTGCAAACGAATAGAAAAACCACACGATGAGAACAATTTAAATACATTGCCGGGTGCGGAGGGGGAAATGAAATCTGTTGAACAGTATATTCCACCCATAATGGATGGATCGACAATTCAATTTGATGGGGTTCGATTCGTTTTGCAAATATTAGACAGTTCTTGTAAATCAGTAAAATCAGTGTAATACATTATAGAAACAGGTTCATGTTACGCACATTCACTATCTACTCCGAATATTCACAAAACATTAATAGACTTTTTCGATTACAGTAATTGTTCTCGACATTAGCCCGGTAAGAATCATTGCATAATCCTTGAAGAAAAAAAAAACAAGAAAAAAAAAACAGACTCTCGTTGTTTCTACTCAAACGTGGTCGCCGAGTATCTGAAAAGTGACTGCTCAAAAAGGTATAACACCATCGGGAGGTTCTGCAAACGAATCTACCGCATAATTTGGTAACGACAACTCATTCCCGGAAATCACATCAAAATTTGCTGCTCTTGATACTTTCACGGTGATTTTCCATCGTTGCGCAACGAATTAAGTCAGTGCAATCATTGCAGCAAAGGGCAATGAAAGCAGCACTTTGGAGTAATGTTTTGAATTCATATGATTGCAAATTGTTCATTGCACTATGTTTGAAAATGAACACAGCAACAAGAAACTACATCTTTGGTGAGCGGCAGTTTGGTGATTTTTTATTATTATTTGAAAGCACAACTTCCCTTTAGCAGGTCGTAAATAATACACATTGGCAGGACCCCAAGAACTTTGAATAAGACCACATGCCTCAATCTTCGGAAATGATGACATCTCTTAATGTTATTGATCCCGCGCTTGAAGGATTTCTCAGATTTATGAATGTAGTTGTTTTGATAGAATAAAGTAATAAAACTTGAATATTAATAAAGAAGTTCAACTTTTCACAGTATGGATTCGGAGGGCACCGTATAATTGAACATTATTCTGAGAAAGATTTAAAACTGTAAAAATATTCACTTGAAACAAAATGTTTGCTCATTTCGAAGAGCACATTTACATATGGATTGGCAGTTACCCCCCCCCCCCCTACCCGGCACAACTATTGTATTACTGAATGTAATTCTTATAGTCAGGAAATTCTCTAATAATGAAACCAACTTTGATCCAAATCGGTGTAAGGGGAATTCGCTAAATTTGTAAATTTGCCTCAACATTTATAAAGTTAAACTTTGTATGTAGAAGAGTTTGCGGTAACACCATGTAATAACAAACTCTAAATGAGTTACATGGTGTTACCGCAAACTCTTCTATTATCTTATTTCCACCATGCAAAGTTTCAAATCCTACTTAAACTTTGTACCGATCCTTCAGTCGTGTGACATTCTGGGCAGTTGCCATGGTGACGATTTAGTGCAGAGTGGTCCCATATAATAGAACAAGGATCAAGTTAAAAACAGAAACGGATCTCAGCTTTATTGCTTTGGGCATTTACATCCTCTTGATTTTTTTTCATGGTGTACTAAGTCCATTTTTTACTCTGAATTGTATCAGTTGTTGTTTTTGCTATAGACCTAAAAGGAGAGTAGAAAGTTTATTGTCTATAAAGAGCTTATACCCTTTTTTCGGTAAAAAAAAAATGTATTCGGTGTACTTTGCCCTCTTGTTTATGTATGGGTTTTATACATATGTTATTAATAAATCATTTCATTTCAACTAAGTTCAATCCGGGCTTTGTAAAGTCGTCGAATTCAGTACGACACGTTCCATGCAAACTGAGAACATAATGGTTACTCATCGCACCCCCCCCCCCCCCAACGAATGTGTGTGTTATTTTCTCTGGATCTATTCGCGTTCTGGTGAAATAATAACGACAATGGTTATTTATTTGTATTTTACTTCTATAAAGATGAATCATAACGTTTCTCTCAATGCCCAAGTATAATCATAACCCATTGGGGTTCTGCCATGTCCGGCTCCTTATTGTGATTACCAATTGCAGCTTGATTGCCAGATGAGTTTCTTAACAAAAAAAAATGTTTATAATAATCCTGAAATACCTTCCTTATTTTGTCACTTTCAGCATCACTATTTCATCACGAACGGTTTGCTCGTGTTTATATTACACTGTTTTTATAAACTATCACTCGTTGTAACCGAAACGAAAACGGGCTTTTCCTCGCTTGACAAAAACTTCCCGATTATTTGATAGCTTTCAACTACTACGATGGGAACCTTGCCTTCGTTGGCAATGTGATCTTTGTATTTTTGATTGACAAAGCCGACTTTTTAAAAACCAGTTCTATCCGAATGACCTTTGTAACTCGCAATTTCGATAAAGCCAAGTTACAAAAGCAAACACCCAAACAAAAGTGACGAAACGAACCTTGTTGGTAACACCGGATTGATCAGGCAATTAAATCAGTAAACAAGCAATAAGTTCAACCCGTAGAATTCACGGGTCAATCAATACTCATTGAACGAGACTAAATCCACAAAAACACTCGTTTAAATAAGTAACGAAAACAGACTTCTATAGGGAATTGTCACACGGGGCAACCTCGTACAGGCAACTTGGAGGCAACCAACTAGACTGTGAGTGCATAATGGCTGGACCACTTTAGCACATTATTTTTCCCCCCTTTTTCAAACATTGTTTTACGATTCCAAAGAAAAACAATGTGAAGATTAAAATATGAATGTATTTACTTCTTTAAGAAACTGGTTGGATGTAAATTGCCTCACGTGATATAGTTATGAAACTTCACACTCAAACCTACCTGGAGGCAACTTGGAGGCAAATATTTAACTAGGGTTCAGGCTATAAGGACCACAGCATATTTTTTTTCTCAAAACATTGTCTTACCATGGAGGGTCTTACGATTCCCAAGGAATATGTGGACATTCAAATACGAATGTGTTTTCTTCTTGAGAAACTGGTTGTCTGTAAATTGCCTCGTGTGGCATGGCCTCCAAACTGGAAACACTCAAACTTTGAGAGTTTTTTTTTAAAAGAATTGTTGGGCTCATTTTTTTTCCCCGCCCAGCAGTTGCCAGCGCGAATTGAGACAGATCTCGGCCCGTGTGTCAGTTCTAATGTCAGTTACTCCGTTACGACGGTTGACTTCGAGCTGCGTCCACCCGGAGCAAAGTGATTCACCCGCTAAGGTGGGCCGTAGGGATCCCGGGGTTATATTAATGTACACGGGGGCCCGCACGCTAGCTGCTGATCAAATGCACAAGCTATTGACTGGAATTCGCGTCACGTGATCACCAAACGCCATTCATTTCCCTCCTCATACCCATATCCACGGATGGTGAACGTATGGTGGATGTGTTTTTTGCAGCCCGCCTACGTGTGTGTTGTGAAAACCGTGGGTAACGAGCTCTCTGTATATACAGCCACAGTGCATCAACGGCCTTGTATGTGGTGCAGTTGTACGCTGTACATAAGGAGTATACAATTCACGCAGGATTCATCGCGACGACGTCTAAAAACTCATCTGTTTTTCAGCGCTTTTGTGGAATTCAGCCGCGGAGACCATAGGATTTAAGGTAAAACATGATGTATGGTTTATATGCTACTCGATTTCGTAAGGGTTTGATGTGGTGTGGTCCGCAAGGGGTTTAATAGTGACGACAACTGGTGACACTCTTCCGGGGAAATTGGAGAGTTGTGAGATTCAAGATGGCGAATTACTGAATCGGGGAATGATTTATCGCGCTGTGCGACATTCATTCAAGTTTCGTTGAAAACGCTGTTTTCCGGTCTTGCTTGACCCGTGAAAAAACAGAGAGCAAATCCTGTATTCGTTATGAAACGAAATGGAGCCTTATTGGAGTGTGACGTGCCATATGGAAGGCATTCTGGCGAGTTTCTGTGGGTGACATTTTACCGAATTTCGACAGCTTTTGGAATCATACGTTGGGGGATTGGTGAAGATACGTGCGAAATCTAAATTGGTGTGTGATGGTAGTTGTGTTGCATACGGCTTTAATTTCAGAAGTTTTGTGGATTTTGGCACAAATTCTTGCTTCATTTATGTCTCTCTTTTTGCATGAAATCGTTTCATTTTGATTTTCCTATTTTTGAACGAATTCGATTGCGGTGTTCGTTCGGGATGTCACACCACAGAGAAATTTTACCAGATAAAATATATTTTCGTAAAAATTAACGTTAATTTTGCGGCTTTTTACGCAATATTTTGTCGAAAAAATTATATGGTCACTTACCTCCGATATTCGAGAGGCAAATACTTGAAAAATATTCTTGAAATTACGATCGGTCAAGAAATTATGAACTTATTCCGTAGATGTCACGTTTTGAAATCGTCGAGTTGAACGGCACTATGTTGAGGAGGAGTCGACCTTAGCAAAATTATGCACGCCGCGGGTTATGCTTTCAGGAAGAAAATCTTGTTTATTTCGAACACTGATTGTTTTCAAATTAACTCTGGGGTTTGGTTGGCGTTTTTATAGTTTTTTTAAACGAATTATTGGGTGTTTTTAGGCGATTCTGCCAAATTAAGCAGTGATTCCAGCTTGGTTCATTTGTTACACATCTGCCTAATGGAGCTTTTTATTTGTCTGTATCGGTTTACAGTCGTCCTCCTCGTTGGATCATATTAATAAGGAAATCCTTAATGACGAGACTCATTGTTTTCAAACTAGTTTTTTTTTTTTTTTTTTTTTTTGCAACAGTTTTTGTACGAATTGTGTAATGTGGTCGGGCGATTCTACCTCCGATGAGTAGGGATTCTAGCTCGATTAATAAAAAGCCTTTATGAAGCTTCTTAAATTGTGTTGTCCATCTCAGTTTACTGCCTGAGCAGATCTCCTGCTATCGGCGTTGAGGACATTTAGGGCAGGGCAGGACTAATTTTTATTAAGGCTTAAATTGAGACTTATTTGCAGAGTCGCATTAAACGAACTTCGTTTCTACCGTTTCTCTAATATCTTTTAGGCCTAAAGTAGTTTTAATCGTGCAAATAAAACTACGAAAACGTAACTTAATAACAAGCATATAAATAGGCTTCTATTACAAATGTAAAATGAGAATACCGAAAGGAAACATCTGACCTTTTCAGAATTTCAATGAATTTGCATTAACAACAATTATATTGAGAGCTGTGACATTAGTACATCATTTTTAAAATCAATTTGGAGTAGGCCTATGCCTTGAAGAGAACATTTTGGTTAATTTGAAACTTTATATCAAATAAATCCTGTGTAAACACTGATTACTCGTGTTAAAGCTATAGTGGTGAGTGTTTTTGTGTAAGCAATTTCGTTTCCGTGTTTGGTTTGGCTGTGAGCGTTACTGTCGGACACGTCTAATCAGGCGTGTTTGATCAGTGTTGCACATTCACGCGACTTATCAACTGGCCATCGAGAGATAAACAACCGTTAGCCGAGAAAGTTGTTCATCCAGAAGTTTGGTTGTCGTTCCTATTATATGAACCCGTTTGAGACGGGGCCGGCCAACAATGCTGTGAATCACTGTTTCCAAGACAGAAAAGGGTGACGAACACAGTGTCGGGGAACACAAGGTCTTTTGATTTAGTAGTTGAGGGTGTAGAGAATCACACCCGCGAATCTATGGGATTATTATGCCAGGGCAAAACAATCGATGTGTGGTTGAAGTTTCCATGCGTCACGGAGTGTTAGAGAAAAGTAAAGCTGCGGGGAGGTGTCTTGTCTTTACTCAACAATGTTAAAAAGTTTTTTTGGAATCTATCTCGTCTCAAATCTTCACTGTGCCTCTTTTAATGTACTGTATAATTTCATTTGGCTCACAATTGTACATGTCTCTTTTAGTAATTAAACAGTACAATACACTTAACTGTACAATTTCTTTCTTTCTTTTCTTCAATAATACTTATCATGGTCCCCGAGATGGAAGACAGATCTTCATTGTTTTAGTCTCTTCTCCCTCAGGCTTGATGCTTCACGGAGGCAACCACGGCGATTGCCTCCATGCCCCATGCCCCCTGATAATTGCATTGCTTGAAATGTATGCCCCATTAGAAGTTTACAATTTCCCCAAAGGAGAAAATGCCTTGGTGCCATTGCCCTTTCAAATTCGAAGCATATAGGCACAGGCATGTAAATCTTAACTTTGCCTTTTGAATGTTATAAGTTGTAACATTTCTTTATAGGCTTACAATTTTACATTACTATCTCTTAGTGATTTACTGAACAACTACAATACTCTTTCTGCATGTTAATGTTATTGTTTTTTTTTTTTAAATAATACTTATATTATGGTCCCCAAAACGGAAGACAGATCTTCTATGCTTCAGTCTATATCCACTCCCTTGTAAAATAAATAAACAAGAATGTGTATACCCCCTGGAAATTTGATCAGTTGGGTTTGTGCTCAGCCATGAAAGGGGAACGGGGAGTCTCTTTTGACAGTCCCGGTGGGGCTAGCGTGTTACAAGAAAGAGCAGACACCGCACGTTTCATGTGGTGCAGAGGTTCGTCGAGCGTAATCAAATTCATGATTATAAATTTGTCGCATTATAATTTTTGTCCATACACGCATCAATTTTGATGTTGTTATTATTATAGGGGTTTATTTTTGCATATACGTGGATGTTATTACAGTGTGGTTATAAGGCTCGATGTAGATGTGTGTGTTGTCTTCAAATATATCTTCTTCCGGAAGTATTAACATGAATAACTCTATAATTTATTCAGTGAAGTAAGATCGCTGTCTTCAGAAGAGTCCAATCTTTACAAAGCGTTAAGATTCATGAAGTAAAACTGGAAAATGTTCATTAGATTGTATCCATTACCATAGCCTTACGACCGTTGTATTGTTATTAAGAAACAATTATTTGCAGCCAAGATGGCAAGTATTTGTGTAGAAGCCAACACTTTTTTGATGGGCATGTTTGTCCATGAACAGGAAATGTGCATTCCTTTCGATTTAGCGCGATGCCATCATAAACGGACCACTTCTCACGCTCCAAATGTAAACAACCAGAAAGACATTTAGGAAGGATGAAGCTGGGGTATGACATCCATCGACTTCAGTTAAACTTAAGACATGACAATAATGTTAGATGAAACAAGGTCGGACGGTCCGTCTTCACAGAAACACCCATTAACTTCCAAGATTGACCAATATTCTATAGATAACGCGGCATGGGTTTTCAAGACATGTCGTATACCGCATTGCCAAGTTTTAGAGCGATTAAGCTGCTGTGATCTTGACATTTATATCCCCTTGTGTAAATGCCGAGTTCCATGGACAGGAAGATCATCAAACAAACAAACAACCAAACAAACAAACTAAAAAACGTTGCACGAACTCGTCGAACCAGCCATCTAACCCCTTTACACCCCTCAACCACGGTGCAAGGAAACATTCCACATTATGCCGAAACCAGAGTATAAAAGCTAAAGCTGTACCGATCTTGGTACATCTTATGTCGTATCTCGCCTTCCCCACATGCCATCTACAGAACCCGTCGAACCAGCTCTGCAACTGCAACCCCTGAACCACGTCGGGAAGAGACTTCCCAATGCCAAAACCATAACGCCTTAACCTAATACAGATCTTCTTACAATAAACGAATTCCCCTCTCGACACCTGAGCGATCTTCCATACACTACATATCTTCCTGTTTTCCCAACAGTCTGGTTCAGCTATAGTCTGGTTTCAGCCTCGTAGGATGCATGTTGACACATCTTGGGGTGAAGATGATCATTTAATCCCACTTTAACCCTCTCTGACAATAGAGTGCATATAGCGGCTCACTGTGAGCGTGCATCTTAATTCTCCCCTCGTAACAGAGGGCACACTTCGGGGACAAGGAGGTCATTCAGAACTACCAATGTTTACCACCCCCCCCCCCCCCCCCCACACCCCGGAATTGTGAACGGTTGGGCCAACATGACAGTCGACTGGTTTTTATTTTTTTACAAATGAAAATATCTATTGACAAACGGAAAAAAGGAAAAAAATACACAGTAGGACAAGCACATAAAATTTCATTCAAAGCCGTTGAAAACTACTGATGCATAGAGACCGTTGGTGCGGTATAATATCTAGTTTATTTTATTTTTAGACATTACTTTGTTCTTCAGGAAACTATTTGCCATTTAGCTAAAATACTGCAACTAGTAATGGTATTGACTTGAGAGGAATGGAGTTACATTAATTAATTGAATACTATAACACAATCAATATCCAATTAACCAAACACCCTAAGGCTATTTCATATGCAAACTAAAAACATTTCGACGTACACAAATACTTATTGGTACGGTAACCGTACATAATTATTCCAACTGAGAGTGCATTTACCCAAATTGAACCATTACAAATTATGTATTTAAATTTGAGTTCGGACAGATTTGTTACATCACACGCAGCTTTGTTCAAAGTTGTCATTAAATATCATCCAAACATCATCTAGTGCATTTGGTTAAACTATGTTTTAGCAACTCGGATGCCATGAACCAATATATATGATTTTAAGGCAAAGTATAACTTCGGTTGTTGGAACAGTTCTGTTGTTTTAATCCTGTTTATGTAGGTAGATGGGAAATACTGTGAAACTTTCATTTCAAAAGGTGGTGGCGTTTTTGAAATATTATTATTACTGAATAACAATCTGTGGCGGTTGTGTCCATTATGCGTAAAGAACAATCCGTAATTGGAATACATATCAGAGAAAGAAACGTTTCATTCAAAAACGTTTCTCCGGATTGAATGAATCCTTCTCTTTAAGACCATATTATTCCTTTGAAGCTGCAGTGCTTCTTACCAAGAAACAAGTTTTAATGGTCATTCATATTATTTGGAGTTATTACCGAAGGTGTACCCTCCCTTTAAGGAGTGGGGGGGGGGGGGGTGATGAAAACTAATCGGAAGTTAGGTTAAGATATGAACACAAATGCCAAAATTCAAACCTAAATATTGTTTACTCAGTTGTGCCCGCAGGAACTACAAGAAGTTTCAAATTTCACAATTCAAAGCCTCAAAACCTATATCACAAGTGAGAAAGGCACAAACAGCAGGATGCCGGTCACGGCTCCGGACTCTGGTCAAAGGAGAGAAGAAATTGCAGTTGCCCTTTACCATAAAGTGAAGAGAGAGGAAAATGACAGACATCGCTTTAATTTGTCTCAGTTTGTATTGATTCAGAAAGAGCTGTGAGCCTCGTGAGCAGTTACAGAAATAAATGTCTCACGCGTTTGACGTCACAACGTCATTATTTATGTGCTATTCTATCAGTTTGTGGTTTGTTTTCTTCAGCTGAGGGAAGAAAACAATTGTGGAAAACAATGGTGTAAGTAAACCATCTCCTTGTGACAATTACGTACGCTAGTGCCTCGTTCTTACGTAAATTAATCACGCGAACTATTACTATTTTGTTTTTCGAAAGATCGCCGTTGCGATGCGT
Source organism: Asterias amurensis (assembly GCF_032118995.1). Taxonomy (NCBI): domain Eukaryota; kingdom Metazoa; phylum Echinodermata; class Asteroidea; order Forcipulatida; family Asteriidae; genus Asterias; species Asterias amurensis. The sequence goes on from NC_092663.1 coordinate 13,976,194, forward strand.
GATTAATAACCCGTATGATAGACATGTGTTACATGCACTGGATACTATTGGTACTTATCATAAACAATTACTTGGTAACGAGTAATGGAGTAGTGGATGACAGTGTAACACAATTTGAGAAACGGCTTCGTCTGAACGTAGTTTTAGAGAGAGTGGTAATTTCTACTCAAACAATTAAAGACTTCAGCTGAAGCCTTTTATTATGCATCTGAAACTCACGAAGTAAAGCAACAAGGGTGTTTTTTCATTATTCTCTTGCAAACTCGATGATCAGTTGAGCCCAAATGTTCACAGGATTGTTTTGTTTTATGCATAATGTTGGAATACACCAAGCGAGCTGGTCTTTGACAATTACCAAACGTGGCCAGTGCCTTAGTCCGTTTACACTACTGTTTTATAATTGTTTCCATGATGATGCTCATAAGACACTATTTCACAAAACAGCCGTTATTTCTGACACTGCTCTGGAGTCCTTTAGTCGATGGAACTGGCGTGCCCTGGCAACCCCAAAACCCCGTTTATAGTGGCTAACCGAGCGAGACGCTGGGTGGACGGTCGTGGGGGAGAACGCGTATATTCCTCGCCTACGTTCTCCGCAAGATCAGCCTGCCCACGGGGCAAACCGTTGATCGACGGGGACAACCATAGTAATCACGCCAGCGCTCTAATCCCACTCCAACTTGGCCTTGAAGGCTCAAAGACACATTATATGAATTACTGAGGGCACTAAATTATACCCTGTAACTCGTCTTATTTATCATCACTTAAATAATCATTAGGGGAAGGCACCTGTTTTATTATCGGCTCCAGTAAGTACGCCTGCTGGAATGAGGTAATTACCATGGATTATCCCTTTTTCAAGTGTTACAAGAGTAGAAAAAACATGTTTTCATTTTGTAATGTGCCCAATTCCTTGACAGGACACCCATGTTCTGATCGTTGAAAGACAGTTACTTTCCCAGGTGTCGGGCAAATAATGATAGCTTGAATTGTGAATACTGCATTGCCCGCCAGTCGGCTTAATGGGCAGATTTTTCTAGCTGAGCTTCAGAATTTGGACCAGGGTATTTTGTTCAAATGAACTAACTCACAGGCAACAGTTAAAACAATGAGCTTTTAAAAATGTTACACGTTTTACCGATTGACTGGTCATATCGTGTACTAAATGACGTCGGTATTGTCTGATGGTCTTTGTTCAGGAGGAATTTGTTTTAATTCAAATCAATAACTTCTGCTCTAGACGGAAATAATCAAACAGTTTAAATTAATAACTTCTGCTAGTCGAGAAGGGCTTGCCTGGTTTTGTTATCAATCCTGCATGCCTTTTTAATGGAAGCCTTGTGACTTCCGTTAGTGCTGCCCCTGCTGCATCTTTGCGAGTAGATTGAACCTCCTCCGCTAAACCACATCCTTTTGTGCCAACCCACCTACTTACAGTTTATCTTGCCACAATAAAAAAATACTCACTAAAATAAAAATAACAAATGTATCGCATCTCTCTTTAAAGACACTGCATGGACACTATTGGTAATTGTCAAAGACCAGTCTTCTCACTTGGTGTATCTCAACATATGCAAACCTGTGAACATTTGGACTCAATATTGGTCGTCGAAGTTGCGAGATAATAATGGATAAAAAAAAAACATTGTCACACGATTTTGTGTGCTTTCAGATGCTTGATTTCGAGACCTCAAATTCTAAAACTGAGGTCTCGAAATCAAATTCGCGTAAAATTACTTCTTTCTCGAAAACTACGTCACTTCAGGGAGCCGTTTCTCACAATGTTTATACTATCAACCTTTCCCCATTACTTGTTACCAATTAGTGAGGTTTTATGCTAATAATTATTTTGAGTAATTACCAATAGTGTAAGGTCCACTGCTTTTAAAATGTGATTATGGTCTATAGTAGGCCTATTTACCCCTTGTGTGAAGTGTATTTTCCTCCACAGACAATTTCAGTTTGTAACCACACCCTGGAGTATACACACACCCCACTATACCCGCCCAACCCACCCACCAACCACAATTCACAACAGCAGAATGATTGCCTGACCAACCAACGTTGAATAGCACGCGTTTTTGAGATAGTCAACGTCCCGCCTCGTGTGTATTTGAATGAAACCAACGGTCCATTTAAATTGTAAGTTTTGTTTTATTCATCACTTGGCAATTGAAGTTTACGCCACGAAGAAAAAAACGCAGGGAGAAGCAATAGGCGTGGGAACTTGTTGAAAGACGAACGCGTGTGGCCGACTGTTCGAGCACGTGTTTAGGCAAACTGTATCCTTTTGGTTGTATTGTATATCATGAACGGTTGAACCGTATGTTGGTTTGTGGTGATTGAAATGCCGCATTTATAGCCAAGATTAAAGATTTTCAAATTATTGTTTATCTACAAAAACATGAAATTCATTAACGAAAAAATAAATCTAGATCTCTTTAGGAATGTAACTAACTCTTGGCTTTCCAATTTTTTAGATTGGGTTCAAATTAGTTCAATATCGGGTCAAGAAGTCGTATAGAATCCGAGCTAAAAATCCCATCTTTAAACCGAATTCCAGGTCAGCATGACCCTAAATAGGTCAGGTCCTCACCTGCTGGTTCTCAAAATCTGCGTCAGTTCTGACCTGGGGTTTACAAAGTGTATGTTGTCACAACATTATACTTACGATCAGCAGTGTACATGTACATCCCTTTTATAAGTTTCATTTCAAGAGACGTGCAGAAAGCTACGACGTGCCCATTCAAACAGACAGTGTCAAATATCATAGTCGGTTATATCCATCCATGCTCATATTTAGTTTCGACAATTCACTGATGAACATAAAGATGTTCCAAGTCTTCGGAATTATTTCCGTCGTCTGTGTGTAGATCATGTGTCCTGTGACGTGACCTGTGACGTCAAATTTTAATAAACGTCATCGAATTTATTTAAACGATGCCTTGTTAATTTCCACGTTTTCATTTTTATTATTATTTGATTGCTCACTCATATTTTCGGCAATGTTTTACCAAAATACCGAAGCGTTTTAGGCCTTACCCTAAACAATGTGAAGTTAAGGCGTCGCAGACTTTGAGTGTAACACTCTTTATATTTTATCTTAATACACAGGATGCATATAAGCTGAAACACAAGTTTGTCAGCAGCCTTTTTCATATCATCCACAAACCCGGACCTGGGAATATGATGAAAACAAGCAAAAAAGTGTGGTCATCTCATTATTCATGAACCCGGGGTTACTTGGGAAACAGACTGGCCCCTTTTGTGTAACGATTACCACTGCTATGATGATGATGATAATAGCACACATGGAATACAACCAAAGATCGTTGCCGTATCATAAACCTACATCATTGTGAAGTGCATACGAATAATTTACGAGCGCTTGGTAGTATTGCTTGAGTGTATATCATAACAGTCATAGCCTGTAACTCATCATTAGGCGTGTTTATTGACACGGAGGCTCAACTGAAGGTGAACTTTTCAGGCTGGATCGGCCCAAGTGTACTCGCGTTACTTTTTAATCATCTCGTATGTCTCACGTTACATTCACTGTGGTAGTTTTTATCGGCATTTGTACACTACAAAAGAATTAAGATGCTGAAGACAGTTATAGCACTGTATTCGAAACGTCGATACCCCTTTCTCTTTCATGATTTCATTAATGTCGATAGTTCCCATTTAACGTCACACAGTTAAAGTCTCCGAACTTTTCGGGCAAATTGATGAGTGAACTCAAAACTTGTGTGCGTATTTATTATACGGATTGCAGAGTTCAGTACATGATGGGTCGGTGATCTTCTTTCATTTCATTTCATTTCATTTATTCCGGTTGCAAAGCCAAAGTCTCTCAGTAAAGCAAACTCAATCACTCAACTACAGCCAAGAACCCAATGATGGAGAGAAGACAACGAAGGAAGTTTCAGTTTTAGTTAGATGTGGAAGGAAAACTCCAGGCAATTACCCAAGGGAAAGCCCACGCAGTCGGGTATAGAGACTGAAAACCCAATCAACATAGTTCCTACCCCTAGGGGGATTCGAACCGGGGTCCAATAGGTGGAAGGCGAATAAAGCTTATCACGAACACCCAAAACCAGCAAACTTCTTCTTAGCTGAACAGACAAGTTTGAGTGCTTAAAAAAGCTTAAAGCCCAACCTCAAAGTGGTTTGTAAAGATGTTGTCTACCATTAGGAGGTATCCATACACTGGTTATTCATGGAACTAAACTAGGCCTACCACCTACTTCCTAAAAGAAGTTGCACGCATGGCATTGCTTGTCACTTTCAGCCATTTTCCTCTTTTATCGTGTTGGTTTTGATGTTTTCAGGGTTTATATTGACTTGTATTTTGTAAACCACCTTGTTGCAGCATTGACCCCGTTACGGTACAGTTAAATTGTTTAACACACCGTTTTGGGCTTCACTGGCTCGTGTCAAAATCTATATTGAAGCCATTCCTTCGGTTTGAAATAGCAACATTTTGTGCCATTATGTTCATGTAATACGTGGACATTGATGCATTGATTTGAAATATGATTAATGTTTTTTAGGTTTTTGGTTGGCCTGATGGTGTCATAAAGAAGGCATATTACTGTTCAGTGGAATCGAGGTGTCCCAGCGTATTGTCAATGTTTGCCATTCCGGCGTCTTTACTTATAAATTAACAATACAAAATATCGAACACGCGTAGTCCAGGTTAAAACAAAACCCAGCCCCTGGTTATAACAAATAAAGATGCTTCCGCCCCAGGTTAATCCATCTTCCTTGGTGTCAGTGCTTTGTATAATCTGTGTCTAGTACCCCATGTTTGCATTATGGACATTCCATGTATAACAGTCATTAGAACCAGCTTTATGCGTTGAATCCTTACGTTATTATGCCCACACTAATGAATAGTGGTGGAAAAGCTACATCGTGATGATGTCGTAGCCCAAGGGAGACATTAAAGGCACATGCAGTGTAATTTTCCTGATTATACGGAAGACTGACCACGCACTGCCGACTCAAATAAAATTGACAAATTCCAAGTTATCAGCAATTTGCTCATAGCTAGATGTCCATAACAAAAATTTAATGATGCTACTTTGTTTTCCCCGTATCAGAAGTAAGGGTCCAACAAGGAATCATGGTGAAAACAAACCCTATGCAAACCGCACTTATAATTACTACCAGAAATAAACATGATGGCCTTATTAGCCAAATGGTTGCTTTGTTCACACAATTTAAGAACCAAATCCGGGGTAGTACAGTTAATCACGATCATAATAAGCTAAAGTAGTAGTCCCATTCTATTTTCTATACCACCCGGTCGGGTAATAGTTTAAAGAGCAGGACAGTTCTTTTCACAACTGAGAAGTCCCCCGAAGCCCTAAACATCTACTCCGCGGTACTAGAATAAAGCAAGACAGTTCTCTAAGAACAAACTCTACCCGGCAAGTAGATACACACATGGTGTTACCACAAACCAAATATATTGATACCTCACCATGCCTCAACTCCTATATTAACACAATTTGTTAATACTTTGTTCACACCAACTGAAGATATACATGTACAATTACAGAGTATAATTTGCAAGGTGCATACATTACAAGTTTCCAGGTTAAATACACATTTCATGAATTTGATACTTATGTTGAACAGAAAATAATATCATATTAATGTATACATCCTGTCAGTATACAGGCATGGAGGATAAATTATTTTTCCTCCGCGGTATAGGGAAAGAAAAACGCTCAAAAAATTACAAACGAACAGTGATGTCACGTTTATTTGTACGTGAAGCGTGACGTCACTATTCATAACATTTATCTGTGTGGTATTTTTCGTCTTCTTCAGTTTATGATGAAAACAGGATGTTTGAAATGTATATTTTATTTTGTATCACGGATGATAGAGATAGCTTTACAATTCACTGAACACATGTTACCGGATCTTAGCACAGTATCGAGTGTGTGCCGTTAGAACTAGCGATTTAATGCGCAACAACAGCATGGGTGCTTCAAACGCAAAATGTATATATATTTGTTTCAATGGCCTACTGAAGTCTGTCTTATTCGCTAATTGAGAAAACATAATTAGTTGTTGCCGAAATTGATTACCAACCGATGGTATACTACTATAAAAGCCCGACGTTTCTACCCTTGGGAAGTCTTTCTTGAAGGCTTAATAATAGCTTTTTGTTCCTGCTCCCAAATTAGATAATATTTTGTGCTGCTGTATTCTCATTGTTGAATAGCCACACCCCTCCCAGGGACCGTTGTATTCCTTCCATTGTACGTCCAATGCCCCTTTTAACTGCGTTCAAATCCCTACTCACGTCTGTGTACACTTGACTGATTCTGTAAACACATAGTGTTTGTGTAGTGTCATATACATTGAGAAAGATATAGCCTGTATCCGAATTGACGGCTGCAGCTACGGCTACGGCTGTTGCTAAGGGTGTTTCTAAGGACGTCCTATACATCAAAACGCACGATGACGCGGAAGTATAGCCGTACTAGCCGTAGCTGGAAGCTTTCCAACCACCACTGATAATAGACACCTTCGGTTTTAATCACGTAAACAACGTTAGGATTTTTGATTAAGCACTCGATTTTGTCTTTGTGCCCTTAGTCACACCACCACGGAGCTACCTTCGAGCACGATGGGAGAGCGACCACCCCGCCCGAAAATGGCTGATGTAAACCCACTGATTGTCTGCATCCTATGCGGTGGATACTACGTAGACGCAACCACCATTATTGAATGCATGCACAGTTGTAAGTTTTGCTTTTTTCTTTGAAATATCCCAATTGCTTTGTTTCAAATATAAAATAATATTTAGCTTGTGAAATAATATGTTTCAAATAAATTTAAATATATACTGTTTTATTCATGATAAACCGAATTTTGTTTCCAATGAATTTAGTTTTTGTATTTTTGATCAAATCAACGATGAAGGACTTATAAAATGTAAGGGTTCACGTTCTTTCCAAACCTTAAGACATCTTTCTTCTAGCAAATAATACCGTCAGGTCGCATAATATAAAAAAAATCACTTTACCTGATACAATGCGTCGGGGTTGTTGTTTGATTAATTTAGTTTTGTTTAATTTTATTTGTAAATACCTAACGAATTTACAGCTGCGATTTGACAGAATATTAATTGATAGATTTTTTTGTTGGACACTCTCCATCGTAAGCGCTGAAGTCAAAGTATAGTTCGGCCACCCACAAATAAAACAAACCTACTCACAGGCCCGTATGCTTCGTTTTGGAAAGGGTAATGGAACCAAGGCATTTTCTCCTTGGTAAAGGGCATCCTATGAGGAAATTGTACATTTCTACTGGAGCATTTTAAGTGCACCAAGGCAATGACCTGGGGCAAGTATCGGACCTGTATCTGGGAATATAATATACAGTATCGACTCCTCACAGTCCGTGCATGGTCCGTTTTTTTTTCAATAATAACGCCGTGTGGAAAGCAGGTTATCGGGTATCACTTTCAAAAGAAGATGCCCTTCCTACGTCGGGGTAGGCCTTCAATTATATCCTGTGGTTTAGACGTCTACGTATGGTTGTTTCGATTGTAACTATATATGACTAGTATTTTATGATGACTTTATTTTATTGTGTTGTTTTCTAAGGGCGGACTTTTATGTTCAATAGAAGACTTACTGTGAAGGGCACTTTCTCACTAAAGTTCCCTTAGTGTGACTATTTTAGTGACATTGTATTCAAATGCAATTATTTTTTATTAAAGCAACTTATTTTGAAGGCAGTGGACACTATTGATAATTACTCAAAATAATTATCATCATAAAACCTTTCTTTGTTACGAGTAAAGGTGAGAGGTTGATAGTATAAAACATTGTGAGAAACGGCTCCCTCTGAAGTGACTTTTCGAGAAAGAAGTAATTTTCCACGAATTTGATTTCGAGACCTCAAGTTTAGAATTCGATGTCTCGAAATCAAGCATCAGAAAGCACACAACTTCGTGTGACAAGGGTGTTGTTTCTTTCATTATTATCTCGCAACTTCGACGACGATTGAGCTCAAATTTTTACTTGTTATTTTATGCATATGTTGAGATACACAAACTGTGAAGACTAGTCTTTGACAATAACCAATAGTGTCCACTGTCTTTAAGAGTGACTACCAAACATGTTTCTTCAGAAATTAATATTAATAATTCTGCTTTAGGTGGATCGTACTTTAGTTTGGGCAAATGTATAGCCGAGCGACCTTCAGCTTAAATGGACAAAATAAACGCCGTGGGGAATGTTTATAAATCCATGACTGCAGGCGGCAGCTTCAACTCTATTAATAAGTGATGTGAGATTATTTAATTACGTTGGTTATCAAGCGAGTTAATCACTGTCCTGTTTGACTGGTGGTTCTGTCACTGGTCGATCCGCACGTAGCATTGTTGCCCGGATAAGTGGGTATAAATGTGGATACGTGAGTCACGATGGGACCTCATACTCGGGTACTTCCCACAAAACAAATTTGATGTCATCTTTGATTTTAGGTTCCTCATATGGTGTGAACTGGCATGGGTTGTATCATGGAGGAATAAATTTATTCCTCCATGGTTGTATAGTGGTGTATACGTATCGTTTCATGGCTAGTACCGAACAGTTAAATATTTTCCGCCGAATAATACGTTTAAAAGATTAGACGAGAAATTTCACTTTGAATATTCAAAATATGGTAAGTCTGTTTTGGCGATTCGGGGCCAGTGATGTTTAATCTATTGCTGGTTTCGATTAGTTTTAATTCTTAAACTTAAAGCGAGATGAACCTCGGGTTTCAATATCAAACAAAATTATCAAACAAAATTATCGAACAATATTATCGAACAGTTAGTTCGTGGTTTTATTCATAACAAGGATCTTAGATTGACTTTACCTTTATATCTTTGCAGATTGCAGAGCGTGTATTGTAGCATACTTGAGACAGAGCAAACAGTGTCCAACATGTGATGTCCTGGTACATAAATCCAGACCTATGCAGAAAATAAGGTCAGTTAAATATTGTATTATTTATAATATCACAGATTTCAAGACTGATCTTTCAACAACAACAACAACAACAACAACAACAACAACAACAACAACAACAACAACAACAACAACAACAACAACAACAACAACAACAACAACAACAACAACAACAAAATGGTGTGTGGCAACATTACATTTAATTTTTAAATTGTTTAGGTTCCAACGACGCACAGTCTTGTAATTATAGTTGGAAACATCACCATTTTCGAGACTGATCTATTTCAAACACGTAATGGTCCCCTCTCGTTTGTATTTATTTTATTTTAATAAAAAAACCAATGAAAAAAAAACAAAAAAACATGAACAGCAGCAGAAGCAACAGCAAAATGGTGTGTGCCAACATTGTATTTTTAACATCTTAAAAGATGTTAACTTTCCAACGATGCATGTCCTTTTTTCTACTGTCAGAAACATCACACATGTGTCATCTTAGAGATAAAATAAAATTTCCTTGCGCATTAATCCTTGATTTGTTCGATAAGAAACCACATCCCTGTTGATTGACACCCGTCACAAACTGATCGGAGACATGGTACAGAATTAGTAACATCCATATTTCAAAATAATAGTATCGGTTATAAAATCTGCTGGCTCTTTATTTTTTATTAAAGGCAGTGGACACTATTGGTAATTACTCAAAATAATTAATAGCATAAAACCTTGTTTGGTGCCGAGTAATGGGGAGAGGTTGATGGTATAAAACATTGTGAGAAACGGCTCCCTCTGAAGTGCCATAGTTTTCGAGAAAGAAGTAATTTTCCACGAATTTGATTTCAAGACCTCAAGTTTAGAACTTGAGGTCTCGAAATCAACCATCTAAACGCACACAACTTCGAGTGACAAGGGTGTTTTTTCTCTTTCATTATTATCTCGCAAGTTCGATGACCGATTGAGCTCAAATTTTCACAGGTTTGTTATTTTATGCATATGTTGAGATACACCAACTGTGAAGGCAAATCTTTGACAATTACCAATAGTGCCCACTGCCTTTAAGAAGAAAAAAAATGCAAAATAATTAGTTATATATGGTTGTACCCACAAGTTCACTAATGTATAGTTCTTTCTCATTAATATTATGCACTATGCAAAGCTTCAAACACCACTTGAAGGCACTAATGGACACCTTTGATAACTTTCAAAGATCAGTCTTCTCACTTGGTGTATCTCAACATATGCATAACATAACAAACCTGTGAAATTTTGAACTCAATTGGTCGTCGAAGATTGCGTAAGAATAATGGAAGAAAAACACCCTTGTCGCACAAGTTGTGCGTTTTCATATGCCTTGAACTCGAGACCTCAGCTAAGGTCTCGAATTCAATTTAAATATTTGAGTGAGAAATAACCTCTTTCTCAAAAAACTACGTTGCTGCAGAGGGAGCCGTTTCTCACAATGTTTTATACTATCAACAGCTCTCCATTGCTCGTTACTAAGTCAGTTTTTATGTTCACAATTATTTTGAGTAACTACCAATTGTGTCCGGTGCCTTTTTAAGTCGTATCCTATATGGCAACATTTTTAAAGCTGCTGTCTGACAATTTCGTTGCTACCTACAATATATCAAAAGACTAAGGGGGGAAATCCAGTCGTTAATAATATGTAAGGAACACTGTTTTCTTGAAGATTTGAGCAACTGCCATATTTCCTTGATAAACTGCTGAACAAAATTAGCAAAAAGTGCTCAGAAGAGTGGAATTGGTTCCTTCCCAATTCAACGTCAAACAATACAAACGTTTAACTTTTTATTTCTAGGCCTGACAAAACACTACAGAAACTTGTCTATAAGATGGTTCCTGGACTTTACAAGGATGAAATCGGCAGAAGAAAGGAATTTCACCGCACACATATTCAACATTCTGGTAAGTAAACGGTTCCCATTATGACCCTCTTTTAGTTTAATATTATAATGATACTTAACGACGTTTTGGGAATATTACTTCCAATTTATCTAAAATATACAAAATGAGGTATCGTTTGAAGTAAAATAAAAGTGTAAGTACATTCAACACTGCATATAATTTCGCCGGTATGGTTGCATGAAAGATGTACAAACCATTTTCATGAGAGTTTCAGATGACGAGTTAAGTCACATTTTATCATAACACCTGTCATGTTTCACCACAAACACAAGCCTATATGAAAATTGACTAGAGAGAGACAGATAGCCCATTTCGCTGGATGACCTATGGTTGAATCGTTTCTCGCATTATTATAGAAAACGACGAGTCGACAAGTTCGAGCAATACGGACGACTCAACCAAGATTTGTGACGACTCTATCATCATCTACACGTCCGATGAGATGATCAGTCTCTCCCTTGAGTATCACCAAAGCAGGGCATCAACTACACGGGACAAAAGACAACTGAACGGGGACGGAAATTCCCATGAGATGGGAACAGATATAAATGGCAACGCGATTTCCGGAGAAAAGGCGAGGGCTTGATATCTAGTTTGAGATCAAACGATGTATACAAACAACAGACTGTCCACGTGGACTGTTGTTTTGTAATACTATAATAACTGTTGTTTTGGAACTTTAAGGCAGTGGACACTATTATTAATTGTCAAAGACTAGTCTTCTCACTTCTGTCACTTGGTGTATCTCAACATATGCATAAAATAACAAACCTGATGTGAATATTTGAGCTCAATCAGTCGTCGAAGTTGCGAGATTATAATGAAAGAAAATAACACCCTTGTCACACATTCGAGACCTCAAATTCTAAATCTGAGGTCTCGAAATCAAATTCGTGGAAAATTACTTCTTTCTCGAAAACTACATTACTTCAGAGAGGGCCGTTTGTCACAATGTTTTACACTGTCAACCTCCCCCCATTACTCGTTACCAAGTAAGGTTTTATGCTAATAATTATTTTAAGTAACTACAAAAAGTGTCCACTGCCTTTAAGCCTTGAGCTCCCCAGGATAGCCAATAGAGAAATGTCGAATAGCATAAGCCTTTACAGACGGACATTTTCAAATGCTTGTTTTGGTTTAATGTAGCACAGCCGATGAGGGTTCATTTCAGAACCAATACTACTCAAAAAGAGATATTCACATTCATTGCTCTATGTTCACATGGTGTTACCGCAAACCTCTCTCAGTTAAAAGAAATATTACTAAAGTTTATTAATTTATTATATTTTCTCCTGCAGGACATAGATGCCAGATATCTAAGATGTCCAGCTGCTGTGCAAGTTGGCCATTTGAAGAAGTTTATAAGAAATAAATTTGGTTTACCACCAGGCTATAAGGTAAGTGAACTGAAGTTTAGCTCACTAGAGAATACTTTAAGTGTATGCTATTTACCTCCTTGTACTGTGCAGAATTGTCCTCTTGAGTATTTGTTTATTTTTGGTGAGTTGTTTATTTATAGTGTTTATTGTTGATTATTTATGTATTTATGGAGAAAACTAAGTTGGCAAGTGCTTACCAACCAAAAGGACGTATTTGGAATGATTAATTCTTATACAGGATACAAAGATCAGCAAAATATGTTTTAAATCAACTTACACAAACAACTGACTAAAACGGATAATAATAGTAATAATTTATTTATAGTGTTTATATAAATAATCATAGCCCAAACAGCGGTAAACTGTCAATAACAGAAAGTGATTAGGAAACTGTTGAAAAAACATTGTTGACCTATAAATCGAAACATGTATGCACCTGTTTTTCCCCATTACACTTTGCCAGTATACATGTTATTATCTCGTGATTATTGCAATGGTTTGAACTTGCACTGTTTTCAGATTGATATTTTGCACAGAGAAGGCCGCGACCAAGTTCTTCGAGATGATTACACCTTGATGGATTTAGCCTACATTTACACGTGGAAAAGAGTAAGTTAGTTGGTTAATTGATCAATTTCAATTGGGTCATGGAACATCAATGTATTACACTACAAAAATCGGGGTGTTAAAATTGTCACCATGGTTGCTGTAACTATAAAAAGTGAAGAGAACATCAACATTAACATAAAAGTATTAAAATAACACAAATGATAATTGTTTGTTGCAGAAATTAGTGTTGTTTCAAGTTTTAACGCATTTTGGTGTAAAAGTTTTCCCCGTTTTTGTGGTGTGACAACTTTCGTGTTGTCAAATTTAACATCCAATATTTTACCATCTGTATCTAAACAACAAAACCCCAGTTTGTGCAACTTTTGAATTCCCAGTCTTGCTGTCAACCAGTCAAAATCAACGGATATAACATTCACATTTTTTTTTCAATTTTTTTCTGAAGATGGGACCCCTGCCGCTTCTCTACCGCGTCTGTGAACCGTTTCCATGTAATAAAAGGACTTGTATTGACGTCACCAAGACGTCATCATCAGCTTCCAGTAATGGCGAATCAGCACCGAAGATTGCCAAGGTTCAAGAACCGATTAAAGTGACCATCTCCCGGCCTCAGGCTGTGCTAGTGACGTGATGAAAGACCGTACCAAACTCTCTTAGTGTGACAGAGTAAACTAAATAACACTCGTTTTGTCTGCCATACCACTCTTGCAAAGAGCAGTATGGCGGACATATCTTTTTAGAGTGAAAGACGGGTACTTTCAACTCGATTTAGAGTGAAGATTTTTCAAATTTCGCTCAAAAAAAGTGACACAGATTGACTTTCACTCTCAAAAGAGCGAAACTACAACCACTCGGACAATAGTGAAATTTTCAATCTTTTACATAAAGAGAGATACTTCACTGCTGTTATAGGGATTTTTTAAGAGTTTCGGATGGGTATATCGAAACATTTAAAGGTTTTCTTTTTCTGTTCCAAGACAGTGGGATTTTGAAGTAAAATCTAGGGGTTTGTTTCAAGGGTCATCAAATTATAGTCACGCCGGTTTGTTTGAACCAGTTATAGAGCAAAAAAAGAACATAAACTACCACACCCTTTTCACTTTACATTGTAAGAAATTGTTACACATAAGTATTTTTAAATTTTGATAAAATTCCAGTGTGTAAGTTAGATTGCCACGAAGAGTCAAAACGAAGTACAAATTTAACGGTCTGTTAACAGTTTCGGTTTGGCAATAGACTCGATTTGGTGACAGCCTCGTTTAAGAGTCAGAGCAAGATGTATATTGTTCTTTTTTTATTATAACCTTTTTGGGACCATATCCGACGAAGGATGCTGTGTAGAAGCCTGTATATGTACAAATGCTTTTCCATTTTGCCGTCATTATAAAATTGTATACCTAAACCTCACTTCGGGTTTTTATATTAACCTCAGTGTAATGTGGTGTTCATGAAAATATGTAACTTGTTTTGTACTATATCATTTGTTATGACGCTGTACGGTCGATAAAGGTACAAAGTTTTGTCCACTTTTTATTGGGTTTATACAAGTGTGACAATTGAAGTTGAAACCGTCGGCTTCTCCTTTCAATTTTTTTGTTTCTATTTTTCCCATCCGCGAAAAGACACTGTTTATTCGGTGTATCAGTTATTCTTGTTTCGCAAAACAACTTGTTTAGCAGGTTTTCTTTTTCAATTGTAAAAACGGTTCATGTGGAGAAAGTTAGATGACGGGACCTTACCGTGAGTAAGGGTGTGTGGGGACCTGGACCCAATTTCATATAGCTATTGAGCAGAAAATATTGCTTGACAAATTCCTTTGCTAAGCGAAAATTGAATGGGGCACCAGTCACACCAATGTAAACCTAATGTAATGTTGGCTGGTAACATGTTTCTTTTAAGCAATACTTCTCTGTGCTTGGCAAGTTTCTGTGCTTACAGGCTTTATGAAATTGGGCCCTGGCTGTATGTTGTATCCAACAATAGAGCAAGGCGAAGCATCCCATAGTATGTACAAAGAAATTACCCGTACGTCATGTTGTGTTATACTGTAATTAGTGAAGGGTTTATAGCTAGAATTTGTTATTATTATAAACCTTTATCACGCTGTCACCATCTTGGTCATGTCCCCTGTTTCCATAACAGTAATTAATGCTAACATTCATTGCGCAAACATGGCACTAGACTATTATTTCGTCCAGCTTCAGTTTGGTTACAATGAGTTGGAATGAAGTAAAATCAAAATGGCCACACCGTGATAAATGTCTATTGTACAGGTCTTTGACAATGTGTTTATGTTGATGTGGTATTCAAAAAGGGAATGGGTGAATAGAATGTGTTAATATTGTTTATAATATTTTATTATTTTAAAGTAGCTATGACATAATTATTTTGCTCTTTGCACTTTTGTCTGTTGCGATTTTGTGAATTTTCTTTTACCATTGTATAAAACATGTTATAATATTTGTATTCGTTAAAAATTGCGTATGTATAGTTACAGGGAAATTGTTTGGCATATTTTTCTCTGTTGCTAACTGCTAGTGGTGTATTTTGAGGGAATGCTGAACATTGGTGTTTGTCAGCCAATGTTCGGTTGAAGGTTTGAGGTATGAGTCTTCACTTTGGGGTAGCCATAGACACAATAAAACCACAATATTTATATTCTTAACAGGAGCACTAATTTTCGTACACCATCCACCTTTTGAAGGAATCTTATCACATTTAGTCTATAGTCTCATCGGGTATAAAGAATACTAAATTTTTATTTTACCGTATGGGCCATAATTTTCATAGAGCTGCTTCATACAGCTGTTTACAAGCATGCAGCAAATTGTGCTTAACAATTTTTCTGCTCAGCAAACATAAGCAGGATACCAGTCACATATTCTAAATGTGACATGTTAGTTTGGTTGGTAACCCTATTCCGATGAGAATAACTTTGTTTTGCTGTCAAGGCCTGGAATTTATTCTTTGATGGGGCAAGAACAATTGTCATTTGACAACTTAAAGAAGGGGCACCCGATGCCAATAAAAGGGGCAACAGATGGTCTTCATGTTATTCCACGACTGCAAAAACGTAGTTTTTGTAATAGTTTTTCAACTGTATACATTTCTTGATTATATAATATTTCGGTTCATAAGGTTTTGTCCACTAACATTTTTAATTCCTAAATTTACCAAGTCTTCGAACATGGGAATTATTGTTTAGCTTTTGATAATTTTCACGTCACTTTGCTTCCTATATTGCGGCCAAATTAATCTGTAAGTTCAACTTCACCAAATGCATTTGGTATTTCTTGCACTTGTTTTTTTTTTTAATTTTTTGTATCGGATAATCATGGAAATTGCAATTACACCAGCATTTAGTCGGCCATCTTTTTTATTTTAAAATAACGTGCATTTCCAAAATCAACTTTAAAATCTTACTTTCCAAACTAGTCTGCAAAGTCAACTTCACAAATGCATTTTGGTATTTCTTGCATTTGTTTTTCCTTTTCGTTTTCAACTTTTTGTTTTCTATAATAGTCTTTGAAGTACAATGTATTTTAACAGTTGTATTTACACTATCTGTTACTTGGCCATCTTTTTAATTTTAAAATTACCAAAAAACAACTTTGAAATCCTTAACAATCCACTTTTATGATCTCTTACATATTATTAATTTATTTTATAGGTATATATTATTTTTCATGTGATCTCCCGTATGGGAACTTGAGAGTACTTTTTTTTCTAATAAAATGCTTTTTTTTCTATTCTTGCCAAGACAATGTTATTCACTTTCCACTGTTATATCAGGAAAAGAGATATTAAAATGGCAGAGATATCCACTTTCTCTGCCCGAACAAAATAATACTTTGAATTCGGTTGTTGTTTTCTTTTTCCAGTAGCACTATATAGACCATGTGAACTTTGTTGTGTGACCTTGTTCATTCTTTGAGTATTCTGGCAGGGAAGGTACTACCCTGTCCTATGGAAAAGTTGACATAATATTGTGTCATAATTTCCACATAAAACCAAGAGTTATGAAAGTAAAAGATTGGACAAGTTTTGAGATGTGCCCCTTTCATCATATAAAAAGTTGACAAGAATTAGACAGTGCACTCTCCATTAAATATAAGATTTTATGTTTTCTTCCATTGAGCTGTGAGGCTCTGTGGCTCTTTTGTGAACATGTGATGTCACAGGTCACATCGTCTATACAAACTAACCCCCGTGCTCAAATCGGAAACAGCTAGGGAACATGTCAAACATTTGGCGTTGTAATTTACACTATGGGTTTCAATGTGATCGAGGAGAGAATCGAAATTATTTGTGCAGACATTAGTGTTGAACAACCATGTGCAAATTTTGATTCAGTTTTAAAAACGGGTTTTTGCAAGTGAAACCGTTTCGAAAGTAAAGACATTCGAAACACAGGGCAAGCATGTGGACTTCAATTGGACGTGACATGGCTCACACTTTTTTTTCAAAATGTTAATAAATACTTACATTGTAATGCATGGGGGCTTATAATAGCTGTTTTTTGAAAGCTAAGCAAAAAGTACCAAGTGTGGAGTGCATGCAGATGCAATTAGAAATCTGGCGAGGGTTGCATCAATGATCCAATGTTTATTTCTGCATCGGGTATAAAGGCCTATGAGTATAATTCGGGGGTTTGGTGTACCAGGGGTGGATTTCATAAAGAGTTAGGACTAGTCTTATCTCGAGTTAGGACCAGTTACTCGTCCTAACTTAGGACTATCAATGCAATTTGTATATCTCCTAGGACTAGTCCTAAGTTAGGACTAGTCCTAACTCTTTGTGAAATCGACCCCAGGGTTGACAAACAAATTACGTTATAAATCAATTAAAATATAAGAAATCCATAAACATAAGAGACACATTAAAAAGTTTGTGGGTTTGGCCGTTGATGACCGATAGTTTGTGATCATATATTATATTTTTATATATTTTAAAGGGTGGTCAGACGGGTGCTCGCTGAAATAATGTGTTTCCACTAGTGTAGGTATGAACTTGACAATAAAGTAAACGGACCATTTGAGAAAAAATAGGCACAGGGAAATAATTTTCCTGATGTACAGCCTATACACATGTAAGCATTAATATTTTGTGAGCCCCCTCACGTGAATTTAATCCCTTTGAGTCAAAGGGAACATTTTTGAGAAAGTCTCGTCCCGGATGAGCTCAATATTGACGAATATTTGCGATTACAAAAATGCTGCCGTTCCGATGAAAACTGTATTGTATACTTTATAATTTGACGTTCTCAAAACGAAAAAGGCGCAAATTTACACGATTTTTGTGTCCTGTTATAATTTACTTCACCGCGTAAGACCGGCCCGGTACACCCGTCAGTGCGCAGCGGTCCCGGGCCATCTCTCCCGCCCGTCTGACGGTTTCAACGGCCGGCGTACGGGTGCCGTGATGACGAGCAGGGACGGAGCCCGTTCGGACTTCCGAAGCACTGCGAGATAGATGTTTTGAGGGGATTAGATAGCATCGAACTTGGAATGCAATTTCCCCTCAAATCCGGTGAACAATGCTCGACATTTGTATGTAAAGACAACCCTGCGGGAACGGACAAAAGAATGTACTAGGCCCTATTCAGTCACATTTTTGGACTACATGTCTAAAGAGCCATCGAATATAAGAGTGTATCTCTCAGCGCGTGTCAGGAATTCAAAGAATGTGTGGTATTTGTATTTTTGTAAACATCTTGCAAACATTAAGTGGCGAGCCTTATGTTTTATGCACAATGTTGTGCCTAAACACCACAATAACAGGTCGTGGAAGTAGCTCAATACTTGGCAGAAATTAAAGGCAAGAAAACGGAGTAAGACAACGAATGAAAGATGACCAGTCAAACTCGGACAATCCTTTCCCGTTTTTAAAATGCTCATCATATATAAATTCTCTTTCAAATGTCAGTGAGTTTTGTCTTGGAAACATAACCAAAAGACCCATTTGATTTTACTAATTTGTCGTGCAATTTTATAGCATAAAATGTTTGGAAAAACTTACCAACTCTCCAGCAGTTTGAAATGCCCGCCCCTCCGCCATGTCAATCGCAATGTAAATAAACGCACATGGGGTGTGCATCCGTCGTGCATAGCGTGTTGTTATTGAAATCCACTTGGAACCGGTTTGGACCAGTTTCGTCACCGAATTGTGCACTTTTTAGAAAGTGGTCATCTGTCGTCTGCTATAGCTTCAGACCCAAGTTGATGCATTTCGTATTGCTATGCCCACAAGTGGCTATCAACAAATTGAGCAGTATCGGGTTACCACCCAAGCTCGTTACATTGATGTTGCGTGACTGGTTCACACGCTGTTTTTTGCTTAGCAAGCCTACGGATTAGCAGTGTTAACGCAGGGCCCAATTTCATAAAGCTGTTTAGCAGAACTTAATACTGTTTGACATTATTTTCTCTGCTAAGCACAAAATGAGTGGGGCACCAGTCGCAACAGTGTAAACTTTATGGAATGTTGGCTGGTAACCAGTTTTTGCTTAAGCAATTAAGATTTTCTTGTTAGCAGGTTTTCGTGCTTACTAAAGGCTTTATGAAATTGGCCCAGCTGATCGTCATAATAATACTACATGGTTTATTGAACTTGTTTGTACTCCATTGTGCAACTTCGATCGGCCTGCATGGGCCCTATCATAAAGCACGTAAGCACTAAAGCTTGCTAAGCACATGATAGTATTGCTTAGCAGGAACAGGTCACAAGCCCAAGTTTCACGAGGTTTGCATTGTTGTGGTTGGTGCTCGACTCAATTTTTGGTAAGCTTTATGAAATCTGGCCCTTTTTGGAAAGAAATAAACGCAGATTGGTAAACCAAGGGAGGAAACAGTCATTAAAAAAAGCGATATAGCATAGAGTGTTTTTATTGTTTATAATACAAGCGAGACCACATGAATGTAATGTTGTAAACAAAACTTAGTAATAATAGGCCTACTTAAGTATTTTACCATGTTTTCTTATAAAGTAAAATACTGACAGCAAGAAAGTGAAAGGTTGACCGAAATACAACAACCCCAAAACAACAACTAAACACATTATCTGGCCAAAGCTCCGCCCCCTGAACTCAAATCTAAACTTATCTAACACAACAAAATGTTACACCTTATTTTATCATGCTGCTACCATCTTGTTCATGTTCCCTGTAGGCCTATCCAATAACAGTAATGGATGTTAATAATCATTGCACACAAACGAACCAGACTATAAGCCCTTCAAGCCTCGGTCTGGTCACATTGATTTGAATGGGAGAAAATCAAGAAGGTCACGCCATGATAAAGGTATGGGATCACCTCGCTTACATTGCATCGCACAAGTTGGTTTCCTAACACTGACAGTGAACACCAACAATGTTGTGCATGCAACACTTTCTGAAACAAAAAGTGAGTTTAAAAGGGAACGAAAAAAGGGGGTTTTATTGAGCAAGTCCCTTCAACCCAAATGATTCTGTAATTTCACTTTTAGGAGGCTCTGAAAATACAAATCACTCTGAAAAAAAATGTAATAATAAGTGTAATTTTCGAAATACTCCTTTTTTTTTAATTTGATGTAAGCTTGGCAAGATAACTTAATTTGTTCACAAAGTTAGTTAATCATTTTATTAATGGCTTGCTACATTTACTTATTGGAAATACCATTGTGTACCTTTATGAAGATCAGTGGCTATATTCGTAAGGCTGCTTAAAACAGAAAATATTGCCCAGCTATTTTCTGCTCACCAGAACTGAGCAGAATACCACTCACAAATTGTACACGTGACATAGCTTGGCTGGTAACCTTATTCGTGTAAGCATAATTTTATCGAGCTACGCTACGTGTTGTGCTTCAGCAGCTCTATAAAATTGGGCCAAAGAAGGCAGCAAAATAGAAATCACACCACTACCCAATTTAATAGACCTGCTTTATAACTAGCCATATTTAGGGCTTCATTTTGGGAATTACAAGCACATCTGGCAACCTTATTCTGCTAAGCATGTTTTCGCTGTGCTTAGCTACTCTTTCTGCTTAGGCAGGCTCTATGAAATGTGGCCCTGGTAGCAAGGCATTTTGAGATCTATCCCCCCCCCCCCTCCATCCCCATCACAATCCCACCCCACCCCGCCCTACTTTTGAGGACCTTACTTCTTCGATAAAAATATATCCTTATCTATTACATTATAACAACTTTTACATTTGTACTCCTTTAAATACAACAGAATTGCTTCACACTCTACCTATGGGGAAAGCAAACAAAAAACAGTGTTTTTTAATCTGGACAATTTAAGTTAACTTTTTGAGATTTTTTAGGAAAAAAGCAACGACTTTCGCACCTATTGTTATAATGACACCAGTTTTTATATTTTTCTGAATTCCTGCAAAGGAAATAAATAAATAACTCGAAATAACCAAACAACTGATGATGTTTTTAAAGGTTTTTTTTGCAGTTTAAACTAAAGATGTCCTCCTTGAAAAAAAAAAATGGTTTGATAACAATGAAACATAATATTTTACAAAAAAGACACAACGAAATACGGATTACAGAACCAAGCTGCATCTAATGATAAGTCGATTGTATAATTTGTCATGTTGCTCGTCTCATATGACAAGGAACAAGTGTACCAAGAAAGACCCTTTTTGCTCATACACAAGTTTTGCCCCTAGGTAGACATTTGTTTGCATATTCTACAGCACATCCTGTAGCTAGGCAGATCCAGGGTTGCTTATTAAACAAAACTCTGTTTGGATAATAATACAATTTTGGGAGTTGAACAAAGAATTGACTAGAGTGGGATTCGAACCAACGACCCCCGGATTAACGTGCCGGCGCTCTACCAACTGAGCAACATGTATCTAGCCCTATATTGGCGGTGTCCCTATTTTGTCAATATCTTTGTTCGGGGTGTCAGTCAGAAGCCATAACAACCGTTAACTGCCGGGTAGCCAGAGATCACACCAAAACTACGATACAACCTGGGAAGCGGCAGGAAACAGTAAAACCAGTACATAATTATGACTCAATAATGAGTTTCACAAGACCTGTGAGCATAACTTGTTTCCCGATTACAAAGCGGCACCTAGCACAGTTTCATTTTCAAAAAGCAAACAGACATACAGGTGAGTGACCAACAAGCTTCTTGACCAATAAACTTTTGCTTATTCAAACATATTTCTCACTGGTGAACTTTATGAAAATGGTCATGGTATTTTGGCTGGTAACCCTTTTCCGCTAAGCAAACAAATTATTGTTTTGTGCTTAGCTAACTTTTGTGTTCTTAATCAGCTCAATCAGCGTAATCAGCACATACATGTTATTTTAATTGCATATTATTATCAAACAGCTAAAAAGTTTGTGACAGCGTAAATGCATTGATCACATTAAACATTATCGCAGGATGATTTAGTTTATCTACACAGTAGATAAAGAGGTTGAGATTGAATGGTCAGATTGTAAAAGGGTTAATACTGGTAAGTCATTTTTACTAGCACTAGCATGACCACTCACAGGCATGTTCAAAATGGCTAATTTGTGGCTCGTAACCTGTTCTTGTAAAATGTAAACGTAACTTTCCCTCACAGATAAACATTTCTGTACACATTTCAAGTTCATAAAGCCTGTAAGCACAAAAAACACAGAAAAGTGTTGCTTAACAGAAACAGTACCAGTCAAAATTAGATTAAGTTTGCACTGTTGTGATTGGCGCCCCTCTCAATTTTTGCTAAGCATAGAAATTTTGTCAAGCAGTATTATCTGCTTAACAGCTTTATGAAATTGGGCCCAGCTCTGTTAATCCCCAGAGGCAAGACTTTGCAATAACGCTTTCAAGAGGTGAAGCTTGTGGTAATAGCCATTTTAATTTCACTGATGGGGAAACTTTCTAATGATGTAGCGGCGTGGCTGGGGTTGCTGGCGTTGAGTCTTGCTTTGGACCGTGGATGAGAGGGAAAACTCCAAGTAAGGAGTAGATCTCCTTGAGTATAAGAAGTACAGTATCTTCAGAATCCCTGTAGGAATTGAAAGTTCAAATTTAATGTTTTATGTTTATACAGACTGTTCAAGACATGTACATTTTTCAAATACTTCTAAGCTCCCATGTTCCTCATATCAACCTTCATCTACTTAGTTTTTTGCTGCCATCCTGAACTCCTGTGTTTGCGCCAAGGCAGCTCGGTGCTGTATACTCCCCAGGGAGCTGAGAAAGATTAACGGGATGTTATTGGCCCAATGACCAAGGCACTAATGTACAGATGTAAAGCGCATTGAGACAGTTATTGTGAAATGCGCTATAAGAATTTTTTATTATTATTATTATTGTATTTTGGCATTTTGTAGTTTTGTCTGTCCATTGTTAAATATTCTGCCTGTCCAATAGAAAAAAAACTTGTAAGCATTGAACTTTTTCATTCCCTTCATACGGACAAAATGTATTAAATAGTATGATTTTTCTGAACAACATAATCTGAAATTCATGAGTGTATTAATTCTGAAAAGTTGCAATGCATGTACCTTGTACATGTATATTCTGTTCGTGTAAAATATTTAGACTTACCAGTAGCAAGCGTGGCTTCCCAGTGCAAAGAGGTATTCATTGAAGCTTTCAAGTGGTGCTTCTTGAAGTACATAGTCTATCCTTCGTCCGCTATTCAGCTGACCAAGGCGCAGCTCAAAGTCTGTAAATAAGAAAAATTGAGCCATGAATGTATAAGCTTGACCAAAGCTAGTCTAAGCACAAGATGTTCAAAAGCAATTTATTTTTTACAAGGATCATTCTCAAATATCGAGATCATTACACAATCCATATTCTTCAGGCATGAACCAATCTTCAAACTTGGAATCCTACATCCTTTCTCAAACTGACCTGGATCCCTCTGAGAAATCCCTTCCCTCTCCTTCGCCTGTCTCTTCATCTCCTCCATGCTCAGCTTCTCAGCGACCTCCTCCATCTCCTCCGACGTGACGGCCGGCACCGTCTCGCTGCGGTGGGCGAGAGCAAACTCCTGGATTGAGTGCCATGTTTTTTTCATGGAATCAATCAGGTTCCGTTTCAGATCGGTGCCAAATGCCGTCAGGCTCTCCTTGAGCTCTGGGATACACCGAGTGAGAAGGAAATTAATAAAAATAATAATAATACTAGAAAATGGCGCCCTCCGTTGGTGAATTTAATATGACGTGTCGCTCACAGAAAAGGGAAAAAATCATGGCAGACCCAAACCAAAACGCACCTCCAACCATGATGCCCCTAATGATAGTTTAGCTCCAGATGTTTTGAAAGTTCCAGCGACATCATCACTTTTCCCAATGGGTGAGTAATTTTGATGAATTTTTGTTTATGTTTAGTACGAGAAATTAGTAACTTTGTAAACACATTTGTGTTCCATATTTGTTTATTTGCAAACATTCGATTTGCCAGTGAACTGCCGATGTTTGTGGCACAGTTTGACTTATTTATGGATTTGGCGGGCTGACTTTAGTTTGCTCATGATATGGGAAGGGAATCGTCTGTTTATTGTTTCCGTCAATAATGATTCACATTGACAAAGACAAGGATCCAAAGTCGATACTCAGTATGGTACTGGTAGGAGAAGGGTGGGCCAGGAAGGGGTGGGGGGGGGGGGGTTGCTTCTCACCGTGTGACTCAACACACAGGACCAACATCTTTATGTCCCATCCGAAGGACAAAGCATCATGGTTAAGTATCTTGCTTTTAAAAGACAAATGTGTCACACCCGGGACTCGAACCCACACTCTACTGATCAAAAACACCAGAGTTTGAGTCCGGTGTTCTTAACTGCTAGGCCACGAGACACCACAGGGATTTACAGAGTGAAAGGGATGTCTTGTAAAGGTACCGTCTTAGATATTTTTTAGCTGTGATGAACAACTTTTTGTTCAAGCAGTATTCTTTTTGTGGACATACATGGAATAATAGAAATTGATATCATCAACAAGGTCAGAATTTCACAGGAACAAAGAAAGAAAAAAGAAGTCATAGTCAGCTGGAATAACAAATTTCTCATAGAAAAGGTGATGACGGACCTGCAAGGCCCAAGTTCATAGAGCTGATTAAGCACAAAAAGTAGCTAAGCACAACATAACTATGCTTACCAGAATAAGGTTACCAGCCAAAATACCATGTCACATGTACCATTTGTTACTGGTACCCTGCCCTGTTTTGCTAAGCATAAAATGTTGAAGCACTAAAAAAAGTAGCCCAATGAAATTTCAAAGGTTTTTCATGAGCTACAGCCTGGAAAAGATTGAGAAATCTCGCCTACCAAGATGAAATCGTTTGCGTCCTTTATGATGAGGCATCAAGAAAGGTTTGACGTCTGCCATGCTAGGGTGAACTAAAGGCTCAATTCTGTAGGCTACTGGATCAAACTGGAAAGGAAAGTACGTTGGTAAGAAGAAAGTGATATACAACTGTAGACTATCGGTGATTAAAGGCAGTGGACACTATTGGTAATTACTCAAAATAATTGTCTTACTTGGTGACGAGTAATGGGGAGAGGTTGATGGTATAAAACATTGTGAGAAACAGCTCCCTCGAAGTGCCATAGTTTTAGAGAAAGACGTTATTTTCCACGAATTTGATCTCGAGACCTCAGATTTAGAACTTGAGGTCTCGAAATCAACCAAACATACACAACTTCGTGTGACAAGGGTGTTTTTTCTTTCATTATTATCTCACAAGTTTGATGATCGATTTAGCTCAAATTTTCACAGGTTTGTTGTTTTATGCTTATGTTGAGATACACCAACTGTGAAGTCTAGTCTTTGACAATTACCAATAGTGTCCACTGGCTTTAAAACTGCAAAGTAGAAGTGGTTATTTTGTTATTTTAATTTTTATTTTATGCGAGTTGCCAGACACACAAGGCCTGAAGGCCACTTCAAGGTGTGTGCTACAATTATTTTTGTCCAGAGGCTGTTGCCACCTACTCCTAGGGCTGAAACAGGGTTACCCCTTTTACAGTCCATACGGATGTAGGCTTGGGTATCATCAGTACGAAGCCTGGCCGGTAGAGCAGAAAGCACTACCTCCCCAATTTTAAGTATCACGACCGGGACTCCAACCCACACTCTGCTGATCAAACACCAGAGCTTAAATCCGGTGCTCTTAACCACTTGGCCATGACACGCCACAATTCAATAATCAATATAGTAAGGTTTGCTGTAACACTGCGTAAAGATTATCTCTAATTGAGCTGGGGGTGGTTCTGAAAAGAACCATTGGTTTAAATACCGTATTTCCACCAAACAAAGTTTCAAATCCTACTAATTACATCATCAATTCAATACAACTTTTATTTCACATTCACATCCTCAATGAAAGTCAATACAACTTGTATAAAGACAAAATTAAACAGCAGGGGTCAGTTTTTAGCAGAAATCAATACAACATAGTAACAGTTAATAAGAATACAATAAGTTTTACTTGAAGAGTACACTTGACTGTAACAAAAAAAACATTTTATGGTGTCAGCATGTGGGAATTAAAACAAGGTGAACTTGAAGTAAACCTTTTGTACCTTTTGTAAACAAAATACAGTACTCGAGAAAGTAATGAGTATACAGAGCTAACACACTTCGGTGTGTGGGTAAAAACAAAATTAATATTCTTTATCCCTAGTGCAAATTTAACATCTTCTAAAATACAATAGAAAAGGTAACTTACAGGGTGGAAAATGTTGAAGAATCCATCACATGTTGGTAGTTTATACTCCTCTCCAACTCGGCTGACCCCTCTGACCGTGAGGAACATTCCTATGGGGGACCCGACAGCGAAGAAACACTGGGGCTTAAAATCGAGCTGTGAGTACTTGACAAGAGGCTGACCCACACCTGTACAGGATCAAACAGACAAGAATAGTAGTGGCTTCTTAAAGTGCGCTCATATCCTACACTCAGTGACGCTCAAAGCGCTTCAACGTTCAGTATTTTCCTGCAAGGTTTGTGGGACTAAGTTTGAATTAAAGGGAAGGTACATGTACACGTTTGGTAGTTACTCAAAACAAATATTAAGTTAAAAACTGACTTGGTAACGAGCATTGGAGAGCTGTGGATAGTATAAAACATTGTGGGAAACGACTCTCTCTGAAGTAACGTAGTTTTTGAGAAAGAGGTAATTTCTCACTAAAATATTAAAAGACTTCTAGTATTTTATTCCCATTTGAAAGCACACAAATTTGTCCAACAAGGGTGTTTTTTCTCGCAACTTCGATGATCGATTGAGCCCAAATTTTCACAGGCTTGTTATTTTATGCTTATGTTGGGATACCCCAGGTGAGAAGACTGGTCTTTGACAATTACCAAACGTGTACCTTCCCTTTAAGGGATCTACTCCTTTTTACAGCACCATGTAATGGTCTACAAGTTGGTGTGGCACAATGTGCTCCCGATCAAACCAGAAAAACCGGGGCGAACCCCTTCTTATTACGATAAGTGCAATGGGTTCTTTTACTTGCGTTACACAACACAATGGACAAACAGCTTTACATCCCATTCGAAGGATGAAGCATCATGTTTAAATGTCTTGCTTAAAGGCAGTGGACACTATTGGTAATTACTCAAAATAATTATTCATCATGTTTAAATGTCTTGCTTAAAGGCAGTGGACACTATTGGTAATTACTCAAAATAATTATTAGCATAAAACCTTTCTTGGTGATGAGTAATGGGGAGAGGTTGATGGTATAAAACATTGTGAGAAACGGCTCCCTCTGAAGTGCCATAGTTTTCGAGAAAGAAGTAATTTTCGTTTGATTTCGAGACCTCAGATTTAGAACTTGAGGTCTCGAAATCAACCATCTAAACACACACAACTTCATGTGACAAGGGTGTTTTCATCTTTCATTATTATCTCGCAACTTTGATGACCGATTGAGCTCAAATTTTCATAGTTTAGTTATTTCATGCATATGTTAAGATACACCAACTTAGAAGGCTAGTCTTTGACAATTACCAATAGTGTCCACTGCCTTTAAGGACACAGGTGTCACGACTGGGATTCGAACCCACACTTGGCTGATCAGAAACACTAGAGTTTGAACCCTGTGCTCTTAACTGCCAGGCCACGATACGCCACATGTTGTGAATAAGAACCAACACTATTCAAAAGAGATTACACATGTGTTACCGCAAACTTAGAAAGACAACATAGTGAAACCATGTTTACCATGTATACAGTGCTAAGGCACATCGGTGTATGGGCGAAAACCAAAATTAATATTCTTTATCCCCGATGCAATATTTAACATCTATTATATATCGTTGCGGTACCCGCTGCCAAAACATATAGGATTCAAGCTGCCTCTAGCTACTGGGCAAACTCGGTAGTATAGTTGGTAAGACACTGCTTTAGAATTGCAAGGGTCGTGGGTTCGAATCCCACCCGAGTGATATGTCTGTGATATTTGTTCACAGTACTCAGGAAAGTACTGAGTATACAGTGCTAACACACATCGGTGTAGGGGTAAAACCAAAATTATCATTCTTTATCCCCGATGCAAATTTAACATCTATTATATCGATGCGGTACCCGCTGCCAAAACATAGGATTCGAACTGCCTCTAGCTTCTGGGCAACCTCGGTAGTCTAGTTGGTAAGACACTGCTTTAGAATTGCAAGGGTCGTGGGTTCGAATCCCACCCAAGTAATATGGCTGTGATATTTGTTCACAGTACTCGGGAAAGTACTGAGTATCATACAGTGCTAACACACATCGGTGTCTGGGTGAAAACCAAAATAAACATGTTTACCTTCTGATCCTGGTTCATAATCAACGTGCACAGAGTGAGACGAGAAGTCCAGGGCTGCCGCCGACAACGCCTCCTTCCTCTCTTGGTCAATGGCTTCACGTGTCGCTCTCTCTGCCTCAGCTCGCAATCGCTCCTCCTTGGCCTTTCTGCTCTTTTCCTTTAAAAAAAGAAGAACAACAACAATACATCCAAGGACTTAAATACCTGTGGGCTGCCTTCCCTGAAGCGGATGTAAACGCTATCTGTCTGTAACAAAATTACTTTTATTTATTTTACGAAATATCGCCTTGCATCACAAGACTGGAGGTACATATATACACTGAGGAAAGAGACAAAGTCAATTTTAAAAGTTCAGTTACATTGATGTTTTTTCTATGTACTTCTTTGATTTTTTAAACTTTATTTTATTGGATATTGACTTACATCACAAGGCTGGACGGCCACTTCAAGGTGAGGGCTACACTTAACTGGATTTACTACGTACCTCTTTGGTGGCTTGTTCACTCACGAAAACTCCAAGTTTCTTCCTTGGTCCCATCGGAAGTCCCATCTCCTTTAAGTCCGAGCTACTGCACATTAGCTAAACAAAAAACAAAAAACCAAGATAATTTTGTAAACAATTCAGGGAGCATATTCAGCCAGTTTCCTTAACTCTTTCAATGCCCGCTTTGTTTTGCGTTCTGAACCTAAAATGCCCAGCTTTTTTAGTTTTTTCAAAATTCTGTATTAGAAAAAGTAAACAAGTCTGTCTAACCAAACTAAAAGTTTCATGCTGATTTGTGTTGCCGTGGTCATCCCAAGCTCAGAAAATTTTATGAATAGGGTACTCAGTTTCTTTACCAAGCTTTCCATGTCCACTCGCTCCTTCTCAAACTTTGGCAAAAACTCTGTAAGGCCCAACTGAGCGAGGGAGCTCTCCAGGGTCATGACCTCTTTCTCAGCCTCCTCCTCATTGGTCAGGTTGGCTGTGAGCTGTGATTGGTCAACGGGCAGAGGCAGCGGTTGGTCGGGCGTGACTGGGGTATCTGTATTGGAGTCGGACATCGGTAGGTTGGGGGTCGCGTCTCCTTGGTGTGACAGCAAATCAAAGGCAATCAAGGACCCTGTTGATTACAAAAAACACATTGATTGGTAAATCATCTTGTACTATCACGGAAAAGGTCTCATACTTCAATTTCAAAACAAATAACTTGCAGGAAAACAATACTGAGCGCTTTGATACCCCACTAGGGATGTGATAAAGCGCTATATAAGAACGCACGAGTCGAATTCACAAAGAGTTAGAACTAGTCTTATCTCGAGTTAGGATGAGTTAACTTAGGACTAGCCTGAAGTCTTTAATATTTCCTAGGACTAGTCCTAAGTTAGGACTAGTCCTAAGTTAGGACTAGTCCTTACTCTTTGTGAAATCGCCCCCTGTGTTATTATTTTTATTATAGGTTGCATGCTATTATTTATATATGGAAATGCCTCTAGCTACCGGGCAATCTTGGTGGTTTAGTTGGTAAGACACTACTCTAGAATTGCAAAGAATGTTTTGGGTTCGAATCCCGTCCGAGTAATATGCCTGTGATTTTTTTTCACAGAGCTCGGGAAAGTACGGAGTATACAGTGCTAACACACATCAGTGTTTATGGATAAAACCAAAATTAATACTCTTTATCCCTGATGCAAATGTCCATCTATTAAATTATTTATTATTATTTAACAGAGAGAGCCCATCTCACCTAAACTGTGACCGACGAGAGACACTTGACCCTGGAAGTGAGGATTTCGGTGTTTGAACAGCTCAAACAGATGATTGATCTCAGAGTTTACTTGCTCGGCGATCTTCTGGGAGTAGGTCGGGCTGGAGTAGAAGAGAATGTCTAGAAGGGTGTCGTTGGTGAATCGTCGTAGACGGCTGATGCTTGGTAACGTGATGCGCCGTAAACGTCTGTTGGAAGAGGAGGATGACTTTCAAGTTTGTTTGTTTAATATTAACAAGTTCTAATCTAGCGCATTTTACAATAAGCAACTCAATGAGCTTTACATTAGTGCCCTGGTCATTAGACCAATAACATTCTTTCATTTTTCTTAGCTTTCTGGGGAGCCCCTTTGGGTAGCCCCCTGGGCAACCTCGTTACCATGGGCAGCGCGCCGTATCACGCTAGCTCTGCGTACGTCTCTAACCCCTGGGAGGGAAACTCCGATCCATGTCTTTGATTGGCTATCATATATGCGCAAAATATGAAACGCTGTGCGTCTTCAAAAA